>NC_054475.1:55251200-55568670 GCF_017639515.1 Carcharodon carcharias | reverse complement strand
AAAAGGGAAAATCATGTTTAACCAATTTATTGGAATTCTTTGAAGGAGTCACATGTTCTGTGGATAAAGGGGAACTGGTGGATATACTGTACTTAGATTTCCAGAAGGCATTTGATAAAGTGCCACATCAAAAGTTATTGCAGAAAATAAAAGCTCATGGTGTAGGGGGTAACATATTGGCTTGGATAGAAGATATGGCTGGCTAACAGGAAGCAGGGAGTTGGCATAAATGGGTCTTTTTCTGGTTGGCAGATGTGTGGCCTGCCACAGGCATGTGCTGGGGGCTCAACTTTTTACAATTTATATAAATGACTTGGATGAAGGGACTGAGGGAATGGTTGCTAAATTTGCTGATGACACAAAGGTGGGTAGGAAAGTAAATTGTGAAGAGGACATGAGACTACAAAGTGACATCGATATGTTAAGTGAGTGGGCAAAGATCTGGAGTATAATGTGGACAAATATAAAATCGTTGATTTTGGCAGGAAGAATAAAAAAGAAGCTTATTGTCTAAATGGTGAGAGATTGCTGAGCTCTGAGATTCAGAGGGATCTGGGTGTCCTAGTGCATGAATCACAAAAGATTAGTATGCAGGTACAGCAGGTAATGTAGAAAGCTAATAAATGATCATTTATTGTGAAGAGAATTGATTACAAAAGTAGGGAGGCTATACTTCAGTTGTACAGGGTATTGTTGAGACCACATCTGGAGTATTGTGTACAATTCTGGTCTCCTTATTTAATGAATGATGTAGCAGTTCAGAGACGGTTTACTAGACTAATACCAGGAATAGATGGGTTGTTTTATGAGGAAAGGTTGGACAGATTAGGCTTGTCTACACTGGAATTTAGAAGATTAAGAGGCGACTTAATTGAAACCTTTAAGATCCTGAGGGGTATTGACAGAGTGGATGTGGAGAGGATGTTTCTTCTTGTGGGGGAATCTAAGACTAGGAGTCACTGTTTAAAAGTAAGGGGTCACTCATTTAAGACAGAGCTGAGGAGAAATGTTTTCTCTCAGAGGGTTGAGAGTCTTTGGAACTGTCTTCTTCAAAAGACCGTGGAAGCACAGTCTGAATATTTTTAAGGCAGAGCTAGATAGATTCTTGTTTAACAAAGGGGCGAAAGGTTATCGGGGGTAGGCAGGAATATAGGTTTGAGGTTATAATCAGATCAGCCATGATCTTCTAGAACGGTGAAGCAGGCTTGAGGGGCCAAGTGGCCTACTCCTCCTAATTCATATGTTCATATAAGATAACAGGACCTGGCAGGGAGATGTTTTTGGCCATCCGGACACAGTGTCCAGTCCATTGAAGTTGATTTTGCAGGAGTTTTGACTGAATGCTTGTGGAGTTGGTTCCAAGAAGGACAATAGCATTTGTCCAAATGTCCTCCCATTGAACCTGGCAAACGTGGTGGAGACATTGTTGATGGAATTTCTCTAGCGGCCTTATGTGTTGCTGATACACAGTCCAGATCTCATTGCAGTACTGGAGTGTGGTTACAACAACTGCTCTGTATATTAGAACTTTTGTTGATTTTTTAAAAATTCTTTCATGGGACCTGGGCATCGCTGGCAAGGTCAGCGTTCATTGCCCATCCCTGATTGTCCTTGATCTGAGTGGCTTGCTAGGCCATTTGAGGGAGGTGGGTCTAAGTCACGTGTAGGCCAGACTAGGTAAGGATGGAAGATTTCCTTCCTTAAAGGATAGTAGTAAACCAGATGGGATGTACAACAACCGATGATAGTTTCATGGTCACCATTACTGAGACTAACTTTCAATTCTAGATTTGTGGCAGTCTTTGTTGACAAACACTCACCGTTGTAGTTTGTAGAAGGCTAAGCTGGCACAGCTGATCCGGTGTTGTATCTGCTCAACAATGATGACCTTTTGAGAGAAGTGGCTGCCTAGGTATGGGAATGCTCAACATATTCCAGATACTCTCCTTCCACTTGTATGAGGGGTGAAATATTTGGCTGACCAGGTATGGATTGATATGCTTTTGGCAACATTTAAGGACAGGCTGAGTTTCTTGTATGCAGATTTGAAAAGATCGAGAGTGGCTTGCAATCTGGTGCAGAGTGGGAAATGACACTGCAGATATCTGCACACTGTAGATCATGTATGTCTATGGTGGTCAGTTTAGTTTTGGCACGAAGGTGACTAAGATTAAAGAATTTTATATCTTGGTGGTATTTAATGCTGGCGCCAGAGGGCAGTTGGTCTTTGATAAGGTGAATGTCTGCTGACAGATAGATTGTAAATAGAGGGGGGACTGTCACTCAGCCTTGCTTGACTCCGGTCCGGATTTTGAAGGCACCTGTTTCAGATCTCCCACTCAAGACAATGTCAGTTGTATCATCATGAAATAATTTCTGGGTTGTGATGGTTTCTTGGATTAAAATCTTATAAAAACTGACCGTAAAACCTTCTATAAATGTGTTAAAAAGAGAGTAGCTGAAGTAAATGTTAGTCCCTTAGAGGATGAGACTGGGAATTAATAATGGGAAACAAATGGCAGAGACTTTGAACAAATATTTTGTTTCTACCTTGGTAGAAAATACTAAAAGCATTCCAATAATAGTAGAAATCAAGAGCAAAAGGGAGAGAGGAAGTTAAACAATCACAATCACTAGAGAAAAAGTACTAAGGTATTTAATGAGACTGAAGGCTGACAAGGCCCCTGGACCTGATGGCCTGCATCCTAGGGTCTGAAAGGAAGGTAGGGTTTGCAGTATTGATTCCGGAAAATACTGCAAAACAGATCGAGTATCCTATATCCATAAGTCCAAAAACTGGACATTTTTTTCAATCTTATCAACCTTTAGCGCAGAAAGCCCCTGACCCAAGCCTACATGACCCGAACCTTGCTGATCGTCCCCAACCTTTAGCGCAGGAAGTCTAGTTGCTTGCCTTACCGTGTGCCCAGCTGCTGTGAGAGTTTTTGCTTCTGAACCCAAACCCTATCACGGCAACTGTGTTCAACTAAGAAAATGCTGCCCCTGGGGTAAATAACAATATCTCATCTAGCATGTCTTTGGAGTACAGGTACGAGTGCCAAATCCGGCTGTTTTGCCTTGCTTCACAGACTGTTTAACGTACCACTGAGGGATACAAAAGCTTTTCTCCAACTCCTCATTACTTGCTAGGTTTCCACAAGTCACTACTTAATCATCCTTACTGTACTCAATACAGTAGGCATATCACATCCAAAAGCAAAAATATCCAAATACTTTCGGCCCCAGGGGTTTTGGATAAAGGATACTCAACCTGCATGGCAGAAAGAGGATGCTCTAGAGGGATCAAGGACAGAATCTATTTGGCCTGAGCTAAGGAACAAAACAATGTGTAATCATAATGCTTGGTGCAGCCCATAGCTGCCAACTAGTAGGAAGGATGGAGAGGAACAAATTTGCAAGGAAATTACAAGAGGTGCAAGAATTATAGAGTAGTTATTATAATGGGGAGTTTAATTATTTGAACATGGACCAGGATAGTAGCAGTATAAAGGCCAGAGAGGGGTGGGAGAATTTTCTAGAACAGTATCTTGCCAGTCCAATGAAAAAGGAGGCACTATTGACCTAGTTCCTGGGAATGAGGTGGGCAAGGTGGATCAAGTAGGGAAACATTTAGGGGACAGTGATCATTGTGACATAAAGTTTAGGTTGACAATGGCAAGGGGCAAGGAAAAATCTAGTAAGAATAATTAATTGATGGTAAACCTCAATTTCGATGGCGTAAAAGTGGATCTGACCCAAATCAATTGTAATCAAAGATTGGCTGGCAAAACTGCTACTGAACAATGGGCTGCCTTTAAATAACAGATGGCTTGGGGGCAGTCAAGGTATATTCCCAGAAAGGGGAAAGGTAGGGCAAACAAATCCAGAGCCTCCTGGATGTTAGAAGAGATAGAGATTAAGATGAAGAAGAGAAAGTGTGTTTATGACAGATGTCAGTGAATAATAAAACTGGGAACCAGGCTGAATAGAGAATGTTCGGAGGGAATTTGAAAAAGCAAATAAGAGAAGTAAAGCGAGAGTATGAAAAGAGACTGGCAGAAAACATAAAGGGAACCCAAAAGTCTTGTACAGGTGTATAAATAGTAAAAATGGTGGTAAATGGAGGAGTAGGGCCAATTAGGGACTAAAAAAGGCAGGGAGCTTGGCTGAGGTACTAAATGAATACTTCACATCTATTTATACCAAGGAAGAAATGCTGCACAGGTCATGGTGAAAGAGGAGGTAATTCAGACACCAGAAAGACTTAACATTGACAAAGAGGAGGTATTGGATAGGTTGTCTATACTTAGAGTTGATAAGGCACCAGGACTGGATGAGTTTTATCCAAGAATGGAGAGGGAAGTGAAAGTAGAAATTGTGGCCATAATTTTCCAGACTTCCTCAGACTGAGATTATTGGAGGATTGCAAATGTTACACCCTTGTTAAAAATTGATCGAAAGATAAGCCCATCAACTATAGGCCAGGCAGTTGAACCTTGGTGATGGGAAAGCTTCTAGAAACAATAATTCAGGATAAAATTAATAGTCACTTGGCGAGAGTGCCGCACAGTCGCAGGGCCGGTGCTGAGGGAGCGCCGCACTGTCGCAGGGCCGGTGCTGAGGGAGCGCCGCACTGTCGCAGGGCCGGTGCTGAGGGAGCGCCGCACTGTCGCAGGGCCGGTGCTGAGGGAGCGCCGCACTGTCGCAGGGCCGGTGCTGAGGGAGCGCCGCACTGTCGCAGGGCCGGTGCCGGCGCCAGACTGTTGGAGTTCATTAAGGAAAGTCAGCACAGATTTGTTAAGGACGGATCATGTTTAACTGACTTGCTTGAGTTTTTAATGAGGTAACAGAGGGTAATGTGGCTAATGCTGTTGATATGGTGTATATGAACTTCCAAAAGGCATTTGATAAAGTGCCACACCACAGGCTTGTGCTGAAAGTTATAGTTCATGGAATAATAGGGGCAGTAGCGACATGGATATGAAATTGGCTGAGTGACAGGAAACAGAGAGTAGTGGTTAATTGATGTTTTTTGGACTGTAGGAAGGTGGAACTTGGGACTCTTGCTCTTTCTGATGTATATTTATGACCTAGACTTTGGTATATAGGGCACAATTTCAAAACTTGCGGATGATGCAGAACTTGGAAGCACTGAAATGTGAGGAGGATAATGTAGAACTTGAAGAGGACATTGACAGGTTGGTGGACAAGTGGTAGATAAAATTTAATGCCAAGAAGTGTGAGGTGATTCATTTTGATAGAACGTGCAGAGACAACATAAAATAGAGGGTACAATTCTAAAGGTGTGCAGGAGCAGAGGGACCTGGGTGTATATGTGCAGAAATCATTGAAGGTGGCAGGACAGGTTGAGAGAGTGATGAATAAAGAATACAGTCTGTTGGGCTTTATTAATAGGGACATAGAGTATAAAGGCAAGGAGGTTATATTAAACTTGTGTAAAACACTGGTTTAGCCTCAGCTGGAGTATTGTGTCCAGTTCTGAGTACCATGCTATAGAAAGGATGTGAAGACGTTGAAGAGAGTGCAGAAAAGATTCATCAGAATGGCTCCAGGGTTGAGGGACTTCAGTTAAGTAGATGGATTGGAGAAATTGGGACTGTTTTCTTTACAGAACCGAAGATTGAGAGGAGATTGATAGAAGTGTTCAAAATTATGAGGGGTTTGGATAGAATAGATAAGGAGAACTATTTCCATTGGTGGAAGTGGCCTTCTAAACCTGCAACCTCTACCATCTAGAAGGACAAGGGCAGCAGTCATATGGGAAACACTGCCACCTGCAAGTTGGAGGGGCATAAGCCTCTCATCATTCTGACTTGGAACTATATTGCCATCCTTTCACTGTCGCTGGGTCAAAATCCTAACAGCACTGTGGGTGTACCTGCAGCACATGGACTGCAGCAGTTCAAGAACGCAGTTCATGACCACCTTCTCGAGGGCAATTAGGGATGGGCAATAAATCAGTGATACCCACATCCTTTGAAAGAATTTTTTTTTTAACTTGAGAACTATCGGACACCAATTTAAGGTAATTGACAAAAGAGGCAATGACGACATGAAAATCTTTTTCAGTAGTTAAGATCTGGAATGCTGGAGGCAGGGTCAAGTGGGGCATTCCAGAGGGAATTGAATCATTGTCTGAAAGGAAGAATATATCACGGGGAGATGGGGGAATGGCACTAGGTGAACTGCTCATTCAAAGAGACAGACTGGGCCAAATGGCAGCCTCCTGTGCTGTAATAGTTCTGTGATTCTGTGAAGTGATTGCAGAGATGTTGTAATCTTGCATTGGTTGCAATCTTCTAAAATTCCCAAAGGTCCCAGTAGATTGGAAAACTGCAAATGTAACACCTCTAATCAAGAAAAGGAGGGAGTCCGAAAGTAGAGACCGAACATCGTTCATTCAGAAAATGCTGGAACCCATTATTAAAGAAGTAGAAGCATGATATTTAGAAAATAATAACAAAACTATGTTGACTCTGCTTGATTGTATGAAAGCGAAATTGTGTTTGATACATTCTCAAAGAATGCTGATAAATTTAGCAAGCAGCTGTTATAAAGGGGATCCAGTGAATGTAGTGTATTTGAATTTTCAAAAGGCATTTGAAAATGTGCCACATAAATGGCTACTACCTAAGATAAGAGCTCATGGTGTTGGGGTAATATGTAGTAAAGTCCCGCCGTTTGCGACTTCCTGGTTCACATTTTCACTCACCTGCGCTTTGCAGTCTTGCCACATCCAGTCGTAAATGATGGTGGACAATTAAACAACTCGCCGGAGGAGGAGATTCCACAAATATTCCCATCCTCAGTGATGGAGGAGCCCAGCACATCAGTGCAGAAGATAAGACTGAAGCATTTGCAACAATCTTCAGCCAGAAGTGCTGAGTGGATGATCCACCTTGGACTCCTGCAGAGATCCCCAGCATCACAGATGCCAGTCTTCAGCCAATTCAGTTTGCTTCATGTGATATCAAGAAATGGCTGAAGGCATTGGATACTGCAAAGGCTAAGGGCCCTGACAATATTCCAGCAATAGTACTGAAGACTTGTGCTCCAGAACTTGCCGCGTCCCTAGCAGAATCGGACAAAGTCAGCATGGATTTGTGAAAGGGAAATCATGCTTGACAAATTTACTAGAATTTTTCAAGGATGTAACTAGTAGAGTTGATGAGGGGGAGCCAGGGGATGTGGTTTATTTGGACTTTCAGAAGGCTTTCGACAAAGTCCCACATAAGAGATTGGCGTGTAAAGTTAAAGCACAAGGGATTGGGGGTAATGTATTGAAATGGATAGAAAACTGTTTTGCAGACAGGAAACAAAGAGTAGGAATAAATGGGTCTTTTTCCGAATGGCAGGCAGTGACTAGTGGGGTACCGCAGGGATTGGTGCTGGGACCCCAGTTATTCACAATATATATTAATGATTTAGCTGAGGGAATTAAATGTAATATCTCCAAATTTGCAGATGACACAAAGTTGGGTGGGAGGGTGAGCTGTGAGGAGGATGCAGAGATGCTTCAGTGTGATTTGAATAAGCTGAGTGAGTGGGCAAATGCATGGCAGATGCAGTATAATGTGGATAAATGTGAGGTTATCCATTTTGGTAGCAAAAACAGGAAGGCGGATTATTATCTGAATGGCTATAAATTGAGAGAGGGGAATGTGCAACGAGACCTGGGTGTCCTTGTACACCAGTTGATGAAGGTAAGCATGCAGGTGCAGCAGGTGGTGAAGAAGGCAAATGGTATGTTGGCCTTCATAGCCAGAGGATTCGAGTACAGGAACAGGGATGTCTTGCTGCAATTGCACAGGGCCTTGGTGAAACCACATCTGGAATATTGTGTACAGTTTTGGTCTCCTTATCTGAGGAAGGATGTACTTGACTGATTCCTGGATGGTGGGACTGACGTATGAGGAGAGATTGGGTCGATTAGGATTATAATCGCTGTAGTTCAGAAGAATGAGGGGGGATCTCATAGAAACCTATAAAATTCTAACAGAACTAGACAGGGTAGATGCAGGAAGGATGTTCCTGATGGTGGGGGAGTCCAGAACCAGGGGTCACAGTCTGAGGATATGTGGTAGACCATTTAGGATTGAGATGAGGAAAAATTTCTTCACCCAGAGAGTGGTGAGCCTGTGGAATTCGTTACCACAGAAAGTAGTTGAGACCAAAACATTGTATGCTCTCAAGAAGGAGTTAGATATAGCTCTTAGGGTGAAAGGGATCAAAGGATATGGGAGAAAGCGGGAGCAGGCTATTGATTTGGATGACCAGCCATGATCATAATGAATGACGGAGCAGGCTCAAAGGGCCGAATGGCCTACTCCTGTTCCTAGTTTCTATGTTTAAGCTGTTCCAGTACAGCTACAACATTGGCATCTACCCAGTTATGTGAAAAATTGCCTAAGTATGTCCTGTACACAAAAAACAGGACAAATCCAACACGGCCAATTACCTACCCTACCACCCCATCAGTCTACTCTCCATCATCAGTAAAGTCATGGAAGGGGCTACCAACAGTGTTATCAAGTGGCACTTGCTTAACAATAACCTGCTCACTGATGCTGTTTGGGTTCTGCCAGGGCCACTCAGCTCCTGACCTCATTACAGCTTTGGTTCAAACATGGACATAAGACCTGAATTCCTCAGGTGAGAGTGACTGCCCTTGACATCAAGGCCACATTTGACTGAGTGTGGCATCAAGGAGCCCTAGCAAAACTGGAGCCAGTGGGAATCTAGAGAAAACTCCCCACAGGCTGGTGTCATACCTAGCACAAAGGAAGATGGTTGTGGTTGTTGGAGGTCAATCATCTCAGTACCAGGACATCACTGCAGGAGTTCTTCAGGGTAGTGCCTTTGGCCCAACCATTTTCAGCTGCTTCATCAATGACCTTCCTTCCATCATAAGGTCAGAAGTGGGGATGTTTGCTGATGATTGCACAATGTTCAGCACCATTCGCAGCTCCTCAGATTTTGAAGCAGTCCATGTCCAAATGCAGCAAGACCTGGACAATATCCAGGCTTAGGCTGACACGTGGCAAGTAACATTCGTGCCACAGAAATGTCAGGCAATGACCATCTCCAACAAGAGAGAATCTAACCATTGCCCCTTGACATTCAATGGCATTCCCGTCACTGAATCCCCCACTATCAACATCCTGGGTGTTGTGGCTACAAAAGCAGGTTAGAGGCAAGGAATCCTGTGGCGAGTAATTCACCTCCTGACTCCCGAAACCCTGTCCACCACCTGCAAGGCGGAATTCGGGAGTGTGATGGAATACTCCCCACTTGCCTGGATGAGTGCAGCTCTAACAACCTCCAGAAGCTTGACACCATCCAGGACACAGCAGCCCATTGATTGACACCCCATTCATAAACTTTCACCCCTTCCACCACCACTGACGCACAGTGGCAGCATTGTGTACCATCTATAAGATGCACTGCAGGAGTTCACCTCAGAATTAAAACATTCTCACAGAAGGAGAGTGAGAAGTAAAAACCAGATTAGACCAGCAGGTTCACTAACCCAGCTCTCAGTTAGTTCCCAAGCCAACAGTTTTTTCTATTTCTGTTCCCAGGTGATGGCCTGTACAATAGAGAAGGTGTTGGCTGATGCAAAGGTCTTGGTGGAGCGACTGAAGGATCATGATAATGCAGCTGAATCTCTAATTGAACAGACAACAATACTCAACAAGCGGGTGGAGAGCATGAAGGAAGTTGGGACAGCCATCCCAGACAGGGTAAGTCTAAAGCCAGCTGGCAAATAAATCTAAAACTCTAACTGGCACTGTTTGTGCCATGGAATGGCTGCCTTCTTCCATTTATCTGTGCTGCTCTGTGCTAGTTCTTTGCTCAGTCCACAAAGCTTTCCCTGTGTAACTGTACCCTTGTTCTTTCTACCCTCATCATTACACTTTCCAGGGCCTCCCCTCCAAACTCTGCAATCACCTCCATTAGGGGCCCCTCAGCTCCTCTGCTCTCCATTGCTCTGACTGCAGTCTCTTGTGCATTTTTAAAAATTAGTTCTTGGGGTGTGGGTGCTGCTGGCACAATTGTCATATATTGCCCATCCCTAGTTGTCCTTACCAAGGTATTAGCGAGTTGCCACTTTGAAACTTCTCAGTCCACATGGTGAGTTGGGGTTTGAAGAGGAAGTACACATATTGCTGGGGAACAGGAAGGGGAGAAAACCTGCAGGGACCTGTACTACTCAGAAGGACAAGGGCAGCAGATGCATGTGAAAACCACCACCTGGAAATTCCCCTCAAAGTCACACACCATCCTGACTTGGCAATGTATCGCCGTTCCTTTGCTGTCGCTGGGTCAAAATCCTGGAACTCCCTCCCTAACAGTACTGTGGGCGTACCTACACCACATGGAATGCAGCGGTTCAAGTCAGCTCACCACCCCCTTCTCAAGGGCAATTAGGGATACGCAACAAATGCTAGTCTAGCCAACAATGCTCACATCCCATGAAAGAATTAAAAAAATGGTGATCCTGTAGCGCTGTTGGATATCATCCCTTCAGCCCACCATTGGCAGCAGAGCCTTCAGCCACCTGAAATTACTGTCTGTAACTTCCACCTCACTCCTTTAAAAACCTCAAAAAAAAAACCAAATCTATTTCACCAAGTTTTTGGTCAGGCCTCCTTTGATTTCACTTTTCCCAGCTTAGTGTCTTTTTCATTCGGCCCAAACACCTAATTATGAAATGCCTTGCTTTTATAAACATTAGCAGTCCAGTTTATTTCTGCAGTCCCTCCCTACAGTTGTTCCTCTTCTATTTCCCATTCACCTCTGTGACACATTTTCCATGGGACCTGCTGGATTCAGTCATCGCACAACGCCCTGTTGCTGACCATTTAATTCCCAGCAGTGAATGGAGCCCTCTGGTGATCCAAGTCACAGAGCTGCAGTGAAATATTTTACAAGTTCAGGATCCCCTGGAATAGAGGAACAGCTTGGTGCAGGGAGTTGGAGCAGGCCAGAATTGGAACTGCCGAATGAAATTTCTCCGTGCCAATTAAAACTGACTTGTTAATTGCTCTATGTGTCAGTCTAATTAAAAGAACAAGCAGCAGCACCTGCATATATGTGTCCTATGAACAATTTGTAAAGTGGATAATAGCAGCAGGCCTCCAAGTTCAGAAGAGTAGGGAAAAATGGTGACGGTTTGGCCTGCGGATTGTCTGTAATTTTGCTTTGCTCAATTTTCAGAGCCAAGAAGATTTTGCTGAGCTGAAAAAGCTGGCCAGTCACAAACCACATGCTATCCTCGCTCAGGAGAACACACAGATCCGGGATCTGCAGCAGGAAAATAAAGGTTTTTCTTTCCTTCCAAATTAAAACCCATTTACAGTGCATGTGTATGGTGAACTAGTGTCTAGTTATTTCAGTTGACACAATTACAACCTGATATTGATGCGTATTTTATGGTATATCACATGTTTACCGAAGAAGAGGGATTTCATGCTGAGCAAATTCAGTTTCAATGTATTTTTTTCCTTGCCTTCAGTGAGCACGTCAAGTGAAGCCTGGTTTAGAGCTCCCTCTACAGTAACCTAGCAAACCCCGGCTCAAAGAAGCAGAGGGAAATTGCATCATAATTCACAGCAGCATCAGTATGGTTGTACTGTTTCTTCTGCCATTCCTCCTCAACCAAGAGTTTCACCTTGTACACTTTCAGTGTGGTTATTCAGATAATTGGGTGATTAAGAGGATAGTGTCCATGAGAGAGCAATTTCACACAGCCTGTAGAAAAGATAGACTCTAAGCTGTGAACATCATGCCATTCCTGTTATTTTATGGCACCTGAATGAGGTTATCCAATTCTTTCCCAGTTGTAATCTGTCTCTTGATGTGTGGGTGTGTACAGGCAGCTGAAGACAGAAAGCCTGTCAAACCCTCTCTGCAAAGAGAAACCACTTTATTGAAACTCAAATTCCCAGCAGCTAGATATTTTGAAATGAACCATGCTTATTTCTGGAAGTTTGAAAATGTTCAATTGTCAAATAATTTTGTGTAAATGTTTAGCAGGAAGTGAGAGTCACCATAGAACTTCTTTTCTCAGCAGCATAAAACTGTATTTGGTGGGTTCACTGAGCATGTATACCTTTTGAATGCTCCTGTCACAAATTTCTATGACGTAGGGGAACATTTGTGCACTCTATAATTTTTGTGCTGCACACCCTTCTAAATTTTTATTTCTTCTGAAGCCTGGTACCTATAACTTCTACTCTTTAATCTTTGACATTTGATTTAAGAGTGGATAATTTTCCCCAACAGAGGTAGGGGTATTACATGGTGTAGTCCTGAGTATTCGGGACCAAGTGTGTTCCAGCTTTGAACTGTTGGAAGTCTGTGTGGTGTTAGGTGATCTCGACTAGGGTGTCTGTGACATCACAATTGCTGCCCCTGAACTAAGGAGAGGAAAGTCAGCCAAGGTTCCCACTCCTGGGACACCGGATAGTGTGCCCTTCTGGAAGGCGCAAATATGTCAGTGAAGGAAGGCCCTGGCCTGGCTTGATGGCCCTGTGGTAAATTTGCTTGCCATCATAGTTGTGGTACATTAGTTGGGATACTGGTGGAAGTAATTCAGTTTAGTCTCTGCCCAGGGCTTTAGGGAAAAGAAAGCAGGTGGTTCCTGCTCTTGAACACAACCCAATAACTCCTGGTAAAAATTGTGGGCAAGAGGCTACTTACTCAAACATGAAGAATTGATTTTCTGGATGAGTTATCAGAAGCTGTTAAACTTTCTCAACAGGAATGGAAGCCATACAGGGCAAAACACTAGTACAAAAGCTTACCATTTTAAATTGTTGAAGAAAAGAGATTGTGCCTTAACTCAGCTGGCTAATATGAACATGAGTTTATCAGAGGAAACTCACTAAATATGTACCTCATGAAATAGATTAGAACTGAACTTTTTGGATTCTATTTAAATTCCTTTCTGAAAAATGAATCATTTGAACAATAACTGAAGTGCAACATGCTTGGAACAGGGGCCAAGGATTCCCAGAGCTCTCCTCCATGTGTGGTTTCTTTTCACACCATGCCTGAGTCTGCTGTGGACTAATCGACAGAGACTGATTAATCAACAACTTGGTTGTCTTTGTTGTGCAAATGCCAGGATGGTAAATGGTAAACTAATGACACTGGCCATTTTCAGCCAGAAATTCCTATGAGGATGGCACATCAAGGCGGGGGGGCGGGGGAGGAGGCTTCCTGTTTCATCCAGTTCTGTGTGGTAATATGTTATTTTTAAGAAGTGAAGATCTACAGTGAGGATTGTTTTGAACATTTTTATTACCTGCATGGCCTGAGATTATAGCAGTTATCTTTTAGCTTGCTGGTGACTTTTCTTGTTTCTGTCAGAGTTGTGGCTTTCCCTGGAGGAGCACCGCTATGCCTTAGAACTGATCATGAGTAAATACCGAAAGCAGATGTTACGGCTTCTAGCATCAAAAAAAAAGCTGGATAGTGCACCAATTACCACTTTACACCAGGAGCATTCCCAGGTAACAAGCTACATTCCTAACTGCATTCTAATATACAGGCACAGGCTATATTCCTGAAATCGGATTTTTCCTTTGAGGCTCAACGTGCAAATTCATCTCCGTTTGCACTTTAATTGAGAAGTGTTCAACTTTGGAAAAGGTTACAGTAAAGGTCCTTAAGCCAAGCTGGCTCTCCATACCAATACTGTTACATGATGTTCTATGCTCTGCATTTTATGGGTTATGGGGCAATTTACATCAGTGTAAATGGTGTCTGTTGTAGAGCTCCAGCAGTGTTATGCTGCGTTCAGTTTGACTTTGATTTTTTTTTTCAAGCATTGAGATTATAAAGCATATATCTGTTATATGTAATTAAATTTGTGTTTGTACAGAAAGTTGCTTCTATTGTACATTAGTTTTGTTTAACTAAGATCTTTATAGTGTATAATTGATTCACCACTCTAGATTGTTTCAAAGTACTGAACACCAGTTTAATCAATGGCAATGCCTGATTCAAAGACTGGCGCGGGAGAAGTGGGTTCTGGTTCATGGGCCATTGGCATCAATACTGGGGAAAATGGAGACTGTAACTTTGGGATGGTTTACACCTGAGCTGTACTAGGATGTGTGTTCTTGCAAATTGCATAACTAGGGACATAGAGGGGGCTTTAAACTAAACAAGGTGGGTGAGGGATCATGTTTGGGTGGATGTGGCAAATCAAGGGGTAGATTCAAGGCAGGAGACCATTATAGTAATTTGGGAAATGAGGGTCATAAAATAGCAGGAAAGGACAGGGAGATCAAACCTAAGAGTACACCAGAAGTCAAGACTAGATGTTACAAAGATAACAAAAAGTCAAAATGAAAGGCTCTGTATCTGAATGCGCGTAGAATTCATAACAAAATAAATGAATTAATAGCACACATTGAAGTGAATAAATATGATCTGATAGCCATTATGGAGACGTGGCTGCAGGATATCAAGGATTGTGTCCTGAATATTGAGGGCTGTACGATATTCAAGAAGAATAGGAAGCTAGATATAGGTGGAGGAGTAGCATAGTGAACGAGGATGGCATTGGTGCCTTAGTTAGAAATGACCTTGGTGCAGGAGATTGAGATGTAGAATTGGTTAGAGTGGAGATGAAGAATAGTAGGGGAAAGAAGTCACTAGTGGGAGTGATCTACAGACCCCCTAACAATAACCACAATATAGGACAAAGACAAATTATATAAGAAGAAATAATGGGTGCTTGTGATCAAGGAGCAGCAATGATTATGGGTGATTTTAATCTTCATATAAACTAGAAAATCAGATTGCCAGTAGTAGCCTGGATCAGGAGTTCATAGAATGCTTTTGAGAGATTTTTTTAAGAGCCACACATCTGGAACCAATCAGAGAGCAGGTTATATTAGACTTGGTATTCTGCAATGTGACAAGTTTAATTAATGAGCTCTGAGTGAAGGCATCCCTAGGTAGCAGCAATATGATTGAATTTTGCATCCAGTTTGAAAGGGAGAAGAGTGGGTCTAAGAATATATTTTAAACTTAAATAAGGGCAACCATGTGGGTATGAAAGCTGAGTTAGCTGAATGAACTGGGATACTAGGCTAAGGGATGGATCAATAGAGAAGCAGTAGCAGACATTTAAGGGGATATTTCGGAATACTCAGAATAAGTATATTCCTACGATAAAGAAAAATTCTAAATTGAGGACCCACCATACGTGGTTAAAGAAGTTAGGGAAAACATCAACTTAAGGAAAAAGCATATAATTGCACAAAGATGGAGTGGCAGGACAGATGATTGGTCAGAATATAAAGAATGGCAGAGAATGACTAAAAGGTTAATAAGGAGAAAGAAATTAGAGAATGAGAGGAAGCTAGCCAGAAATGTAAAAACGGATAGCAAGAGTTTCCACAGATATTTAAAAAGGGAAAGAGTAGGTAAAGTAAGTGTTGGTCCTCTAGCGCAGTGATGGGCAATTCCCTACGGCCCGTGGACTGCATGTGGTCCATCAGGGTCCTGAGTGCGGCCTGCGAGACATTTTGTTGACCGTTGCCCGCGTGCAGGATTGCCAGAGTCTGCTGGTTTCTGTCCGTTTAGTTTTTTTTCCTACCGGTATAACTAAAATTATACGCTTGCAAATCAAGGGCACGTGAAATGAGGTGCGTGCTGATTACACACAACATTGGCTGAGAGAACTGTGCCCAATCAAGATGCTGCTACGGTTCAATCGACATGCCCCAAAAATTCTAGGTGCACCAATACAGTTAGCAAAATTACCCTATCCCATGAGATCATCTTGGTTCTGACACTCGTGGACTTGGGAGGATGTCCATTTTTATGTAACTTTTGCTGGTAACTTAATTGCCCAAATTTTATATAATGGATCATATATGTCTGATTTCAATTTTGTGGGTTATTGAGATGAAGGATGGCCACCCATTCGGCACCACTCACTAGCCTAAGTTGCCTGTCACTGCTCTAGAGAGTGACAGTGGGGACTAAATCATAGATGATAATGAAATGGCAGGTGAAACAAACAAATATTTTGCTTCTGTCTTGACTATAGAGGATTAAAAAAAAATAATAGCTGTAAGTCAGGAGGTGGAAGGGAGAGAGGAACTTAGTGAAATTACAATCACTCAGGAAGCAGTACTAAGCAAACTGATGGAGCTGTGGGCTGACAAGTCTCTGGGTCCTGATGGACTTCATCCTAAAAGAGGTGACTAATGAGGTAGTAGATACAGCTGGTGTTAATTTTCCAAAATTCCCTAGATTCTGGAAAGTTTCCATCTGACTGGAAAGTAGCAAATATAACCCTCTTCAAGAATGGAGGGACGCAGAAAACTATAGGTCAGTTAGCTTGACATCTGTCATGGGGAAGGCGTTAGAATCGATCATAGGCTATAGCTGAGCACTTAGAGAAACTCAAGATAATTGAGAAGAGCCAGCATGGTTTTGTGAAAGGGAAATCACGTTTAACCAATTTATTGGAGTTCTTTGAAGGAGTAACATGCGTTTTTGAAAGAGTAACATGTGTTTTGGATAAAGGGAAGACTGTAGGCTTGCTGTACTTCAATTTTGAGAAGGCATTTAATAACATGCCACATCAAAGGTTGTTGCGGAAAATAAAAACATAGTGTAGAGGGTAACATATTAGCATGGATAGAAAATTGCCTGGCTGGCAGGAAACAGAGTATGCATAAATAGATGTTTTCCTGATTGGCAGAATGTGATGAGTGGAGTCCTGCAGGGGCCTCAACTTTTTACAATTTATATCAATGACTTAGATGAGGGGAATGAAGGCATGGTAGCTCAATTTGCAAATGACACAAAGATAGGTAGGAAAGTATGTTGTGAAAAGGACACAAGGAGGTTGCAGACGGATATCGATAGATTGAATGAGTGGGCAAAATCTGGCAGATGGAGTATAATGTAGGAAAATATGAAGTTGTTCACTTTGGCAGGAAGAATAAAAAAAGCAGAGTATTACTTAAACGGAGAATGGCTGCAGAATTCCAAGCTACAGAGAGATCAAGGTGTTCCAGTGAATATGTCACAAAACGTTAGTATGCAGGTACAGCAAATAATTAAAGAAGGCCAATGGAATGCTATCCTTTATTACAAAAGGAATTGAACATAAAAGTAAGGATGTTATGCTTCAGTTGTACAGGGCGTTGGTGAGACCGCACCTTGAATACTGTGTGCAGTTTTGGTTTCCTTATTTAAGGAAAGATGTAAATGCATTGGAGGTGGTTCAGAGGAGGTTTGCTAGATTGATACCTGGAATGAATGGGTTGTCTTATGAGGAAATGTTAGACAGAGTGAGGGGTGATTTGATTGAAGTATATAAGATCCTGAATGGTATTGACAAGGTGGAAAGGATGCTTCGTCTTATGGGTGAGTCTAGAACTAGGGGGCACTGTTTTAAAATTAAGGGTTGCCCTTTTAGGACAAGAGATGATGAAAATTTTTTTCTGAAGGTTGTGCGACTTTGGAACTGTCTGCCTCCAAAGGCAATGGAGGTGGGATCCTTAAACGTTTTTAAGACAAAGGTAAATGGATTCTTCACAGAATCAGAGAATTGTTACGGTGCAGAAGGAGGCCATTTGACCCATCGTATCTGCATCAGCTCTCTGAGCAGTTTAACTTTGTGCCAATCTCCTGCCTTTTCTCCGTAACCTAGCACATTGTTTCTGTTATCCAATGTCCTCTTGAATGTCTCAATTGAACCTGCCTCCACCACACTTCCAGGCAGTGTATTCCAACCCTAACTGCTCTTTGTGCGGAAAAGTATTTTTCTCACCTCGCAATTGCTTCTTTTGCAAAACACTTTAAAACTGTGCCCTCTGGTTTTCGATCCATTTACAAGTGGGAACAGTTTCTCCCTATCTACTGTGTCCAGACCCCCCATGATTTTGAAAACTTCTATCAAGTCTCTTCTGAGCCTTCTCGTCTCCAAGGAAAACAGTCCCCCAACTTTTCCAATCTTTCCTCATAACTGAAGTGTCTCATCCCTGGAACCGTTCCCCTAAACATCTTCTGCACTTTCTCCAATTTGTTCACATCCTTCCTATAGTGTGGCACCCAGAACTGTACACATTACTCCAGCTGAGGTCTAACCAGTGTCTTATATAAGTTCATCATAAGCTCCCTGCTCTTATACTCTATGCCCCTATTAATGAAGCCTAGAATACTGTGTGCTTTATAAACAGCTCTCCCTACCTGTCCTGCCACCTTTAATGACTTATGTACATATATACCCAGGTCTCTCTGTTCCTGCACATCTTTTAGAATAGCATCCTTTATTTTATACAGTCTCTCCATGTTCTTTGTACCAAAGTGTATCACCTCACACTTCTCTGCATTGAATTTCATCTGCCACCTACCTGCCCACTCCACCAATGGGTCAATGTCCTTTTGGAGCTCTCACTGTTTACAATTCTAGTCTCTCAAGTGTGTGTGTATATATAGGAAAAGCAAGGGTCCCAATACCGACTCCTGGGGAACTCCACTGCAAACCTTCCTTCAGCCCGAAAAATATCCATTGACCATTACTCTCTGTTTCCTATCCCTCAGCCAATTTTGCATCCACATTACTACTGTCCCTTTTATTCCATGACCTATAACTTTCTTCACAAGTCTGTTGTGTGGCACTGTATTGCACGCCTTTTGAAAGTCCATGTACACCACATCAACAGCCTTGCCTTCATCAACCTCTTCAACCTGTTACCTCTTCAAAAAACTCCAAGTTAGTTAGACACGACTTTTCTTTAACAAATCCATGCTGACTCTTCCAAATCAATTCACGTTTTTCCATGTGACTATTAATTCTATCCTGAATAATTGTCTCTGGAAGTTTCCCCACCACTGAAGTTAAACTGACTGGTTTGTAATTGCAAGGCAGATCTTTACAACCTTTTCGAACAAGGGCATAACGTTTGCAATTCTCCAGTCCCCTGGCACCTCGCCCGAATCCTGGGAACATTGAAAGATCATTGCTAGTGTCTCTGCAATTTTCACTCTCACTTCCTTCAGTATTCTTGGATGCGTCTCATCTGGTCCTGGTGCCTTATCAAATTTAAGTACTGACAGCTTATCCAATACCACCTCCTTATCAATTTTAAACCCTTCCGGTGACTGACTTTCTTCCTCTTTCACCATGGCCTGGGCAGCATCTGCCTCGTAGGTAAAGACAGATGCAAAGTATTCATTTAACATCTCAGCCATGCCCCTTGCTTCAATGTGTAAATCTCCTTTTTGGTCCCTAATCAGCCCCACTCCTTTTACCACCATTTTACAATTGATGTGCTTTGGGATTTCGTTTTATGTTAGCCACCAGTCTATTTGCATAATCCCTCTTTGCTTCTCATATTTGCTTTTTCACATCCTTTCTGAACCTTCTGTATTCAGCATGGTTCTTAATTGTATTTACTACCTGACACCTGTCGTAAGCACACTTTTTCTTCTTTAGCTTAATTTCTATCCCCTTTGTCATCTAGGGAACTTTGAATTTGTTTATCCTACCCTTCCTTTTTGAGGGAACATACCTTGACTGTGCCCAACCCAGCTCCTCTTTGAAGGTAGCCCATTGTTCAGCTACTGCTTTTCCTACCAACCTTTGGTTCCAGTCTATCCGACCCAGCTCCATTCTTGCCCCATTGAAGTCCGCTCTCTGCCAGTTGATTATCCTTACTCTGGATTGACCAATGTCATTTTCCACCGTCATCCTAAACCTTATGATACAATGATCACTGTCCCCTAAATGTTCCCCTCTTGTCACTTTATCTACTTGGCCCACCCCATTGCCAAGAACCAGGTCTAGCAGTGCCTCCTTTCTTGTTGGACTGGACACATACTGCTGTAGGAAATTCTCCTGAACACAATCTAGGAAAGCTTGTCCCTCACTACCCCTTGCAGTACCACTATTCCAGTCTATATATGGGTAATTAAAGTCTCCCATTATAACTACTCTATGATGTTTACACCTCTCTGTAATTTCCTTGCAGATTTGTTCCTCTATATCCTCCCCATTAGCTGGTGGGTCTATATATTACAACGAGCAATGTAATTGCACCCTTCTTATTCCTTAGCTTTAGCCAAATTGGTTCTGTCCTTGAATTGTCTGACACATCCTCTTTCTCCAGTACTGGAATATTCTCCTTAACCAAAAACGCCACCCCTACTCCTTTTTTCCCTTCCTATCTTTTCTGAACACCTTATAACCAGGAATATTTAACTCCCAGATCTTCCCTTCCTTAAGCCAGGTCTCCGTTATCGTCGCAACATCATAATCCCATGGGGCAATCTGTGCCTGTAACTCCCCAATTTTATTAACTATACTCCATGCATTCACGTACATGCAGTGTAAGCCTGATTTAGACTTTATTACTTGCTCCCTTACTCCGACTCCATCTATTAACTTACTATTCTCTATTTTAGTGCTATCTGCCTCTTCCAGCATTTCATGCACCCTGGTATTACTTTCTAATATTCTCTCCTGGCTCCCACCCTTCTACTGAGTTAGTTTAAAGCCCTCCCAACAGCACTAGCAAAACTCCCCGCAAGGAACTCAGTCCCGGCTCGGTTCAGATGAAACCCATCCAGCTTGTACAGGTGCCATCTCCCCCAGAGCCAGTCCCACTATCCCACGAATCTAGAACCCTCCCTCCTGCACCATCTTTCCAGTCACGCATTCGTTTGTCAAATCTTCCTATATATGTACTCACTTGCACGTGGGAGTAATCCAGAGAAGATTACTTTCAAGATCCTGCTTTCTAATTTTCTATCTGGCTCCCTAAATTCCAATTGCAGAACCACATCCCCCTTCCTACCTATGTCGTTAACACCAGTGTGGACCACGACCTCTGGCTGTTCATTCTCCCCCACAAGAATGTCTTGCAGCTGTTCTGTGACATGCTTGATCGTAGCACCAGGAAGGCAACAAACCATCCTGAAGTCACACTGATGGCTGCAGAAATGCCTGTCTGTTCCCCTAACTAAAGAATCTCCTATCACTACTTCCCTTTCCAGAATGGAAAACTGGTTAGTGAGCAGTTCCCCTGGGGACTCCTGCACCACTTGCCTGTTTCTCTTGGACTGCCTGGCGGTCACCCATTCCTTATCTGCCTGCTTGCTCCTAACCTGAGGTGTGACCACCTCTCTGAACGTGCTATCCACATAGTTGCACCTCAGTGACTCCAGCCGCTGCTCAAGCTCTGAAAAGCGGAGCTCAAACCTGTGCAGCTGATGGCACTTACTGCACATGGGCTCCTCTGTGTCATGAGAAGTGTCCACTACTCTCCACATGCCACAAGACAGGCATTCCACTTGGCTGAGCTGTCCTGACATACCTTAACCTCAAACTTTTAAATCACTTTGTTTACTTTAACTTTAGTTACTTTTACTTACTTTAACCTTACTCCTGTGCTATTAGCTATAAACTGGAGATTAATAGAAAGTAGAAATTCTTCGGCCTTACTCATAAATCCGCCCCCTCTCCTGTGCCTATAAATTCTTACTTTCCCAGCGCTAGTTTAGAAGTTTATGTTTTTCGAAATTACTGGGGTTGAAACACAGTCCCTAACAGCAGCTACTGAAGAACCAATCAGCTCACGACTTTCCTGTGATGTCATTCTCGCACTTTTTTCAAAAGGAGTAACTCGCGAGGGGTGCTCCTACGCAGGCTCAACTCCATTCACCCCCGGAAGGTTAATGAAAGGCCCCAAGCCTCGGCCTCTCTTTATTCACAGCCTTGGAATGTGCTCTCATGCAAGTCCAACTCCTCTCAGCCCCGGAAGGTAAGTGAAAGGCCCCAAGACTCGGCCCCTCTTTTTTCACAGCTCTGGAACGTGCTCCCTCGCAGGCCCCAGAAGGTAACAAGTTCTTGTTAGGCAATGGAATCGGAGGTTATTGGGGGTAGATGGGAATGTGGAATTCAAAGCCCAAACAGATCAGCCATGATCTTATTGAATGGCGGACCAAGCTCGAGGAACCAAATGGCGTACTTCTGCTCTTATTTTGTATATTCATATGTATGTTCGTACAAGTTATCAATTGAGCTTCCTATAACTTCTATTGAAGGCTGTTCAGTAAAGTCTTCAACACAGCAAATGGTATAAAATACTGAATTAGGGCTCTGCTGGGTTGCTGTACAACACTGTTATTCAGCTATTTGACTAGGGAATTACAAAGAGCCTGAACATGCCAATGCCCACATGTACACTCTTTTTGTAACAGGTTTGGTGAGAATTAGAAGTGCTGTCTGACTTTTTGCAAACCCTACCCCAAGGTATCTCATGTCCAAGCAGCATCTGACCACAATCGTCTGACTGCTGCAGTGTTCCAGCAGGCTCTCCCAAAATCCAAACCTGTTGGGTTAAGATGTTTACAGAACTGAGCATCTTGGTCATTGTGTACACAAGACTCCGTACTTTGCTAGGTCCAATGGAGCTGAGTGATCCTTATTGACTATTGTACTTCCAGGAGCTGCAAGCCCAGGTAGAACAGATATGTGACATGGCCACAGTAATGAGAAAAGCCGTTCAAGTGGATGATCAAGAGTATTGTCAAATTCAAGAGAAAATAGCCCAGCTGGAGGTAAGAAATTTTCAGTGGATGCTGCAGGATTTCACATAGCCCCTGTGCAGGTGCAGCTCTGAAATGCGTTAACATCTGTAAAACCTGTTTAGTCAATATATCCTTGGTTTCCTTTTCATTGTCCTTTTGTTGTGATATTTTAGTGGGTTCCTTCACTATGATATTTTACTTGGTACCAGTACCCTGCTGGTGGACTTCTGGTACAGTGTGTTTTGGGTGTCGGTCCTGGTGTGGACCTGGAGCGAATGGTGGATGATTTACAGGTGCAGAAAACATAAAAGTAGGGACAGGGCAAAAGAAGGCGGCCTAGGTTTAGGCATCCATCATCACATCTGGCTGGACCACGCCAAGTGCTATTGGGTCTCATTCTTTTCCACTAAAACTCCCATTATTCCAGAACCACCCTGGAAAACTAAGACAACCCATAAATTATTTTGTCCACTAACCACCATCTTCTTAAACTCTTTTCCAAGCACCCTCCACCCTAGCCTTCAACCTAGTGAGGAGTTCGTGGATTGATTGCCACTAGAATTGAATTCATCCATTCTGTTTATGCTGTTTCAGCCACCATTTCTTTCTCGTCATCTACCTTGCTCCCCTTTGACCTTGCCCTAGCCTTGAACTCTCTCCTCTTTCTACATTATCTCTCTTCGTATCACCTCCAAGCTCATTTTATCCATGAGACCCACCTCCTTCTCCATTAATCCCATTGACTCTAAACTGCTGACCATCCACCTCTTCTTCCTGACCCCATGTTGCCTGATATTGTAAATGGGTCACCTTTCTGTTTCAAATCTGACGTCCTCACTTAGCTGCCACCCCCTGTTGACCCCCCTCTACTTGCACACTACTGCTGCATCTCTAAATTCCCTTTTCTCATGTCCTTGAACATGTGGTCACTTCCCAAATTTCTGCTCCTCTTTCCTCCAATTCCGACTCTCCAATCTGGTTCCCAACCCTACCATAGTCCTAACTAAGATCCTCTTGTGCCTGCAGTACAATTTCAACCACTCTGCAGTCAACTTCCCCATCCTCTTTAGAAACAGAAAATGTATGGCACAAAAGGAGTCCATTCAGCCCATTGTGTCTATGCTGACTGTAAAAGAGCTATCCCAATTTCCAGCTTTTGGTTCGGAGCCCTGTAGGTTACAGCGCTTCAATGTTGGAAATCACTGCTCGTTCGCTGAGTAAAGGAAGAATCTGGAGCTAGTCTTTCCTTAACACATTTATTAACAAAACCCAGAGAACACAGGCAAAGACTCCCTTTTCCTTGCCCCCACACACTGGTTTTTATATATACTTAAGAATAATTTCCTAACCGTTCCCCAGTTAGTAATGGCTGTTCTCTTTACAACTAGAGCGTGCGCTTCATTGTGACAGGATTGCAGCATTAACATTCAAGTATTTTTTAATTGCACTGAGGAGTTCTCCCTCTTCCACCCTTTCAGGCAGAGTTCCAGACCACCACCACCCTCTGGGTGAAAACATTTCTCAACTCCCCTCTAATCCTTCTACCAATTACTTTAATCAATATCCCCTGGTTATTGGCCTCTCTGTTACGGGAAATAAGTCTTTCATATTCGCTCTATCTAGATCCCTTATAATTTGTAAACCTCAGGGAGGTGATGGCGTAGTGGTATTGTCGCTGGACTAGTAATCCAGAGACCCAGGGTAATGCTCTGGGGACCCGGGTTCAAACTCCACTATGGCGGATGGTGGAATTTAAATTCAATAAGAATCTTGAATTAAAAGCCTAATGATGAACCATTGTTGCCCTTTAGGGAAGGAAGGCAAGTGACTCACAGCAATGTGGTTGACTCTTAAATGCCCTCTGAACAAGAGCATTTAGGATGGGGAGTAAATGCTGGCCTAGCCAGCAGCACCCAATCCCATGAATGAATCTTTTTTTTAAATTAAATCTCCCTTCAGCCTCCTCTGTTCCAGAGAAAATAACCCCAGCCAGTCCAATCTTTCCCTGTGGCTAAAATTCTCCATTCCTGGCAACATCTTTGTAAATCTCCTCTGTATCCTCTCTAGCGCCATCACATCCTCCCTGTAATGTGATGACCAGAACTGTACACAGCACTCTAGCTTTCAACTCCTCTCCTCCATTGTTCAGCTTGGTGAGACTACCCTCACTTGGTTCCACTCTTACCTAGAAAATCATAATCTATTGCTTTGGCCCCTGTCCCATTATCCCCGGTTCCCCAAGATCCATCTGCCTCATTTCCTTATCCTCATGTTGTCCCTTAGCAATGGTATCCACCAATATGGGTTAATCTTCGATATGCATTAATAGGACTCAGTTCTACCCCCCCACAATCTCCGCGGACATTCTTCATATGAGTCGAGGTAGTGAATTGGAAGATATTCAACAACAGGGGTATCACAGCCGAACCTAACCCTTCTTGAATGGAAAAGGCTGGACATCTTCAGCCAGTCAGACAACATCTGTGGAGGATGCAGTCTGGTTGTGACACCACTTTATTGAATACCTGCCAACTCATTATTTGGGCTGGCAGAGTGAAGCTGATAGCTACAGACTTAGCTCAGCATTAAACTCTCCTCCAGAAGCAATAAGACAGGGGAAAGAAGAGAATGGGACATAAGCGAGGCCTAGAAATTACTTGTACATTAACGTATCTTAAGCTGCACAAAGTCTCATGTCATTTTTTTTCTCTGTTGTTTTCAAGCTTGAAAATAAAGAATTACGGGAGCTTATGTCATTCAGTAAGGAAATATTACTTCCAGAGAATCTTCACCTGCCTCCTCAATGTGGAAAGTAAATTTACTGTGCTGGAACATCTCTGAATCAGGCTCCTGCACTGCCTTGCAGCCACTGGAACAGTGCCTCCAGTTCACAGGTGGCTGTGTTACTACTGATATTACTGACGTTGGAACAAAGATCAAAGCTTTCACTAGAAATCAATGCAGCTGTATGTTAAATTTGAATGTTACGGTGCTTTCATTGGCTTTGGGGAAATTTTAGTGAACCAAGTGTCCTTTTCCCCAATACAACCTGTTCCAAAAAAAAGGTGCATTTTATTTTTTCGCATTGACATTTCTATCCCACCATCACTGTCACTCATCTCCTTGAGATCTGTTTCTGGTAAGAAGACACTTCGAACTAAGCCTGTCGATCTCTTCACGTGATGGCCACTGCTCCAGAACCCACCAATAGGACAATCACCTCAGATTTGGTGGGTCTGGTTCTGATTTATTGCCTGATTTATTGGTCCTCTTATCCAGGAAGATTGCCTCAGATCTTTCGTGCACTGTGCAATGAGCCAATTGAGAAACAAAAAGAAAATCTTCAGTGGACCAGCAGCTCTGACTTCAAACTTCTGACCTGAGAAATATTGGGGGTGTGTGTGTGAATGTGTATTCCCGAGTTCCCCTTGGTGTCGCAGCTGTACAGGCCTGAAAGCTTCACGATTGATCCTTGCTGAGTTAGCTGATCTCAGCCAATGTTGTATTATTGGCCTTAATCTTCCAGCCTAGAGGGGTTAATCCACCAAGAATTAGGCTCCTTATTCGTTGACTCTTTGAAGAATGTGTGTGGACTTGGGATGAGCATAGATCGGACTCTGATGCCCCACAGAGTGACTATCCTCCTATCGCAGGCTTGCACAGGATGAATGACTACCTGGATAAGTCACTAAAGGACTACTGTTACTGTCAACATGTCATCCCAACATGGGCTAGCATCTTTAGAAGAGATGTGGGGGAATAATTGAGGCAGCAAATATTTAAGACTAGTGATCGCGCTGCCCCCTCTCGTTATGCAGAAGGATGGTTACGATGAAGGCTCAAGCAGATCTAAACTGTAACACGTTATCTTTTTTTCTCTGCTGATTAATCAGTTAGAATATACAAGAATTTAGAAAACAAATAGAACAGTAAGCCCAGCTGGTGTTCTTGCTCCACACAAGCAAATCTTACTTTGTTTTCCTTGTTCTTTTCCTTCCTGTCTTTCCTCCACAATTTATATGGCTCTGTGTGGCTAGAAGGATCACATCGTTGAGTTCTGATCATTACTTATTATGCACTTAACCTACTCTGAGAGAATAGTTTGGAAAATGTTGTTGTTGATTAAAACAAAAATGGTCAGTACAACAATATTTTATCCAGAATGGAAGTCTCTCTGTTCTGGGACGATTTGGAGATATACGAACATCCGAATTAGCCTGCTGTGCCATTCAATAAGATCATGGCTGATCTGATTTTAACCTCATATTCCTGCCTACCCTTGATAACCTTTTATCCCCTTGTTTATCAAGAATTTATCTACCTCTGCCTTAAAGATAATTCAAGGACTCTGCCTCAATCACCTTTTGAGGAAGAAAACTCCAAAGTCTCTCAATCCTCTGAGAGAAAAACTTCTCCTGTCCCTGCCCTAAATGGGCGACCCCTTATTTTGAAACAGTGATCCCGAGTTCTAGATTCTCCCACAAGAGGAAATATCCTTTCCACATCCACCCTCAGGATCTTATATGTTTCAATAAAATCGCCTCTCAGTCTCCTAAACTCCAGCAGATACAAGTCTAGCCTGTCCAGCCTTTCCTCATAAGCTAACCCGCCCATTCCAGGTATTAATCTAGTAAACTTTCTCTGAACTGCTAATGCATTTATATCTTACCTAAGTAAGGAGACCAATACTGTACACAGTACTCCAAATGTGGTCTCACCAATGCCTTGTATAACTGAAACATAACCTCCTTACTCTTGGATTCAATTCCCCTTGCAATAAACAATAACATTCTATTAGGTTCACTAATTACTTGCTGCACCTGCCTACTAACCTTTTGCGATTCATGCACGAGGACACCCTGGTCCCCTTGCATCTCAGAGCTCTGCAACCTCATTGTTTAGATAATATGCCTTTTTTTATTCGTCCTGCCAAAATGGATGACCCTACATTTTCCTACATTATACTCCATTTGCCAGATCTTTGTCCACTCACCTAACCTTTCTATATCCTTTTGTATCCTCCTTGCATCCTCTTCACAACTTACTTTCCTACCTACCTTTGTGTCATCAGCAAATTTAGCAACCGTACCATTGCTCCCTTCCTCCAAATTATTTATATAAATTATAAAGAATTGAGGCCCCAGCACTGATCCCTGTTGGATAACATTTGTCATAACCTGCCAACCAGAAAATGAGCCATTTATGCCTACTTTCCATTTCCTGTCAGCTAGCCAATCTTCTATCCATGCCAATATCCATTACACCATGAGCTTTTATTTTCAGTAAGAGTTTTGCTTGCCCTGCATTGACAGCAAGACTTAAGAGGAGCCTAGGGTATGAGTAATGGGAGTTATGCTCATCTTGCATCTCATCATTTATAAGACTGGGGAGCTATAGCTGAAACCTTTAACTTGTTCAGCCTAGCCTAAAGTTTGTAAATGTCCAAATAAATTTTCTCAATTTTTACCAAATGTTTCAAGATATATACCACCTTGAATGTTTGTGCCAACCATTTACAGATTGAATAAATGTATAGGTAAGTCACAAAAAATGGTTAAAAAGCACAGGTTTAAAAACCTACAATACAGAACAATCACTTTTGGTTAAAACTGCATGAAGAACTTACCTATGGAGAGTTGTTGCAGATCTATCCAAAGTATGAAAAGATCCAAAACTTTAATCATGAAGGTCTAATTGAGTTTTTTGTTTGCAATGGGTCCTTCTGGTTCAGTCCTATCCTTTTCCATATCCCAATTTTAACTATTTGATCATTGCCTTCAGCTGCCTAGGACCTATGCTCTGCTCTTTTAAAGCTTTGGCCAGCTTTTTGGTTATCTCTCATATTTTGTTTAATACTCCTGTGAAGTGCCTTGAGATATTAAAGGTGCTACCCTGCCAATAGTTCAATTGTGTCTTGTTAGTACAAAGGGCAATGTCATGTTGCCTGTAAACTTTCTGCTGAGGAACTGGATGATCCTGTGCACTACCAAATTTTTACATTGCTGGAGGAGTTCCTTAGGACAGCATCTGAGGCCCAACTATCTCCAGCTACTTCATCAATGTTCATCCTCTACTGTATCGTCAAGTGTTTGATTGTTCATGAATGACTGCAATGTTCAGTTCCATTCACAATTTCTCAGATAATGAAGCAGTCTGTGCTCTCATTCAGCAAGACCTGGACAATATCTAGGCTTCAGCTGACCAGTATTAAGTGAATCTGTGGCAAGCAATAACCATCAAAACAAGAGTCTAGCAACCTCCCCTTGATATTCAATAGCATTACTATCACCAAATCCCAATCAGCAACATTCTGGAGGTTGAAATTGACTCAACTGGACCATGTAAATAAAAACAAAAAACTGCAGATGCTGGAAATCCAAAACAAAAACAGAATTACCTGGAAAAACTCAGCAGGTCTGGCAGCATCGGCGGAGAAGAAAAGAGTTGATGTTTCGAGTCCTCATGACCCTTCAGCAGAACTGGGTGAATCCAAGGAGAGGGGTGAAATATAAGCTGGATTAAGGAGGGGGGGTGGGAGGAGTTGGGTGAGGTGAGAGAAGTGGAGGGGGGTGGTGTGGTTGTAGGGACAAGCAAGCAGTGATAGGAGCAGATAATCAAAAGATGTCACAGACAAAAGAACACAGATGTTGAAGTTGGTGATATTATCTAAATGAATGTGCTAATTAAGAATGGATGGTAGGGCACTCAAGGTATAGCTCTAGTGGGGGTGGGGGGGGGCATAAAAGATTTAAAAATAATGGAAATAGGTGGGAAAAGAAAAATCTATATCAATGATTGGAAAAAACAAAAGGAAGGGGGAAGAAACAGAAAGGGGGTGGGGATGGAGGAGGGAGGTCAAGACCTAAAGTTGTTGAATTCAATATTCAGTCCGGAAGGCTGTAAAGTGCCTAGTCGGAAGATGAGGTGTTGTTCCTCCAGTTTGCATTGGGCTTCACTGGAACAATGCAGCAAGCCAAGGACAGACATGTGGGCAAGAGAGCAGGGTGGAGTGTTAAAATGGCAAGCGACAGGGAGGTTTGGGTCATTCTTGCGGACAGACCGCAGGTGTTCTGCAAAGCGGTCGCCCAGTTTACGTTTGGTCTCTCCAATGTAGAGGAGACTGCATTGGGAGCAACGAATCCAGTAGACCAAGTTGGGGAAAATGCTGCTTCACATGAAAGGAGTTTTTGGGCCCTTGGACGGTGAGGAGAGAGGAAGTGAAGGGGCAGGTGTTGCATCTTATGCGTGGACATGGGGAGGTGCCATAGGTGGGGGTTGAGGAGTAGGAGGTGATGGAGGAGTGGACCAGGGTGTCCCGGAGGGAACGATCCCTATGGAATGCCGCCAGGAGGGGTGTAGGGAAGATGTGTTTGGTGGTGGCATCATGCTGGAGTTGGCGGAAATGGCGGAGGATGATCCTTTGAATGCGGAGGCTGGTGGGGTGATAAGTGAGGACAAGAGGACCCTATCGTGTTTCTGGGAGGGAGGAGAAGGCGTGAGGGCGGATGCGTGGGAGATGGGCCGGACACGGTTGAGGGCCCTGTCAACGACCGTGGGTGGAAAACCTCGGTTAAGGAAGGAGGACATGTCAGAGGAACTGTTTTTGAAGGTAGCAATATCAGAACAGATGCGACGGAGGCGAAGGAACTAAGAGAATGGGATGGAGTCCTTACAGGAAGCAGGGTGTGAGGAGCTGTAGTCGAGGTAGCTGTGGGAGTCGGTAGGCTTGTAATGGATATTGGTGGACAGTCTATCACCAGAGATTGAGACAGAGAGGTCAAGGAAGGGAAGTGTCAGAGATGGACCACGTGAAAATGATGGAGGGATGGAGATTGGAAGCAAAATTAATAAATTTTTCCAAGTCCCGACGAGAGCAAGAAGCAGCACCGAAGTAATCATCGATGTACCAGAGAAAGAGTTGTGGAAGGGGGCCGGAGTAGGACTGGAACAAGGAATGTTCCACATACCCCATAAAGAGACAGGTATAGCTGGGACCTATGCGGGTACCCATAGCCACACCTCTTATTTGGAGGAAGTGAGAGGAGTTGAAGGAGAAATTGTTCAGTGTGAGAACAAGTTCAGCCAGACGGAGGAGAGTAGTGGTGGATGGGGATTGTTCGGGCCTCTGTTCGAGGAAGAAGCTAAGGACCCTCAGACCATCCTGGTGAAGGATGGAGGTGTAGAGGGATTGGACGTCCATGGTGAAGAGGAAGTGATTGGGGCCAGGGAACTGGAAATTGTTGATGTGACGTAAGGTGTCAGAGGAATCACGGATGTAGGTGGGAAGGGACTGGACAAGGGGAGATAGAAGGGAGTCAAGATAATGAGAAATGAGTTCCGTGGGGTAGGAACAAGCTGGCACGATCGGTCTACCGGGACAGTTCTGTTTGTGGATTTTGGGTAGGAGGTAGAAGCGGGCTGTCCGAGGTTGGGCGACTATCAGGTTGGAAGCTGTGGGAGGAAGATCTCCAGAGGAGATGAGGTCAATGACAGTCCTGGAAACAATGGCTTGATGTTCAGTGGTGGGGTCATGGTCCAGGAAGAGGTAGGAGGAAGCACTGCTGTACTTACCAAGGCTTCTTTGACAGCACTTCCCAAATCTGTGAATTCCTGTAGCTAGAAGGGTAAGGGAACTCCATTATTTCCTTTGTTCTCCTCCAGTCACGTTCTGTCCTGACTTGAAAAATGTCACTTTCATTATCGTTGGGACGCAATCCTAACTAACAGCACTGTAGAGCACTTTCACCAGCGGTTCAATAAGATGGCTCCCCAGCACCTCAAGGGCAACAAGTGTTAGGCAATAAATGCCAGTGATGCCATATCCCAATAATTAACGTTTAAGAGCTTATCTTTCGAAACATAGTTTTGAATTTGGCCCAGACTGATGGAAATTTCTTCCGACCTTCATGGAAGTTAAATTACTGGCAACCAACCCAGGTTTTAATAGGTTTGGACCCACAACTAGAATTCAGTACAAATGAACAGCCACTTTAAAAAATTATTTGAGTACAACTGGTGTAAGCTTGGAAATTTAACTAAATTTGGATTCAGACAGTTACTGAGATCAATTTGGCAGAGAGGTCTGGGATTACACGAGATCTGCACAATCTATACATCCTTCGTGTTGTGAGCAAAAAAAGTTAACCCCCAAATTAATCAGTCAATTATCGATTTGTTATCTGACTCTACCTGTGCTCAGTATTTGGACTATCCAGTATCACATGGTTTCAGGTTTTAACCTGATCTTTCCTTGCTGTAAAGGTTTTATAACTAGCTTCAGTGCCATTGTGTTTAGAAGGAAAAATCTGCCAAGGTTACTGCACTTGATTGCTATCCAGTCACAGGAAAGTGGATGTGCGTGCATGCAAGACAAGAACAACATCAGCCTTGGCTGTGATGACCCACACCCCCACAGTTGAAACGACTGTCAAGGCTCAGCCATGATTAATGGGCAGGTGGTTGCAGGGTAGGTAGGTACCCCTGGAGCACCATGTAGTTAACAGGTTCAGGGAAAGAAATGGCAATTGGTAAGAAAAAGGAGGAAGAAGGCAGTAATCTGAAAAGATTTGGTCTCACAAGAAAAAAAATCTGTAGGAAAATGTATATGCTATTCCAAAATGTTAAGCCTTACCAAAATGTTTTTATTGTTTAATTTAGCAAGTACCTTGTTCTGATTTTTTCTGTACTGTCATTTCATGGAGTGACCTAACAGGCAAACTCTCGCTGACCTCGTGGAATTTGAAGTGTATCCAGAACATGATATAAATGATAAAAACAAAAAAACTGCGGATGCTGGAAATCCAAAACAAAAACAGAATTACCTGGAAAAACTCAGCAGGTCTGGCAACATCGGCGGAGAAGAAAAGAGTTGACGTTTCGAGTCCTCATGACCCTTCGACAGAACTTGAGTTCGAGTCCAAGAGAGAGTTGAAATATTAGCTGGTTTAAGGTGTGTGTGGGGGGGGGGTGGCGGTGGGGGGGTAGAGAGAGAGAGAGAAGTGGAGGGGGTTGGTGTGGTTGTAGGGACAAACAAGCAGTGATAGAAGCAGATCATCAAAAGATGTCACAAACAACAGAACAAAAGAACACATAGGTGTTAAAGTTGGTGATATTATCTAAACAGATGTGCTAATTAAGAATGGATGGTAGGGCACTCAAGGTATAGGTCTAGTGGGGGTGGGGAGAGCATAAAAGATTTAAAAATATTTAAAAATAATGGAAATAGGTGGGAAAAGAAAAATCTATATAATTTATTGGGAAAAAACAAAAGGAAGGGGGAAACAGAAAGGGGGTGGGGATGGAGGAGGGAGGTCAAGACCTAAAGTTGTTGAATTCAATATTCAGTCCGGAAGGCTGTAAAGTGCCTAGTCGGAAGATGAGGTGTTGTTCCTCCAGTTTGCGTTGGGCTTCACTGGAACAATGCAGCAAGCCAAGGACAGACATGTGGGCAAGAAAGCAGGGTGGAGTGTTAAAACGGCAAGCGACAGGGAGGTTTGGGTCATTCTTGCGGACAGACCGCAGGTGTTCTGCAAAGCAGTCGCCCAGTTTACGTTTGGTCTCTCCAATGTAGAGGAGACCACATTGGGAGCAACGAATGCAGTAGACTAAGTTGGGGGAAATGCAAGTGAAATGCTGCTTCACTTGAAAGGAGTGTTTGGGCCCTTGGACGGTGAGGAGAGGGGAAGTGAAGGGGCAGGTGTTGCATCTTTTGCGTGGGCATGGGGTGGTGCCATAGGATGGAGTTGAGGAGTAGGGGGTGATGGAGGAGTGGACCAGGGCGTCCCGGAGGGAGCGATCCCTACGGAATGCCGATGGGGGGGGGGGAAGGGAAGATGTGTTTGGTGGTGGCATCATATAAATGATGTTCAGTGGGAAAATTTCCTCTTTTAAATGTATAGCAATGATAAATATTGTCGAGAAGAGTTTTTTTTATGATTGGGAGATAATGGAGGTATAAATATATTCTCATTGTTTCCAAAGCTGCTAACTGACTGGATGACCTCTCCGCGACTAACGATTTGTTAAATCAGGAGTTGAATTTGATGAAAACACTCAGCAGAACTGGCAGAATTTGTGGACAGTAAAAAAAGAGTTAACATTTCAGGTTGATGCCCTTTCATCAGAAGGGTCTTTATTTCAGATTTCTGGCATCCATGTATTTTGCCTTCTGTGAATTTAAATTTATTGCGAGATGATAGGATATTGGAGGAATCCTGATATTATTGTAATTTGAAGATTTTTTTCCTCCTGAATTTTGTTCCCCTATCGCTCCTAGACCTCTGTTACTCTAGCTGGCAGATCACAACAAAGTGCATGAATAACCTGCAGACTTGCTGGCCTTTCCTTTTGCCCCTGTTGACAATTGTCCCCTCACAGAGAGTTGGTGCCCTTCTCAGTACCTCACCCTGACATGTGAATAAGATTGGAATATGTCCATGTGTGGAATTGCAGCCCATCCTGAGTTGGAAATCTTGACGGCATCACATTGATTCAATAACACATTTTCCACATGACATTAAAATCTGGGAACATTGTTTTGAATGACTTAATGTCTCTAGTAGTATGCCAAGAAGTGAATATTGAGTTTAATTTGAAATATTGATTTTAATTTGTGGTTCATTAAAGGTTACTCTGTATTAGTGCCCCAAACAATTCAGACAGTTTTTCTCAGTGAAATCAAATTCCTACCTTTTAAGAAGTGATATCTCATATCATCTGCATTGCAGTAATGTTAATGACTAGAGCAGCTGGGCTGGGCCAATTTAAAATTGGGTTAGGCCATTCTGTGTTACAATGCTTGCTGCTTTTCTCCTTTTATTCATGCTTTGGCGGGGGGGGGGGAAAGGAAGAACGGTTGTAAAAATGCCTTTTAAGAAATAACTGAGCAGATTGCTGCTTACTACAAAAAACCTGGTTACTGTTAGCAGTAATGAGATCTCTCAGACTGTTCCGACAGTCAGCAGATGGGGTTTTACATGACTAATTGGGGATTTAGACTTTGCTGTATTTCATTTTGTTTTATTAGAAGTAGTATGTGTGTCGCAAGCCCTGCACTGCTGTAGAAGAATTCTGCCTGAACTTTGAATTATCTGCAAACCCGTCTTGATATTTTTTTGCCTCTTTATAACCCTCCACCAAAAATCCAGAGATCTCATTCCAGTAATCCCACTTACCAAAGCCACACCTCAACAGCAAGGTGGCACATAACAAAACCAGGTAAATCATTTACCTTAGGAAACAGGTCTCTATTTTATTTTGATAGTTATGCATTACGATGATGCGTCATGGGGCAGAATCAGGTCTGCACTGGAGTACTGATTTGGGCTGCATTCGAGTGCTTACGTTAGAGTTTGGTGAAGAAGGTGATCCTTTCATTTTCTACCTTTCCTCAAAGAAGAGCAGCAGCCTAGGTAAGTAGCACCTGGTGAGTATTTCTACTGTCTTTGATATTGTCTAAACTAGAGGAAGTAAAAGTAAAAGGAACAATTTAAGGGTAAGTCATGGCAGGGCAGCTCGGCCACATGGAATGCCCCTCGTGTGCTTTGTGGGAAGTCAGGGACACTTCCAGTGGACAAGGGGACCATGTGTGCAGGAACTGTCTCCAGCTGCAGATACTTGAAATCTGCGTTTCGTAGCTGGAGCTGGAGCTGCAGCTGCAGGTGGAATCACTGGAACATCCACAAGGATGCGATCTTCATGGATAGCACATACAGTGAGGTGGTCACACTGCAGGTAAAGAGTGCACAGGCAGAAAAAGGTGACTGCCAGACAGAGTAAAAGCACGATGCAAGTAGTGCAAGAGTCCCCTGAGTCCATCTCCCTTTCTGACAGATTTTCCGTTTTAGATTCTGCTGGGGGAGATGGTTCTTCAGGGGAATGCAGCAACAGCCAAGTCCATGGCACCACGAGTGGCTCAGCTGCACCAGGGTGGAGGATGGTGGAGAAAGAGTGAGAGAGCAATAGTGACAGAGGATTCTATCATAAAGGGAACAGAGAGATGTTTCTGTGGCCACAGGCATGATAGCAGAATGGTATGCTGCCTCCCTGGTGCCAGGGTCAAGGATGCCACTGAGCAGCTGTAGGACATTCTGAAGGGGGAGAGTGAACAGCCAGAGGTCATGATTCATATCGGTACCGATGACAGATAGAAAGAGGGATGAAGTCCTGAAAGCAGAATATAGGGAGCTAGGAAACAAATTAAAAAGCAGGACCTCAAAGGTAGTAATTTCAGGATTACCTCTAGTGCCACATGCTAGCGAGATCAGGAATATGAGAATAGACCAGATGAATGTGTGGCTGGAGAGATGGTGTAGATTTCTGAGGCATTAGGACCAATTCAGGGGAAAGATGGGACCTGTACAAGCTGGACGGGTTGCACACCAGCAGGACCAAGGTCAATATCCTTGCAGCGGTATTCACGAGGACTGTGGGGGAGGGTTTAAACCAAAGTAGTAGGAGGATGGGAAGCTGAACGGGGAGACACAAGAGAGGGAAACAAAGATAGGAATGAAAGACCAAAGTAGAAAGCAAAAGTGGAAGTCAGAGTAAACGAGGACTAGCAACAAATAGGGCTGTAGTACAAAAAAAATGTGTAGAAGTGTTAAAAAGGCAAGTCTAAAGGCACTGTATCTGAATCCTTGAGCACTTGCAATAAGGTAGATGAATAAGTAGTGCAGATAGGTGTAAACGGGTACGATATGATTATGGTTATGATTACAGAAACAAGGCTGCAGGGTGACCAAGGCTGGGAACTGAATATCCAGGGATACTTGGTATTTAGGAAGGACAGGTAAAAAGGAAAAGGAAGTGGGGTTGCGTTGTTAGTTAAGGATGAAATCAGTGCAATAGTGAGAGAGGATATTAGCTCAGAAAATCTAGATGTAGAATCAATCTGGGTGGAGCTAGGAGAAACAAGGGGCGGAAGACATTAGTGGGAGTTGTCTATAGGTCCTCAAACAGTAGTGGTAAGGTAGAGGATGGCATTAAACAGGAAATTAGAGATGCATCTAACAAGGGTGCTACTGTAATCAGGTGACTTTATGTATAGATTGGGCAAACCAAATTCGCAAAATACAGTGGCGGATGAATCCCTGCAGTGTGTACCAGATGGTTTTTTCAGTCCAGTGTGTTGAGGAACCAACTAGGGAACAGGCTAAAAGCAAAATACTGCTGATGCTGGAAATCTGAAACAAAAATAAAAATAGCTGGAAAAACTCAGCAGGTCTGACAGCATCTGTGGAGAGGAATACAGTTAATGTTTCGAGTCCGTATGACTCTTCAATCAGAACTGGGGGAATATAGAAATGAGGTGAAATATAAGCTGGTTGAGGGGGGTGGGACAGGTAGTGCTGGATAGAGGGCCAGTGATAGGTGGAGACAAGAGATTGCCAAAGATATCATAGACAAAAGGACAAAGGGGTGTTAGCGGTGGTGATATTAGCTAAGAAATGTGCCAATGGTGACATTAAGGGTAGAAAGCAGGACGAGCAAGTAACAGATAGCCCTAGTGGGGGTGGGGTGGGAGGAAGGGATTGAAATAGGCTAAAAGGGGGAGATGAAACAATGGATGGAAACACATTTAAAAATTATAGAAATAGGTGGGAAAGGAAAAATATATTTAAAAAATATAAATAATTGGAAAAGAGGGGATCAGAAAGGAGTTGGGGATGGAGGGGAGAATTCATGATCTGAAGTTGTTGAACTCAATATTCAGTCCGGAATGCTGTAAAGTGCCTAGTCGGAAGATGAGGTGTTGTTCCTCCAGTTTGCGTTGAGCTTCACTGGAACATTGCAGCAGGCCAGGGGTGGAAATGTGGGCAAGAGAGCAGGGTGGTGTGTTGAAATGGCAAGCGACAGGGAGGTCTGGGGTGGACAGACCAAAGGTGTTCCGCAAAGCGGTCACCCAGTCTGTGTTTGGCCTCTCCAATGTAGAGGAGACCGCATTGGAAGCAGTGAATGCAGTAGACTAAATTGAGGGAAGTTCTGCTTCACTTGAAAGGAGTGTTTGGGCCCTTGGATGGTGAGGGGCGGGGAGGGGGGGGGGTGGGGTAAAGGGGCAGGTGCTGCACCTTCTGCGGTTGCATGGGAAGGTGCTGTGGAAGGGGGTTAAGATGTAGGGGGCTGATGGAGGAATGGACCAGAGTGTCCCGGAGGGAACGATCCCTGCGGAATGCCACCGGGGGGGAGAAGGGAAGATGTGTTTGGTGGTGGCGTCATGCTGGAGTTGGCGGAAATGGAGGAGGATGATCCTTTGAATACGGAGGCTGGTGGGGTGATAAGTGAGGACAAGGGGAACCCTACCATGGTTCTGGGAAGGTGAGGAAGGTGTGAGGGTGGATGCGCGGGAGATGGTCCGGACACGGTTGAGGGCCCTGTCAACCACCGTGGGTGGAAAACCTCGGTTAAGGAAGAAGGAAGACATGTCAGAGGAACCGTTTTGGAAAGTGGCATCATCAGAACAGATGCAACGGAGGCAAAAGGACTGAGAGAATGCGATGGAGTCCTTACAGGAAACAGGGTGTGAGGAGTTGTCGTTGAGGTAGCTGTGGGAGTCGGTGGGCTTGTAATGAATATTGGTGGACAGTCTATCACCAGAAATTGAGACAGAGGGGTCAAGGAAGGGAAGGGAAGTGTCAGAGATGGACCATGTGAAAATGATGGAGGGGTGGAAATTGGAAGCAAAATTAATACATTTTTCCAGGTCCAGACGAGAGCATAAAGCGGCACCGAAGCAGTCATCAATGTACCGGAGAAAGAGTTGTGGGAGGGGGCCGGAGTAGGACTGGAACAAGGAATGTTCCACATACCCCATAAAGAGACTGGCATAACTGGGGCCCATTTGGGTTCCCATAGCCACACCTTTTATTTGGAGGAAGTGAGACAAGTTTAAGGAGAAATTGTTCAGTGAGAGAACAAGTTCAGCCAGACACAGGAGAGTAGTGGTGGATGAGGATTGTTTGGGACAGTCTATCCTAGATTTGGTATTGTGCAATGAGAAGGAGTTAATTGATAATCTTATTGTGCGAGGTCCTTTAGGGAACAATGACCATAACATGATAGAATTCTTCATTAGGATAGAAAGTGAAATAGCCTGACTGGAAACTAGGGTCCTAAACCTTAAAAAAATGAAACTTTGAACGTATGACACATGAGTTGGCTAAGATAGATTGGGGAATTTCATTAAAATGTGGGTGGGTAATAGCTAATATTTAAGGAACTAATGTATGCATTGCAACAGTTATACATTCCTTTCTGGTGCAAAACAACAACAGGAAAAGCAGCTCAGTTATTGCTAACAAAATATATTGAGGGTAGTATATCCAAAGAGGAGCCATATAAAGTTGCTAGAAAAAGTAGTAAGCTTGACGAATGGGAGCAGTTTAGAATTCAGCAAAGGAGGACCATGAGATTGATAATGAGGGGAAAAATAGAATATGAGAGTAAACTTGCAAGGAACATTAAAAGCAGACTGTAAAAGCTTCTATAAGGATGTAAAAAGAAAAAGACTAGTGAAGACAAATGCCAGTCCCTTACAGCCTGAAACAGGAGGATTTATAGCAGAGAACAAGGAAATGGCAAAACAATTAAATTACTACTTTAGTTCTGTCATCACGGAGGGAGACACAAATAACTTCCCAGAAATGCTAGGGATCCAAGGGTCTCGTGAGAAGAAGGAATTGAAGGAAATTAGTATTACTGAAAAAAAGTGCTGGAGAAATGAATGGGACTGAAAGCTGATAAATCCCCAAGGCCTGATAGCCTACATCCCACGTTACTAAAGGAGGTGGCCATGGAAATAGTGGATGGGTTGGCTGTCATCTTCAAAAATTCTGAAACAGTTCCGGCAGATTGGAGAGTGGAAAATGTAACCCCACTATTTAAAAAGAAGGGAGGGAGAAAACAAGGAATTAGACTGGTTAGCCTAACATCAGTAGTAGGGAAAATGCTAGAGTCTATTATAAAGGATGTGATAACAGGACACTTGGAAAATATCAATGGGATTAGACAAAATCAACAAGGACTTATGAAAGGGAACTCATGTTTGATGAACCTATTGGACTTTTTTGAGGACATAACTAGCAGAATAGATAAGGAAGAACTAGTGGATGTGGAGTATTTGGATTTTCAGAAAGCTTTAAATAAAGTCCACGTAAGAGGTTAGTGTACAAAATTAAAGTATGCGGGATGGGGATAATATATTGGCATGGATTGAGAATTGGTTAGTGGACAGGAAACAGAGTAGAAATATATGGGTCTCTTTTGGAGTGGCAGGTGGTAACTAGTGAGGTGCTGCAGGGGACTATGCTTGGGCCCCAGCTATTCAAAATATATGCCAATGATTTGGATGAGGGAACCAAATGTAATATTTCCAAGTTTGTGGATGACAAGAAACTTGGTAGGAACGTGAGTGGTGAGGAGGCTATTAAGAGACTTCAGGGTGATTTAGACAAGTTGAGTAAGTGGACAAATACATATCAGATGCTGTATAATGTAGATAAGTGTGAAGTTATCCACTTTAGTAGGAAAAACAGAATGGCAGAGTATTATCCAAATCACTGAATTGTTACAGTATAGAAGGAGGCCATTCGGCCCACCGTGTCTGCACAGGCTCTCTGAGCATTTTAACTTAGTGCCAATCTCCTGACTTTTTCCCCCTAACCCTGCACATTGGATTATTATTTAAAGAGAAATAATACCCTCTTGAATGCCTCTATTGAACCTGCCTCCACCACACTTCCAGGCAGTTCATTCCAAACCCTAACTATCACTATGTAACAAAGTATTTTCTCACCTTGCAATTGCTTCTTTTGCAAAACACTTTAAAACTGTGCCCTCTGGTACTCAATCCATTTACAAGCGGGAACAGTTTCTCCCTATCCACCCTGTCCAGACCCCTCATGATTTTGAAAACTTCTATCAAGCCTCCTTTTAGCCTTCTCCTTTCCAAGGAAAACAGTCCCAACTTCTCCAATCTTTCCTCATAACTGAAGTGGAACCACTCGCGTAAATCTCTTCCGCACTCTCTCCAATGCATTCACATAAGAACATAACATAAGAAGTAGTAGCAGGAGTAGGCCATTTGGCCCCTCAAGCCTGCCCCGCCATTCAATAAGAACATGGCTGATCTACCCGAGCCCTCAACTCCTCTTTTGGGCCAGCTCCTCATAGCCCTCAACTCCCCGATATTTTAAAAATCTATCCACCGTCTCTTTAAATACTTTCAGTGATCTAGCCTCCACAACTCTGAGGTAGAGAATTCCAGACATTCACTGCCCTCTGAGAGAAGAAATTCCTTCACATCTCAGTTTTAAATGAGTGTCACCTTATTCTGTAACTATGTCCCCTGGTTTGAGATCCCCCCTGCTAGTGGAAATATCTTCTCATATCTACCCTGTCAAGCCCCCTCAAAATCTTGTATGTTTCAATAAGATCACCCCTCATTCTTCTAAACTCTAATGAATAAAGGCCTAAACTGTTTAGCTGCTCTTGATAAGTCAACCCCTTCATCCCAGGACTCAGTCTATTTCTTTTGAACTGCCTCCTATGCCAGTATATCCTGGGCAAAACTGTGCACAGTACACCAGGTGCAGCCTCACCAACACTCTGTACAGTTGTACCAAGATTTCCCTATTTTTAAAATCGCAGATTCCTTATGTCCTCATCACAACATGCCCTCACACCTATTTTTGTATTGTCAGCAAATTTGGGTACGTTACACTCCGCCCCCTCCCCCAAGTCATTATTATAGATAGTAAATAATTGAGGCCATAGGACTGATCCATGTGACACTCCACTAGTTACATCTTTCTAATTTGAAAAAGACCCATTAATCTCACATTTATCCACATTATATTGCATCTGCCATGCATTTGCCCACTCACTCAGCTTGTCCACCCTGAAGCATGTCTGCATCCTCCTCACAGCTCACCCTCCCACCCAGCTTTGTGTTATCTGCAAATTTGGAGATATTACATTTAGCTCCCTCATCTAAATCATTATATATTGTGAATAGCTGAGGTCCCAGCACCGATCCCTGTGGTACCCCACTAGTCACTGTCTGCCAACCAGTTTTCTATCCATCTCAATACACTACCCCCAATACCATGTGCTTTAATTTTACACGCTAATGTCTTATGTGGGACTTCATCAAAAGTCCAAATAAACCACACCCACTGGCTCCCCCCTCATCAACTCTACTGGTTACATTCTCAAAAAATTCCAGTAGCTTTGTCAAGCATGAATTCCCTTTGGTAAACCCATGCTGACTCTATCCAATTCTGCCACTGTTTTCCAAGTGCTCAGCTATTAAATCTTTTATAATGGACTCTAGAATTTTCCCCACTACCGATGTCAGGCTGACTGGTCTATAATTCCCTGTTTTCTCTCTACTTCCCTTTTTAAATAATGGGGTTACATTAGCTACCCTACAATCTGTAGGAACTGTTCCAGAGTCTATAGAATCTCATAAGATGACCACAAATGCATCCACTATTTAAAGGGCCATTTCCTTAAGTACTCTGGGATGTAGATTATCAGGCTCTGGGGATTTATCGGCCTTCAGTCACATCAATTTCTCCAACGCCATTTCCCTACTAATACTGATTTCTTTCAGTTCCTCCCTCTCACTAAACCCTGTGTTCCCCAACACTTCTGGTATGTCATTTGTGTCCTCCTTTGTGAAGACAGAACCAAAGTATATATTTAGTTGGTCAGCCTCTTTGTTCCCCATTGTAAATTCCCCTGTTTCTGAGTGTAAGGGACCTAATTTGTCTTCACCAATCTTTTTCTTTTCACATACCTATAGAAGCTTTTACAGTCAGTTTTTAAGTTCCCCGCAAGCTTACTCTCATATCCTTTTTGCCCTTCTTAATCAATCCCTTGGTCATCCTTTGCTGAATTCTAAAGTGCTCCCGATCCTCAGGTCTGTTGTTTTTTCTGGCCAATTTGTATGTCTTTTCCTTGGATCTAATACTATCTCTAATTTCGCTTGTAAGCCATGGTTTGGCCCCCTTTCCTATTTTACTTTTGTGCCAGACAGGACTAAACAATTATTGCAGTTCACCCATGTGCTCTTTGAATGTTTGCCATTGCCTATCCACCGTCATCCCTTCAAGTAACATTTCCCAATTCATCATAGCCAATTTTTGTATCCATGTTGCTACTGTCCCTTTTATTCCATGACCTATAACTATTCTCACAAGCCTGTTGTGTGGCACTGTATCGAATGCCTTTTGGAAGTCCATATACACAACATCAATGGCCTTGCCCTCGTCAACCATCTCTGTTACCTCTTCAAAAAACTCCAGCAAGTTATTTAGACACGATTTTCCTTTAACAAATCCATGTTGACTCTTCCGAATCAATCCATATTTTTCCATGTGACAATTAATTCTATCCTGAATAATTGTTTCGAGAAGTTTCCCCACCACTGAAGTTAAACTGATTGGTCTGTAATTGCAGGGCAGATCTTTACAACATTTTTTGAACAACGGTGCAACATTTACAATTCTCCAGTCCTCTTCAACCTCCCCCAAATCCAGGGAACAATTAGTGATAGATTGGGAAATGTTGATGTACAAAGGGACCTGGCTTGAAAGAGTTACAAAGAGACCTGTGCTTGGCCTAAATAGCCAAGTGGTTATGGTACTGGGTTTGTAACCCCAAGATCAAGAGTTCAAATCTCACAATGGCAAACTATGAAACAATGTAACTTCATCTGAAACAGATGGAAACGGGTTTGTACTCCTCAAAAGAGTTACAAAGAGACCTGGCTCGAAAGAGTTACAAAGAGACTTGGGCTTGGCCTAAATAGCCAAGTGGTTATGGTACTGGGCTTGTAACCCCAAGATCAAGAGTTCAAATTTCACAATGGCAAACTATGAAATAATGTAACTTCATCTGACTAGGAACAGATGGAAACGTGTTTGTACTCGAAAGAGTTACAGAGAGACCTGGGTGTCCTTGTACACCAATCACTGAAATCAAGTATGCAGGTACAGTGAGCAATTAAGAAGGCAAATGGTATGTTGGCCTTCATTGCAAGAGGACTTGAGTGCAGGAGCAAGGATGTCTTGCTCCAGCCGTACAGGGTATTGGTGAGACCACACCTGGAGTATTGTGTGCAGTTTTGGTCTCATTACCTAAGAAAGAATATACTTGCTATAGAGGGAGTGCACCGAAGGTTCACCAGACTGATTCCTAGGATGGCAGGATTGTCCTATGAGGAGATTGGGCTGACTAGGCCTGTATGCACTGGCATTTAGACGAATGAGGGGATTGAAACGTACAAAATTCTGGCAAGGCTGGACAGACTGGATAAGATGATGTTCCCTCTGGCTGTGGGCGGTGAGTAGAACAAGGAATCATGATCACAGGATATGGGGTAGGCCATTGAGGAGAAACTTATTCACTCAGAGGGTGGAGAGCCTATGGAATTATCTGCCACAGAACATAGACTCTTAACGTCTACAGCACAGAAGAAGACCATTCGGCCCATAGTATCCATGCCGGTTAACAATGGAAAATCCCGTTTTCCAGCACTTGGCCCATAGCACTGGAGGCTTTGGCAATGCAAGTGAATATCTAAATACTTCTTAAATATTACAAGAGTTTCTGACTTCAGCCACCCTTTCAGGCAGTGAGCTCCAGACCCCCACCACCTGCTTGGTGAAAAAATTTCTCCTCAGCTCCCCTCTTAGCCTTCTACCTCTTACCTTAAATCTATGCCCCCTGGTTATTGACCCCTCTGCTAATGGAAAACATGTCTTCCTATCCACCCTATCTATGCCTCTCATAATCTTATACTCCTCTATCAGGTCCCTCTCAACCTTCATTGCTCCAAGGTAAACAAGCCCCAGCCTATCCAATCTTTCCTCATAGTTCAGACTCTCCAGCCCAGGCAGCATCCTGGTAAATCTCCTCTGCACCCTCTACAGTGCAATCACATCCTTCCTATAATGTGGTGACCAGAACTGCATGCAGTACTCCAGTTGTGGCCAACCAGCATTTTATACAGTTCCAGCATAACCTCCCTGCCCTTGTATTCTATGCCTCAGCTAATAAAGGCAATTATCCCATATGCCTTCTTAGCCACCTTATCTACCTGCCCTGCTACCTTCAGGGATCTATGGATATGCACAGCGAGGCCCCTCTAATCTTCAGTACTTTCTGGGGTCCTACCATTCATAGTGTAATCCCTTGCCTTGTTAGCCCTCCCCAAGTGCATTACCTCACATTTTTCTGGGTTGAATTCCATTTGCTACTGCTCTGCCCACCTGACCAGTCCATCAATATCCTCCTGCAGTTTATGACAATCCTCCTCACTATTTACCACCCTACCAATTTTCGTGTCATCCACGAACTTCTTTATCATATCTCCTACCTTTAAGTCCAAATCATTTATGTACACCACAAACAGCAAGGGCCCCAGCACCGAGCCCTGCGGGACCCCACGGGAAACAAATTTCCAGTCACAGAAACATCCCTCTACCATCACCCTCTGCTTCCTGCCTCTCAGCCAATTTTGGATCCAACGTGCCACTTTGCCTAGGATCCCATGGGCTCTTACTTTCTTAACTAGTCTGCCATGAGGGACCTTATCAAAAGCCTTGCTAAAGTCCATGTAGACTGCATCAAATCCTTTGCCCTCATCAATACTCCTGGTTACCTCCTCAAAAAATTCAATAAATTTGTCAAACACGACCTTCCCTTAACAAATCCATGCTGACTTTCCCTGAATAATCCAAGTCTCTCCAAGTGCAGGCATATTCTGTCCCTCAGAATTCTTTCTAGTAACTTATCCTCCACTGAGGTTAGATTGACTGTCCTGTAATTTCCTGGTCTATCCCTTCCTTCCTTTTTTAATAGTGTGACAATGTTAGCAGTCATTCAGTCCTCTGGCACCTCACCTGTGGCCAGAGAGAATTTAAAAATTATTGCCAGGGCCCCTGATATCTCTTCCCTTGCCTCCCTCAACAGCCTGGGATATATCTCATCCAAGCCTGAGAATTTGTCCACTTTTAGGCCACTAAACCCACTAGTACCTCCTCTCTCTCTGTGTTAATTTCCTCTAATATTTCACAGTCCTCTACCCTGTGAAGGTCAGTGCAAAGTATTCATTGAGGACTGTACCCATGTCTTCTGGGTCCACACATAGATTGTCTCCATGGCCCCTAATTCGCCCTACTCTTTCCCTAATTATTCTCTTGCTCTTTATATATTTTAAAAAACCCTTTGGGTTTTCCTTTATTCTACCCACCAATGTTTTCTCATGCACCCTCTTAGCTTTCCTAATTTCCTTTTTAAGTTCTCTTCTGCACTTTTTATACTCCTCTAGGGACTCTGCCGTATTGAGCCCTCGGTATCTGCCATAAGCTTCTCTTTTTTTCTTAATCCTAACCTTTATGTTCCTTGATATCCAGGGTTCTCCCAGCTTGGTTCCCCCCAGCCTTTGTCTTTACAGGAACATATTTGCCCTGTACTCTTGCTATTTCCTTGAATGCCTCCCGCTGCTCGGATATTGTTTTATCTGCAAGTAGCTGCTCCCAGTCCATTTGGGCCAAATCACATCTCAATTTAGTAAAATTAGCCTTTACCCATTTTAGAACTTTTATTCCTGGCACAACCTTATCCTTTTCCATAGCTATCCTAAATCTAACCAAGTTATGGTCTCCAAAATGCTCCCCTACTGATATGCCTTCCACCTGCCCCGGCTCATTTCCGAACATTCAGTCCAGAATTGCCCCCTCCCTTGTTGGGCTTTCTATGTACTGGCTAAAAAAGTTCTAATGGATGTCATTTTGCTCCCTCCTTATCTTGCACACTAAAATTATCCCAGGGGAGGTGATAGTGTAGTGGTATTGTCAGTTAGACTGGTAATCCAGAGACCCAGGGTAATGTGCTGGGGACCTGGGTTCAAATCCCACCATGGTAGATGGTGGAATTTGACTTCAAACAAAAAATACTGAAATTGAATATCTACTGATGACCATGAAACTATTGCTGAGTGGCATTAAAAACCCATCTGGTTCATTAATGTCCTTTAGGGAAGGAAATCTGCTGCCCTTACCTGATCTGGTCTACATGTGACTCCAGACCCACAGCAATGTGGTTGACTCTTAAAATTAGGCATGGGTCACATCCCATGGATGAATTTTTCAAAAATTGGTATTACTGCCCTATTATTTTTACACTTCTCTGAAATTTGATTACATATTTGATCCTCTGTCTCTTCCTGACTGTTTGGGGGCCTATAGTACACACCCAACAACATGCTTTTTGTGTTTTTTACTTCTACCCATATGGCTTCATTTGATGATCCTTCCAAGATATCAATCTCTTTGCTTTAATTGATTCTTTGATCAACATTGCAACCCCTCCTCTTCTATTCCCCCCTCTTTATTTTGTCTGAATACCCTACAACTAGGAATGTTGAGCTGCCAAGTCTTGGTCATTGCTATGATGTCATACTCCCATGTGCCTATCTGTGCCCACAGCTCATCTCTCTTATTCCTCAGGCTCCTTGCATTAAAATATATTCCACTTAGCCTTGCTAAACTCATTTCTTTCTTATCTAGGCTGTTTCCTCTGCCTTCCAGACTCACTTACTAACGTTTTAACTTCTAATTCCATCTCAACTTCTCTCCCCTCTGAACTACTTTTCAGGATCCCATCCACCTGCCAATTTAGTTTAAATCCACCCCAGTAACATTGGCAAACCTCCCTGCAAGGATGTTGGTCCCGTCCCTGTTCATATGTAACCTGTCCAGCTTGTACAGGTCCCACCTCCCCGAGAAACAGTCCCAATGCCACAGGAATCTAAAGCCCTCCCTCCTGCACCATCTCTCCAGCCACGCATTCATCTGCTCTATTGTTCTGTTCCTATACTCACTACTGCGTGGCACTGGGAGTAATCCGGAGATTACTACCTTTCAGGTCCTGCTTTTCAATTTCCTACCTAACTCCCTAAAGTCTGCTTGCAGGACCTCATCTCTCTTTCTTCCTATGTCATTGGGTCCCAACATAGACCACAACCTCTGGTTGTTCACCACCCTGCCTTCAGAATGTCCTGCAGCCATTCTGTAAGATCCTTAACCCTGGCACTTGGGAGGCAACATACCATCCTGGAGTCACATCTACGGCTGCAGAAATACCTGTCCACTCCCCTCACTAATGAATCCCCTACCACTATTGCCCTTCCACACTTCTTCGTCTCCCATTGAGCAGCTGGACCACTGACAGTGCTTTGGCCTGTGTTCTGGTTGGCCTCCACAGAGGAATCATCACTCTCACCCTTTTCTAAGGCTGCAAAATGGTTTGTGAGCGGGATGCACTTGGGGGATTTCCACATTACCTGCCTGGTCCCCTTCTTCTGTCTGGCAGTCACCAATTCCCTCGCTGCTTGCATCTCCTTAAGCTGCGGATTGGCCACGTCCTGAAACATGCTATCCATGAACTTCCCAGCCTCGTGAATGCACCGTGGTGCCCCCAGCTGCCATTCAAGCTCCAAAACCTGGAGCTCGAGTTGCTACAATCGGAGGCACCTCCTGTACACATGGTCATCCAGATCACCAGGAGCTTCCAGGGTTTCACACATAGCGCAGGATGTGCAAAACACAGGACCAGCTCCCCAGGCATATCTTAACTAAATAGAATATGGGCCCTTGCTTTTATGTTACCCTTACTTCTACTTGAGTATAAACTAGATAGACTAGATCCTCTAGGTTTTTTTTTGAAAAATATACTTTATTCACCTCTGCATAGAAAATAGGAGCAGGAGTAGGGACGGCTGGCCACATGCAACCATGCTGCAGCCAGCCAGTTATCTGTACACTGTTTTGGAGCCTGGCCAGTTGTGCAGTGAGGGCGGGCAGGAAGTTGCCAACCCTGCCATTACCTCACAGGGTTGAAGATCCCAGCGTCATATTTAAACAGCACCCATGTAGACATCCGCTCCCTGTAAGCTGGCAGTATCGTTCTGCCTGTCTGAGAAGAGGACTTTGAACTGGAGCTGTTGCCAACCCATCCCCACCTGCTACCCTGGGATCCCTGGAGCTGCTGCTACCCCATGCCCACCTGTTAAACCTAATCATTTGCTGTCACCGAATTCAAAAGTGGATACATGGCTCAGTGCAGAGAACTAATGGCCCCACAGTTTAGTGATTCCTCCTGCTGTTTCTCCTCCAACGGCGGGCAATCCTGTTTTCCAGCTAAGGCAGCTGAGGTAAATGGACTGTCCCACCTGACCAAGCTGGCCTGGATGGAGATTGCAGCAGAGAGTAGCAGCCAAGGGGTAAATAAGTGAAACTCAGTCCAATGCCTCTAAAGAGTCAACAACTTCCTGACCTGCTTTCCCCAAGGGAAAGTAGTCACTACAAAGTGCATCAAGCAACGTAAATGTGGGAGTGGAGAAGTATGCCAGACAGAAGATTGGGTTCTAGGCCTCGGCACCAGATAGAAAATGTGCACTGAATGTGTGGGAGCCAGTTCAGGCTATGAAAGTTGCACCAGTTACAGGAGCGTGTATGTGTGGAACACTTACAAGGGAGGTGACGTTATTTGTCATTGGCCTGCATGCTCTTAAAAGAGTTTGTGGACCATTGAGATGACACTCAATCCTGTCTGCCTGCAAGACAAAAAAACACAAAACATCAGGGAGAACTTGGACTGGTGGCGAAGTCCCTAGGAGGCGGCTGAACTGGTTGGGGAACAAGGCAGACACTTAGTTGCGGAAGGCGAGGCTGGGGTATTAATACAACAATGAGAATGTCTCCAACCTGGTGTTGAGAACTGGGCATAGAGGAGGCATGTGCAACATTGCACTGGGAAATGGAATTGTGCATAACTGTGAGCTAATTGTTTGTGTTCTGTATTACAGGCCCTCAATGTCAGGAGTCACATCGACCGCAGTCTTCATCAAGCCAGAACTCCACCTCTGAGGTTGATGATACACGACACTGGGAGGATGCGTCATCATTCCCCTGTGCCCTCCAACAGAGCACAGACTGTCACCTCACCCAGAATGCATTCGTGATTAGGCTGGTGAGCACATGATAAAAACGTCACAGTAGTTGATGGAGTATGTGATAGCCAAGGCCCCTCAGGACTGCTGGAGACGAGGCCCATGCAGAGCCCCCATGCTGATGATGTGACTTTGGGCACGGTTGCAAGAAACCTGCTAGAGATGCAGAGGTAGACAGGTGAACATCTGACAGATGTCTGAAGCTAACCACAGCTTTGAGCGAATGGTGGAGTAGTCCATCCAAGCCATGAATTTTTTCACATCTGCAGAATGTGAGTGCATGGAGAGGTTGGTCACTTTCATAGAGAGCCAGGTCCAGCAGAGCACTCAGTGGCTGCTGAATATGCGCTCGGACCTGCATTCTAGTAGTTTGGCTATGGGCTCTATACACCGTTGGGTAGGCGAGAGGGAGATGTTGCACCTTGACCTCCCTCCAGGTGCCCCTTCTCCTCCTGAGTCAAGGAGGTGCCATCGCGCACTGATAGGGAGAAGGAGCGCCAGCAATCTGCCTCAGGGGTGTCAATTCAGGGCACTCCCAAGGTGATTTGATGCTCCTCTTCCCCTAGTGACCTAATGCCTCCAGCAGGTGAGGCCAACGAGGTTGCACCTGTACGTGTGGAGGAGATGCTCAACAGGCTGGAGTCCTCTAGGTTGGGACCGCCAGAGTCTCAGGAAGCGGATCATAACATTAAGCATACTTCATTCACCTCGGCTGCGGATGTCGGAGTTGCAGCAAGGATTAGAGTTAGAAAATATAAATGAATAACCTTCTAATGGCACAAAGGTGACCTGGGTGTCCAGTCATTCAATGACATTATAAGCTTATGAGTAAATATACAGTTTTGAACACTTTATTCATGTGTGTTGAATGTTCATATTGGGACTTTTGAGACTGGATGGGGGTGTTTCAGGGATTGGCGCTTCATTGAAACTCAATGAAGGGCTGATGTGGGGGTTATGGACACACCATTTATTGTTGAGCCTCAGAAGTAATAGAAAGCTTGATTTGCTTGATACATGGTTGTTTTGTCAACCTTTCTTAGGTTGGGGGATTGGAACCTTGCTAGCAAGCCAGCATATGTTGCTTAATCCCATATTACCCCTCAGAAGATGTTTTCTCACCAGCATTCCATATTTTGCAGATGAACACATAAAGTGCTTAGCCAGGCCTTTGCAGGATTGGAAGCTTGTGTGCTAAATCATGCATGACTTCCTTCCAAGTCAGTAGTGTATGAGGCTTTGATGAGACCATGCACAACAGCTTATTCATGCCAAGGGGCTGAAGCCTTTTCTCTTCTAGGTGCCAGAGGTCACGGGCCTGTAAGCTGGTCTGGTGGACAGCGTGCTGAATCTGGCAGCACTTCCGCAGCGGTGTTTCTTCAGGTGGAATCAAGAGGCCTTCTTCTGGCTGAAACTTGGATTCAATGAAGGTGTCCTGGCATGTCATTCCACCATCTTGGCATCAGCAGCTGGAGCAGCACCATGCATCACCTCAGCCTTATGATTCTTCCCCTTCATCCTTATCAGAGGATGAATTCAGCCATCCATCTCCAAGGCTGCTGATTCCTTACCTCTTTGCTGCGCTAGGTTATGTTGGGTGCAGCAGACAAGTCGAAGGGTCAGGGAGGGGGAGAGGCCACAAGTCAGAGTGTCAGAGAGGGGAGAGGCTACAAGTCAGAGGGTCGAGGAGGCGGAGGGACCACAAGTCAGAGGGTCGAGGAGGGGGAGAGGCCGCAAGTTGGAGGGTCAGAGAGGGGGGAGGCCGCAAGTCGGAGGGTCAGAGAGGGGGGAGGCCGCAAGTCGGAGGGTCAGAGAGGGGGGAGGCCGCAAGTCGGAGGGTCAGAGAGGGGAGAGGCAGCAAGTCAGAGGGTCAGAGAAGGGCAGGATTTGCAGCGATCAGGAGAATCAGGGAGAGATAGGTTTGGGAAGCAAGATTGATGGCAAGCAGGAAGTACCGTAAGTAGAAAGTTACATTTTTTTATATATGTTTAGATTTATTTTAAAGTTACTTCATTTACCAATGTAGGAATTTAGCAATGTAAACCATTTCAACTAAGTGGTTATAATGTTTGAATGTTTTTTTTCTGATAAGGAAGATCCTGCAGAATCTAACTCCATTTAGGAATGTTTCTTATGGGAACCTATGTTTCATTGAAATTTGCGATTTTGAGAAACACAAATACAATTTTGAGGACTTACTGTATTCTAGATTTCCAGCAAATTTGTTCCTCTATATCTTTCCCACTATATGTGACCTATACATTAGACCTATGGTGTAATGGCACCTCTGTTGTTTCTTTACTCTAACCAAATAGACTTTGTCCTTGACGCCATCCAGAACACCCTCTCCCTCCAGTACTGTAACATTCTCCTTAATCATAAAAACCATCCTTTCTCTCTTCTTTACTTCCCTATCTTTCCTGGACACCTTGTATCCAGGAATATTTTGTATCCAGCCATGTCCTTTTTTTTGAGCCAGTTCTCCGATATCACCACAACATCATATTCCGATGTGGCTATCTGCATCTGTAGCTCACCAACCTTATTTGCCATGCTTTCTGTATTTACATACATGCACGATAAACCTAGTTTAGCCCTTATTGAATTACCTCTTAGTCTGCCCCCCACCTTACTATTTCTTATCCTCATGCTATCTGCATCTCCCATTCCTTTGTGCACCTTATTTATCCTTTCTATTTGTCTGCTGTGGCTCTGTTGGTAGCACTCTCACCTCTGAGCTAGAAGGCTTGAAATTCAGGTCCCACTCCAGACACTTATGCACAAAAATCAAGGCTGACACTCCAGTGCTGCCCTTCAGAAGGGGATGTTATAAATGGAGGCCCCATCTGTCATTTCAGCTGGATGTAAAAGATCTATTTCAAAGATGAGCAAGGGAATTATTCCTGGGGTCCTGACAAATATTTATTCCACAGATTATCTTGTCATTATCACCCTGTTTGTGGGAGCTTGCTGTCCACAAATTGGCTGCTTTCCAATGTTATAATAGAAATGACACTTCAAAAAGTATTTCATTAACTGTGAAGTGTTTGAGATGTCTGGTTGTGAAAGCACTATATCAATGTAAGTCTTTCTTTTGTTATGCTACATCCTGCCAAATTAGTTTAAACCCTCCCCAACAGCACCAGCCAACTGCCCTGCAAGACCTTTGGTCCCGACTCTACATGGGTGCACTCTGACCAGCTTGTATGGCCCCCACCTCCACAAAGCCTGTCCCAATGTCCTATTAATCTCAAGCCCTCCCTGTTGAACCAACTCTCCAGCCACATCCATCTGCTCGACCCTCCAAATTCTATACTGACTAACAATTGGCGGCCGTAATATGGAGATTACTAACTTTGAGGCTCTGCTTGCTAGAGTTAATATAATTGGTACCAATATAGATTACGATCTCTGGTGGTTCACCATCCTCTGCACAGCTTCTCGGTGACATCCTTGATCCTGGCCATTGAAATACTATTGTGGATTCACGTCTGCAGCTGCAGAAACCCCATATCACTATAACTTTCCCAATCATCCTCCTTCCCTCTTGCACACCTGAGTCAGCCATGGTCCTGTGGATTCAGCTGTGGCTGCACTCCCCAGATAGATTATCACTGTCACCAGTATTCAGCATTAAATACTGATTGGGGAGCAATTTGTTTAAAACATTTTAAAAAGGAAGGTATGTTAATATATTTGTCTTGTAAAGATTAATCTTGTACTTTAATAGGAAAAATGTTCAAACTACTACGAGAGTCCAGAGGGCCTCCAGTACGATTTATAATAGCTTTGGGTAGCGCTGGTGAAATACAAAGTGAAGGACCTGACTCAGAGGTGTTCAAATTATGGTCCTGAAACCATTTTATTTTTGTTTATAGTTGGTATTCACTGAGTTCTGCTGTTTGAATTTCATGGAGCTAAAGGTTTGGAAAGAGCTGTTCTTAGTAATTGCTTGGTGAAACCTAAATTAGAACACCAAGTTGCATTAGTATATTTAGGCTCAGATACATGCAACTTAATAGGAACAAAAGTTGAAAATGCTGCAAGTGCTCAGCAAGTCAGATAGTGGAGAAAACAGAGAGGTTAATCCTTCAGGTGTGGATCCTTTGTTAGCAGTGGAGAGTTTTACTTTGTATTCAGCTTATGTTGTACCTGATCTGGAAGTGCTGAACACTAACATTGGTGTTCCATTCTCCAGCACTCAGGTGAGCCACCTTGATGAGTACAAAAAAAAGCACTGTAAATTATCATTGCATCTTCACTTTTCCATGAATCCAATATTAAACTACAGAAAATTGGGACAGAATTTGGAAGCAAATTTCGATATTATGGGGGCCACAGCTTCCATAGATCAAAGGCACCAGAAAAATGTGACAAATTCATAGTGAGCCTGAAACACAGTTTGGACGCTGGACTTAAAACCACTGCAGCAATATCAAATGTAAGGGTAGGTGATGTCTGATGAGGCAGCAATACGTCCATAAATGATCAACATCAGTAACTGTGACATACATATGTTGCCATTACACTGTCAGTTTTTAACATACACCAAGGCTAAACATCCATGAGCCCCTGATGTGATGCCTGCTCTTGTAGCTGGAGTGGAGGCAAGCCACTTATCGGACTGCCTCATGGCCTTGGATGACCTTGGCAGCCATTTTTGGGCTGTCTAAGGCCTGAAGGGCCCCAGCATGCTGAGGAGTTCCTACACAGGTGTAGGATTCCCCTCTGTCACCATATCTACTAGAGGTGCTGGAGTCACTGGCAGAGTGGCTAAGAAGATGCTATCCATGTTCGGAGCACCCCAAGAGGAGCCAGCAGATGAGGAAGCCAGCCTGCTCCTCCTCCCTTGCAGGTTGGGGGATTGGGATTAGCCAAGTTGCTCTTACAGAGAGCTAGCACAGACACAATGGGCTTAATGTCTAGAATTCTCTACTCCAGAGAGCTGTGGAGGCTAGATCATTGAAAGTATTTAAAGAGGAGGTAGATTGATTTTTGGAATATCGGGGAGTTGAGGGCTATAAGGAGCTGGCATGAAAGAGGAATTGTGGCCTGGGGCAGATCAGCCATGATCTTATTGAATGGCGGGGCAGGCTTGAGGTGCTGAATAGCGTACTCCTACTCCTATTTCTTATGTTCTTGCTGGCGTCCATCTCTGCAGTAACCATTCTATGATCCAATGAAATACTTTTTTCTCCACCCGAAGATTCCCCTTCACTGTGGTTGGAGGGTCTCAGCTTTCTCTGTTCCATTTCCCACATGACTGCCTTTGTCCCTACACTTCCCTCCCTGTGCAATGATAGGGCTCCCCTAATATTGACATTCCACCTCAACCAGCCTTCACATTCAATGGATCATCCTCTGCCATTTCGCCCACCATAACACAGTGCCAGCACCAAATACATCTGCCACTCCCCTTTCAGCATTCTGAAGAGACTGTTCCTTCAGCAACATCCTTGTGCACCCCTCTATCACCCCCACACTAGTTCCCTTCCCATGGCAGTCTCCAATATAAGCTTAGGAGATGCAACTCTTCCCCTTTCACATTCTCCCTTCTCACCATCCTGGACCCCAAACACTCCTTCCAGGTGAAACAGCAATTTCGTCAATTTAATATACTGTGTTCACTACATTCTGAAATGTTAGCAATCAACCTTTTTACTTTGTTCAAAGCAGCATTCCATGAGTAAGCATGACATTTGATGGCAGAGTATATGGAACATTGCTGATGAAATTTCTCTAGCGCTTTTGTGTCACTGATGCACAATCCAGTTCTCACTGCAACAGAGGATTGTGGTGATGACAACTGTTCTGTACAGTAGGACCTTCGGGAGGTCTTTGTTATCAAACACTCGCTGTCAATGTTTGTAGAAGGTTGAACTGGTGCAGCTGATCCAGTGATGGATCTCTTCATCACTGCTAGCCTTTTGACAGAGGTGGCTGTCAAGGTATTGGAAGTGCTCAACACATTCCAGAGCCTCCCCTCCAACATATATGGAAGGTGAAATATTTGACTGTACAATTCTGGTTTGATATGAGTTTTGTTTTAGCAACATTCAAGAGCTACATTGAGTTTCTTGTATGCAGAATTGAAGAGCTTGGAGTGGCTTGCAAATCTGGGACAGAGTGAGCCGCGATACTGCAGTCAACAGCAAACTGTAGATCATGTATGTACAGAGGCGACTAAGGTTAGAGTTTTTCATCTCAGTGGTATTTAAAACTGACACCAGAGGGCAGTTGATCTTTGATGAGTTGAATAAACATTGTCAGGTAGATTGTAAATACTGTGGGGGCTATCACATAACTTTGTTTGACCCCAGTCCTGATTTTGAAGGCACTTTTTTCAGATCTCCCACTTAACATGGTTCCCGTCATATAATGAAAAATTGTAGGATTCTGACGAAGCATCTTAGACATCCAAATCTCTGGAGGAAAACCCACAGAGCCCTTGTGATTTACTGAGTCAAATGCTTGGGTCAGGTCGATGAATCATTGAATCAGTGGGAGGACCATCGAGCAAATTCTATTCTCCTTCTTGAAGCCAGCTCCACGAGCATTCAATCAAAACTCTTGCAAAATCAACTTTGGTGAATTGGACACTGTCTAGTTGGCTAAAAACCATCTCCCCTGCCAGGTCCTGTTTCTCAACTCTCAAATAGCCAATGTTTCAGGGGAAGACAGAAGGCTTCAAAGACACTCTGGCACTCTCCTTGAAGCATGGCAGCACTGCCAATGACTGGGAAGCGCTTGCTACCAGTCGTTCAAAGTGACAACTTGTCCATCAAGCTGCATTGAGTTACAATGTCTTAATGACGAGGCAGAGCGATGGTAAAGAAGGAAAGAAAAAGATCATCCTATTACCTCATGGGATGTGCTGCCCCATGAACCCAAAGATCTGTGGGTCGGGAATCTGATTGTTCAGTCACATAAAGGCCCATGGCAGAAACTGAGTGAACAACATCTTCGAAACAAAGGACAGTTGACATGACAGTGAAAATGTGGAACAGACTTTATTGATACCTAGGATGACTGATCAACGCACTCAGAAAATGGCTTTTTGGTTTCAACTTCTATCTTTGAAACTTCCGATAAACTATTGAAACCAATGCCCCTTTATATGTCGTATTCTGTTATGTCAAATGTACATTTCACAGATAAGACTGTATAACAGATCTATTCCCAAATCCTTTGAAAGTTATCATTTACACAACATTTGTAGCTGTTTACTCTGAAACTACTACTGTTAAACAAAACTTCCTGTCCTAACTGTTCCCGACCTCTTTGAAGAACATACTTTATTGACATCCTTCTATACCAAAGCTAACGGATGCACCTACTACCCAAACCCCCAAAGTTACAAATTTAACAACTCATGACTGATGTCATTACTGTCTCTTATCTCCTTATGCACCATTCCTCATATCAGAGAGACCATGCACAGATTGTGTTCACTTTTCCGAACACTTCTATTCAATTCACAAGCTTCCATGAGCTTCCAGTTGTTTGAAAGTTTAATTCTCTGAAATGGTCCCACTCTGTTGTTGGCCTCCTGTGCTGTTCTAATGAAGATCATGGAACAGGATGTCATTCTTTAGCCACTTAATATTGTAACCACTGTTTTGGACAATATGTACTGATAATGATTCTACTGTTGCTATTCACACCTCCTCTAGACCCACTTTTGGTTCCGCACTTGTCTCGTTACCACCCACTTGTGCCTTGCACTATAACTACTCTTTCCTTCCAACATATCATAAACCATTCCCTTTGTTCTTCATTCCATTCCACAATTCTTGCAATTTTCTCTGCTTCTGCACCTGTAAAGAATTAAATTATCCAGCTCTGATGAAAGGCCATCGAACTTAAACACTCGTTCGTTTTTTTCTCTCTCCACTGATGCAACCTAACCTGCTGAGTATGTCCAATATTTTCTGTTTTTATTTCAGGTTTCTGCCATCTGCAATATTTAATTGATGTGTTAAAATGTGTGAGGTTTTATATTATTTGTAAATCTGGGGAGAAGCTAGGCTCATTCTGATTTAACCAATAAATCACATAGCCTAGCTAGTTCTTAGCCTAAAAAGTATTCCTTTTCTCAATTATCAAAACTAAAAATAGGCAAAGCTAGCTGTTAAGAGTTAAGCTGGACTAGTGATTTTAGTGACTGAGATTTGATGGAAAACTATGTACTTAGGATCAGTACTAATTCCATGCATCTCACTAGCAGATTACAGTGGCAGCAGGCACTGAATTGAAATATGAACCAGGGTTTGGGATCTGAACACTTTACTGTTCCAGCTACATGAATACAAACTTCATCCTGCTGACTAAAATACTGCAGCCTTTCTCTCTCTGGATATGTTCTGATCCTCTAATCCATTTGGCAGTTGACAATCATTCTGTGGGGGTCATTAATTCAGTAACAGCCGCAAGCTTCACTGTGATGTCAAGATAGAAATAATGCACTAAATTTAATGCAGGAAATGAAAATGCTGCAACTACCTTGCAGGTCAGACAGCATCAATAAAGGGAAGAGGAAGGTTAGCTGCCCTGTCCACAAACTGGCCAAAGCCCCAGATTATATTAATTATAATGGCAGCTTTTTAACTGTTTGTGGGCCTTCAAGGAAGCTCGAAACATTAAGGTTTGTTTTCGTCACTAGGGCATTAAATAGGCATGTTTTAAAAGTTTTTAAGTAGTTTTCCTTTACTAAGAAACTGACTATTGTACATAAATGTATCCAGTAAATGGCACTGTACGTTTTTTTAAGTCATTTTCAGTTGTTTAAAATCGGATCTGATTCTGATTAAAATGCTGATTTTTTTTGTGTGATAAACTCATTTTCAGCAGTATTAATAAAACTGCACAAGGTTAGCAATCTTAAATATATCAAGGAGTATGTTTTAATGGAAGGGGAGAAAAATTAATGATTATGTTGTAAAACGCTGCCCAAATGGGCTGTTTCATGGACAGCTTTACATGTGTGATTATGCAAATAAGTTTGCATGAAATCCGAATCACACTTTCACTTTGGGAAAACTTTAGCACAATTTTGAGTGCAATTTGTGCACAATGGCCAAAGCAAAAACTCTACCCCAATAGGCATATCCACCCTGCTCAGTCAAGCGGTTTCTATCACAGTTCATGTAAAAACAGAATTGCTGGAAATTTTTAGCAGGTCTGGCAGCATATGTGGAGAGAGAAATAATGTTAATGTTTCAGGTCGTGACTGTTCTGATGAAAGGTCACAGATCTCAAAAATTAACTGTTTCTCTCTTCACAGATGCTGCCAGGCCTACTGAGTATTTCCAGCATTTTCTGTTTGTATTTCTGATTTCCAGCATCTGCTGTGTTTTGTTTTTCCGCTACGGCTTGTCCACTTCTGAGAATATGAGTGAATGTCTGATTTCAATTAAAAGTTCAAAAAGAGATGTAGTCGAAGTTGTTATATAGTTGGTGCAATAATTAGAAAACAAAACCTACATAGTGTAACCTGATAGTGCAACTTTTACGTATTCTGTGTCACCGCATAGGTAATTGCTCTTGATCAGGATTTCTGACAGTGATTCCTGATTTGAGGGAAGGCACCAGATGAAAACAAGAAACTTTACAAGGGGAAACTTGAATGGTGGGAGGATGAAACAAGACTGGCTTGGAGATCATATTGAAGATGTCTCAAATATGGAACTATTAGATACCTGAGTATAGGTGGCCTGCCTGCACTTTATCACAGAAATGTGCATGACAATGAGGACCTAGAGAAGAGGAGAATAGTTTTTTTGTTACATATGTGAGGAAAGGATGTATCGATACTGGAGACACATGGAGAACCCTTTTGATGTGATAGCCACCATTACTATGGAAGAGATGACGAATATATCAATTGTAGTACTGTACATTGAGCCTTTGTTACAAGACAATTTCCAGCAGGTACAACCTATAACAATGCTGTGCTCTACTTATAATGTTTAGAAAGTACGCTATATCTGTAAGCTTAGATAACCTATGAAACCAAGGTCTAAGGATTTAAAATTGGTTCTTTGGCTCCCTATTTTACCATCATGCCTTATGTCGTGGAATAGACTTTGGGCAGGGCTTTCTGGCCCGGCCAGCTGCTGGAATCGTCCAGTCCTGTTGAAAGTCAATGGACTTTTGGCTGGCCTGGTACATCCCCTGCGGTGGGCAGGACCAGGATTCATTTTAACCTAAAAGCAGCTGCTAATGTGTCAACAGAGAACAAAACCTATTGGAACTTAAGTAACCAATCAATAGTCCATCATCAGTTAATCTTGTCTGATGGCTTGAAACAATGGCATAAACAAAAATTGTAATGATCCCAGACATTAAAAGTCTGGGCTGTGATTGGACCATTGCATGTTCTTCTGACTATACTAAACAGAAACGATGTTTAACTTGATCAAGCAGCCAAGTCAGAAAACGGACAACAAACGCACTACTTGATAAAGGAAGACAGAGCTAGGAAGATGCTAACCATGACATCTTTGGTGGTTTGGGGTGTCAAGTGGCTGAAAGGGGTATAAGAACACAGGTGAAGCAGCCTCTATAGTTGTAGAGATTGAGATTGCAAAAGTAAGGGGTAGCTGTATCAGACCCTCCTTTTTATTTATTGATTTGTTCATGAGATGTGGGCGCCGCTGGATTGGTCGGCATTTATTGCCCTTCCTTAGTTGCCCTTGAGAAGGTGTGGTGAGCCACAGCCTTAAACTGTTGCAGTCCATGTGTTGTAGAACATCCACGGCGCTGTTAGGGAGGGATTTTCAGGATTTTGACCCAGCAACAGTGAAGGAACGGCGATATATTTCCAAGGCAGGATGGTGTGTGTCTTCAAGGGGAACTTGAAGGCAGTGGTGTTCCCATGCATATGCTGCTCTTGTCCTTCTAAGTGGTACAGGTCGCGAGTTTGGAAGGTGCTGTCGAAGGAGCCTTGGTGAGTTCTTGCAACTCACTTTGTAGATTTTACACACTGCTGCCATTGTGCTTCGATGGTGGAGGGAGTGAATGTTGAAGGTAGTGGATGTGGTGCCAATCAAGTGGGCTGCTTTGTCCTGGATGTTGAGCTTCTTTAGTGTTGTTAGAGCTGCACGTGTGCAGGCAAGTGGAGAGAATTTCATCACACTCTTGACTTGTGCCTTCTAGATGGTGGACAGGCTTTGGGGAGTCAGGAATAACTCACCGCGAAATTCCCAGCTTCTGACCTGCTCTTGTAGCCAGAGTATTTATATGGCTGGTTCAGTTCAGTTTCTTGTCAATAGTATCCCCCAGGATGTTGTTAGTGGTGGATTCATCGTTAGTATAGCCATTGAATGCCATGGGGAGATGGTTAGATTCTCTCATTGGAGATGGTCATTGCCTGGCATATGGGTGGAGTGAATGTTACTTGCCATTTATTAGCCTGGATATTGTCCAGGTCTTGCTGCATATGGACACGGACTGCTTCAGCATCTGAGGAGTCATGAAAGGTGCTGAACATTGTGCAATCATCAGCAATCATCCCCACTTTTAACCTAATGTTGGAGGGAAGGTCATTGATGAAGCTGCTGAAGATGGTTGGGCCTAGGACACTACCCTGAGGAACTCCTGCAGTGATGTCCCAGGGCTGAGATCATTGATCTGTAACTGCAACCATCTTCCTATGTGCTAAGCATGACTCTAACCAGTGGAGAGTTCTCCCCGATTCCCATTGACTTCAGTTTTTCTAGGGCACATTGATCCCACACTTGGACAAATGTGGCCTTGATGTCAAGGGCAGTCACTCTCACCTCATCACTTGAGTTCAGCTCTTTTGTCCGTGTTTGGACCAAGACTGTAATGAGGTCAGGAGCTGAATGACCCTGGCGGAATGCAAACTGAGCATCAGTGAACAGGTTATTGCTGTGTAAGTTCTGCTTGAGAGCACTGTTGTTGAGACCTTCCATCACTTTGCTGATCATTGAGAGTAGACTGATGGGGCAGTAATTGGCTGGGTTGGATTTGCCCTGCTTTTTATGGGCAGAACACACATGGGCAACTTTCCACATTGCCGGTAGATGCCAGTGTTGTAGCTGGACTGGAACAGCTTGGTTAGGGGCACGGCTAGTTCTGGAGCACAAGTCTTCAGTACTATTGCCGGAATGTTGTCAGAGCCCATAGCATTTGCAGTATTCAGTGCCTTCAGCCATTTCTTGACATCACATGGAGTGAATCGAATTGGCTGAAGACTGGCATCTGTGATGCTGGGGATGCTTGCACAAAGTTATGGGGCTATTTAAAGAAAGATCAATAGATCCAATTTTAGCACTATTTACTTATTAGTATTTGAGGAATAAGTTCTGGCACCTGGGATGGTGTGTCAGACTGAAATGTGTTCTGTGTAACATCATGGAGTTAAAAATATATTTTGTTATGCAACAAGACCCAGAAGTAGTACATCTGTATAAAGGAAATGGATAATTGTCTTCTATGAATTAAAAATAAAAGATCCCTGAAGACTTTGACCCTGCCTACAATACAATTCCAATCCAAAACCTCGCCAAGTCATCATTATTCACGTGTGAGTCTTGGCTGCATTAGCAGGCTATTTAACTGACAGCGTTGCAACTGAGCGTGAGCCTTGGGGAAGCTTTGATGATGGCTAATAGGAAGGGGAGAAGCAGCAGAGACAGCTGATGGTCTCAGTCTTAGTTACAGCAACAACAACAAAAACATTTATATAGCACCTTTAACGTAATGAAACATCCCAAGGTGCTTAGGTGAAGCCTTAAAAAACAAAGTATGACACCCACCACAAAAGGAGATATTAGATCAGATGACTAACAGCTTTGTCAAAGAGAGAGGTTTTAAGGAGAGTCTTAAAGGACGAAAGTGAGATAGTGAAGCGGAGGGAATTCCAGAGCTTCAGACCTAGGCAATTCAAGGCATGGTCGCCAATGGTGGAGCAATTATAATTGGGAATGCACACAGGCCAGAATTAGAGGAGTGCAGATATCTTGGAGGGATAGATACAGAATGATGTAGGGTTGCGTCATGGAAGGGGAATGTGGGTGGTAAGTGATACAATGAAGTGATCAGAGATTGCCTTACCTGTAATTGATACAATAGGGCTAGCAAGACCATTTAAGAAGGCAGGGTCAAGGGGGTGGCCGTGAATATGGGTTTGGGAGTGTACATGCAGGGAAAGATTTAGTGAGGATAAGAGGCCAGTGAACTCAGAGGGGAGAGAGCATGACAAACTGAGATGGACATTGAAAACACCTGAGGATGAGAAGTCATTCAATGCAGAAGCTAAGCAAGGAAAACAGAGAAGAAACCTGTGATAAAATTGTTATTGTATTTGGTAGTGTGGTACAGAACACAGATGATACAAATAATTTTGTAAGAGAGGTGAAAGGGATGGAACAAGAAAGGGTGGAGAGAGATGTTAAGAAGTTCCTCATTATTGTTGCAGAAGGTGTTAAAGTTATGATTGATGGTGGATAAACGAATCCAGGAGTTTATCTTTGACTGAAGAAAATATTATTTGATGTGACTCAGCAAATCAGATCTGGTGATGAATGGCTGAACCCATTGTGTGCCAGATACATTCAAATTGGAGGCTCTTCATTTTGAAGAAGCAAAGATTAGAGCAAGTTTCAAATATCACAGGTATTCTAAATTGGGGAACGTATATCCTCTGTAGTTGACAAAGAAAACAATTATAATTGTAATGGCTATTTGAGGAGGCAGAAGGCTTGCTCCATTGTGGTGCGGGTCATTCCATAGCTCTCACTGAAAGCCCTCTGACTTCATGTGATGGGTTGCGGTATCACTCGATGTTGACACAAGGATCCTGTAGAATCACATGCATGCAGTCAATTCTGATCTGCGTCATCAGGAAGACAAGTATCCTTGTGAATCCTAGTGATATAAACAATGACTACAAGATCAGGCCAGAGGCTTTGAATCCTGCGGTGTATAATTCACTTCCTGACTCCCCAAAACCAGTCCACCATCAACAAGGCACAAGTCAGGAGTGTGTTGGAATACTGTCCACATGCCTGGATGAGTGCTGCTCCAACTCAAGAAGCTTGATGCCATCCAGAACAAAGCAGCCATCTTGATTGGTACCCCATCCACAAATATTCACTCCCTCCACCATCAACACACACTGTGGCAGCATTGTGCACCTTCTACAAGATGCACTGCAAGAACTCACCAAGGCTCCTTCAACAGCACTTTCCAAACCTACATCTAGAAGGACAAGGGCAGCAGAAACATAGGAACCCCACCACTGGAAGTTCCCTCCAAGTCACTCACCATCCTGACTTCAAAATTTATCGTTGTTCCTTCACCGGCACTGTGTCAAAATCCTGGAATTCCCTCCCTAACAACTCTGTGGGTGTATCTACACCACATGGACTGCAGCAGTTGAAGAAGGCAGCTCATCACCAAGTTCTCAAGAGCACTTGGGATGGGCAATAAATGCTGGCCTAGCCAGCAATACCCGCATCCCATGAATGTCCTTTCATCCTGCTGTTGCTTCCTCAGGGAGAAGCGTATGAAGTCCTCTCTCCTCTTGTACTGTGCTTCTGTGACTTCCCTGATGCATATATGAATAGAAAAATGTGAGACGTTGTTGATGCCTCCTTCTCCCATATGGAAGGACCTGCTGGAGTAGAATGTAAGGGCAATGATGACCTTCACAGCCAATGTGAGGGCCATTCTTGCCCTGCTTTCAAGCTCCAGGTTGGTGTGAAGGAAGTGGCATAACTCTATGATGATTCCTCTTTGAGGCATAATCTCATCAGGCACTGCTCCTGATAGATGGCCAAGTGGGAGTGGTGCTCTGCAACACCCTTTGTGGGTAGGGCATTCTATGGTGAGCCATCCTTCTCGTCTTCTGAATTCCCTATTTGATTACTTGTTGAGTATCTTATATTGATGTCCTCTAGTTTTTTTCTTCCCCGCAAGTAGAAATATTCTCTCTGAGTATACCTGATTAAAATCTTTAATAGTTTTAAAGACCTCTATTAGGTTACCGCTCTGCCTTCTCTTTGCAGAAAAAAAGAGACCCAGGCTGTTCATCCTTCCCTGATATGTATTCCTATACATTTTTGGTATCATCCTTGTAAATTATTTTTGCACCTTCTCCAATACCTCGATGTCCTTTTTATAATATGGCAACCAGAAGTGTACACAGTAATCCAAGTGTGGTCTAACCAAAGTTTGATACAAGTTTAGCATAGCTTCCCTGCTTTTTAATTCTATCCTTCTAGAAATAAACCCAAATGTTTGGTTTGCATTTGATATGGCCTTATTAACCTGTGTTGCTACATTTAGTGATTTGTGTATTTGTATACTCACAGATCCCTTTGCTCGCTGTCTAGATTCTTATTAGAGTAATATGTGACCTCATTTTTCTTACAAAAATGTAATACCTCACACTTAACTCTGTACACTTCATTTGCCAATTACGTATCCATTCCAAAATTTGTTATTGTGTTCTTGTAATTTGTTGCTGTTCTCCTCAGTATTGACTATCCCCCAACTTGGTCCCCATTTACAAATTTAATTTTTGATTTCAAAATATAATTCATTATTATAAATTGTGAACAATAGTAGTCCGAGGACTGATCCTTGTGAGACCTTACTTTCTACCTTCTGTTTCTCTGAAAAGCAATACTTTACCCCTATCCTTTGCTGTCTGTCCTGTAGACAGCTGGCTATCCATTACCTTCATGTCCTCTGACTCTGCTAGCTCGGAGCTTAATCATTAACCTATTATGTGACACTTTATCGAGATTATTGAAAATCTAGATAATTACATCTACTATATTACCCGTGTCTGCTCCCTTTGTTATTTCTTCGAAGAATTCAATGAGGTGGGTCAAATAAGACTTTTCTTTTCGGAATCCACACTGACTATTCTTTATTATACTTTTGATGTCTAGATGTTTTTCTGTTTTCTCTTTTACTTTTCTCCATTATTTTTACTACCACCAAAGTTTTACTTTTATGGACATTGAAATCAAAATTAAACCTGGCCAATTTAGAATAGCTATTGAAGTTGCTTTTGCAGGAGTTGTGCCTGAATGCTTGTGAAGCTGTCTTCAAGAAGGAGACATTTGTTTGGCCTGCCCATTGAATCTGGAGAATATGGCGGAGACATTGCTGATGGAATTTCTCTAGTGCTCTGACGTGTCACTGATACACAGCCCAAGTCTCTTGCAGTACAGGACTGTGGGTGGTGATGACAACTGCTCTGTACACCAGGACTTTTGTTAACTTGTGGAGCTCTTTGTTGTCAAACACTCGCTGCCATAATTTGTAGAAGGCTGAACTGGCACAGCTGATCTGGTGTTGGATCCGCCCTTCAATGGTGGCCTTTTGAGAGAGGCGGCGGACAAGGTATGGGAAGTACTCAACATATTCCAAAGTTTCTTCTTCAACTTATATGGGAGGTTGAATATTTGACTGGCCAGGTATGGGTTTAGATATGAATTTTGATTTGACAACATTCAAGGAAAGGCCTGAGTTTCTTGTAAGCAGAATTGAAGAGATTAAGAGTGATTTGCAAATCTGGTGCAAAGTGGGCAATGCCACTGCAGTCATTCAAACTGTAGACCATGTATATCTATGGCGATCAATTTAGTTTTGGCACGGAGGCTACTGAGGTTAAGGAGTGATGTACTGACATTGGGGGGCAGTTGATCTTTGATGGGGTGAATAGCAACTGGACATTATGCCTGGAAGACCAAAACTATCTCCCCCGCCAGGTTCTGTTCTCTCAACTCTCAGATGGCCAAAGTTCCAGGAGAGAACAAATAAATGCTCCAAAGACACTGAATCTCTCCTTGAAGCATGGCAGAATTGATGTTAATGACTGTGAGGATCTTGCTGTCACTTGTTCAGAATGGCAACAACATGTCCATCAAGCTGCATCACACTTTGAGTCATAGCGTTTTAATGATGAAGCACAGCAGTAGCAAAGAAGGAAAGAAAAGGAAGCAAATCCTGCACTCCAGATTCCATTACCTCGTGGGATGTTTTGCCCCATGTGCTCAAAGACCTGTGGGTCGAGAATCGGACTGTTCAGTCACATGAAAACCCAAGGCAAAAACTCATAACCCTGAGTAGGCATTATCCTTGAATTGAGGGACAGCCAAAGACGACAGAATAGCTGTAATCATGTCAGCTTAACAACCATCCAACTACCTTAAGTAGCAGCTGCAGTGGTAAGCAATTCTGTGTGAAGTGGAATTACACAGAAACTATAACACAATACAGCACTAGGAAAGGTTATTTTGGATTCAGCTGATATGGTACTGGAGAGAAATTTGTGGGGTCAGGCTGTCTCGAGGCATTTTGGAGCCTTGCAGGAGCTGCTCTCAACATTACTTTTTCCCTACATTGTGGCGCTCAAACATTGCAGGAATGGGCTGCTGTCCCAGCTTATCAGGGCATACATCCCTGGAGACGCAGCCTACTCATGAAGGCACAGCTGAAGGAATTCTTCAGTTGCTGAGCACAAGGATTTGAAACTTGTAGGGACTGCTTATGAATGTAGTTTGATAGCTCAACATGAACACTTCGTGGAGTCACTTGAGAGTGTGCCAAACAGCATGTGCAGTTTAGGGACTTCTATGGATTAGTTTAAAATCTGCACCTGTGCAGACTGAGCTGTGAGTCACAGCGCCATGTGGCCTCACGTAGGCCCTCTGCAGAAAACTCCCCCACCCTGCCACCATTTGGCCTAGTTCATTAGATTAAACATAGCATCATGAATACTTTAACCGGGGCACTGGAGACCTTGAACTCCGATCTATAACACTGTCCAATCTGAATTTGCCATATTGGCACAGATTCAGGCAGCCAAAATGCACAGCATCAATAACCCAATTTCTATCCACCAGTCTGTTCACACACAGATGTCTCGCCATACTGGGGATCTGCCCACAGCAGGGAAATGGCAAGAGCTGGCATAGATAATGATTTCTTTTAAGCCACCTCCAAATATGTGATATCCAGCCACACCATTGAAATTGCTATAAGTTATGCAGCTTCCAGGTCCAGGTAGACACCACTACAATACCTGTGGGTACTGTAGTTATAGATTCATCCACTGACTTAAATCAAGGAGATTCTGGCCAACTGCACGATTGTTATCATGAGAATGTAGGACAATATCAAATCAAATTATTTGGGAAGAGTTAGTGTAAAATATGCATAGAAGTTACAGAGAAAGATTGGAAAAGCTGGGACTGTTTTCTTTGGAGAAGAGAGGATTGAGAGGAATTTGATAGAGGTGTTCAAGGTCATGAGGGGCCTGGATGGAGTAGATAGGTAAAAACCATCCCCACTGATCAAGAATGAAAGGGCACAGATTTAAGGTTTTTGTCAAAAGAAGTAGTGAAGACATAAGGAGAAACTTTTTATGGTTAGGATCTGGAATGCTTTGCCTGAGGTGGAGGCAGGTTCAGGGTTACAGGGAGAAGGTGGGGAAGTGACACTATTTGCATTGCTCATTCGAACAGCAAGCACAGACAAGATGGACTGAATGGCCTCCTGTGCTGTAACAATTCTGTGATTCTGTGAAGTTGTTCCTCACTATAATAAGGGTTAAAGACACAGGGGGCAAATTTTCTGCATTTCCACAATAACTATACCACTTCACAAAGTAGAACTTCTCCCCACCCTAGATTTACCTGCACCCAACCACACCTCCAATCCTCAGTCCTGTTTTCCAGGTGACTCTGAATATTTCACATAGGTCCTACAAGTTTCATAGCTTTGACAACAAGATCCAGCACCCACACTGCAGAGTGAATAAAATCTGGTGTAAATGAAGCTTTAAGAGTATGCACCGGGGATAGTATGATGGATTAGTTAATTTGCGGATGCTGGTGGAAGTTTGTGGGCAATGATAGAGATGGCTCAGTGACTAAAGTAGCAGACGTTTATGATATGAGTGGGAGCATGGAGTGGAAATGAAGAGGCATTAGTGTGATGAGAATCGAGTGCTAATTTGGGAATTTGGTGCAGGTGGGATATCTCTGGTAAATTTTTTCTCCAACCTGGCAGTTTCAGTTACCTGTCTATCAATTGAAAGTGGCTGCCTAAATATGTGTTAATTACTATAACAGAAAGCTGGCTTAGCGGCTACAACTTGGGTGTGAGTCATTAGTCCTCTATAAAAGCAGGCAGGTTTTGAGACAGCGCAAAGTGGAGATGATGAGGTCTGAAGCCGATGAGGAACATGTGCTAATGTGGGAATTTGATGCAGGTGGGAATTCAGTGCAGAGGCTGCCTTCTCTTCCTTCTTTTAGCCTCCAGTAGCTGGTGAGTGTTCAAAGGCATTAATGAGTTGAGTAGGTGGGTAACTGGTTGGTGAGTTTTAAGATTTCATCCTGCTAAACAGGAGAAGTAGTTTAAATTGCTACTGGGGAGGTATAAGTATTGCATTAAATTTACAGCTTAATTAAGTAAACTATTTAAATAACTAGAGATAACAGTTGAGTGATATTTCTAAGATTGAAACCTATTTAGTTAAATAAAACACAATAAAGATGGCAAGGCATGGTGTTGCAGCTGTAGCATGTAGGTGCTGGTGGACATCTGTGTAATCCACAGCAACCATATCTGCAGTAAGTGTCTGCAGCACCAGGAACTTTGACTCAGGGTTGATTAGCTGGAGTCTGAGGTTCGGATGCTCTGATGTATCAGGGAGGTGGAAAGTTACCTGGACACTTTGTTCCAGGAGTTAATCACACCGCTTAGGCTAGGTATTTCAGATTTTGTCCATTGTTAGGGACAGAAGGGTGTGACTGTGAGTGATGTGGGAATAGTGATCCAGAGGTAGCAATGGAGGAGCTTCAGCCCCTGCAATTATCCAACAGGTTCAAGGTTCTTGCAACTTATGTGGATGACAGCAGGGATTGCAGGGTGGATGGGCATACTGGCAGGGGATCTTCAAGTGGGAGGAGTAGAAAGGAATGTAGTTATGGTAGGGGACAGTAAAGTTGGAGGGAACAGATAAAGTTCTCTGCAGCCGAAAGTGGGAGTCCCAAATGCTGTGTTATCTGCCCAGTGCCAGAGTTAAGGACATCTCTGGGCTGGAAAGAAATTTGGATTAGACGGTCTTCACCTGACCAGTATTGGGACTAGTGTCCTGGCAAGTCATAAAATTAGGGCTGTAGTGAGGGCTTTATACTAAGTAATGGGGGTGAGGGTTCACGTGTGGGGAGATTTGGAAAGTTAAAAAGAAAGGGCGAAGCAATAGTGCAGGGTAGTGACACATGTAATGGTGACCAGCAAGTGACAGGAAGGGACAGAGCGTGCAAATGTAAGAGTGCACTAGCAAATAGGATCAGAGTAGGGAAAAATGGCTTTAAACTAACAGAGAGGGAGAATTTTCAAGTAAAGGGAGATTTATACATTCAAAAATAAAAGTTGTGGCAATAGGAAGGTATATCAACATGGTTCAAGACAAGCCAAGTGGGACAGGAACTGACAGTGAATTTAACATTAATAGTGCATCAGAGAGTGAGATCCATGCAGGGGATAGTAGTTAAAAAATAAAATTGAAGCTGTTATGTATGAATACATGGAGCATCTTCAATAAGATAGATGAACTAGTGGCATAAATAGAGATAAATGGTTTAGATATAATCATCATTACAGGGACATGGTTACAAGGTGACCAAGGTTTGGAAATAAAGATTCCTGACAGACAGAGTGGAAAAGGAGGAAGGGTAGCCCTGATAATAAAGGATGACATAAGGACATTGGTGAAAGAGGATCTTTACTCAGAAAATCAGGAAGTAGAATTAATATGAGTTGAAATTAGGAATAGCAAGGTCAGAAAATGCTGGTGGGAGTAATTTATTGGCCCCCTAACAGTAGTTATATCATTTGACAGAGTATGAAGGAATGCAGTTATAAATATGGCGTTATAAGAGAATCAAGCTATACATATGGAGTAATAAGATCAAAAGAGTGATTCTCCTATGAAGTAGGGATTAAAAATTAAAAGCAAAGTTCATCTGCTGGACAAAGGTTTAGAAGTTTATAAACATGCATGGGCATAATTGTATGCTCAATGACACTAACATCCTGTGGCATAGGATATGGTATATCCTCTTACACATAAGGCAGTTCTGAAAGAAACCGGAACTGGCCTCTACATCATCTCAGCAAGGCATTGATAAATTGTAAGATGCCATAATCTAACAATGGATAACCTTAAGGATGTCCCTAAATCACTTGTCAAACTGAATCCTGGAAACTTGAGTATAGCAAGGAAATGACCACCTTCTGCAACTCTCAGTATCCTGTTTACTTGAAGGATATTGACTAAAACAAAGGATGTTGGCTAAAACAAAGGATGTTGTTCAGAATGTGTGCTCAACATGCTTCCTGCTGGTTCAGCTCTTTTATGGTATAACTATTGGAACCAGACAGTAGAATTTTGAGACTTGTTGGATTCACTCCAGTGTCTCTCATGATAAAGGTATGGCCGCTGTAGTATAGCAACAAAGGTTCTCCCCTTAATTGGGATGGAGATATCTCACTGGATTCTGTAGCTTTCTACTCCGGGATTTAAGGTAAATACTGCTTTAAAAATTGATGGATATTTTAAATATTTCTCTGTAACATTAATAAACTTGGACTCTCTATCAGAAACGAGATTATGCTTTATTTTCCTAGAACTATCTATGTTGCAATTACCACCAAAATTGAATTGCATGTTTGGTTCTTTAATAAACTTTTATATAATTTAGAAAGTATATTGACTCATATAGTCTTCTGCATCCAAACTCGAAAACCCATCTCCGTACACTCTTTAGTGGAGAAGTACATGGTTGAGGAGAGACCCCTGACATTTATAATGTCAGGTTGTTATAATCTGGCTAAAACTTGTTTAAAAGACTATCTGGAGGATGGTAATATTCTCTAGTGGTTCCTTTCCTTCAGGGAAAGTTAGATCAGTTCTTTAGACACATATAAGTGGCTGTGAGGCTTGTTTTTCTCAACCTTTAGTGGGAGTCATCATCTGAAGAGTATTCCTAATCCTAAAAATGGGCTAGGATTATAATCCACTTCAAGAGCATTAAACAAGAAATTATTGGAGCTTGTAACAAAGGCAACTTAATAGTTTCTGGGGACTTCAATTGTCATATAGACTGGACCAACAAATTGGCAGAGATAATTTGGAAGATGATTTTGTAGAATGCTTTTGTAACAGTTTCCTGGAGCAATATGTTGTGGAACCAATTAGGGGTAAAGCTATCTAGTATTGTGAAATGAGTCATGGTTAATTAGGAATATCATGGTAAAAGATCTATTGGGAAATAGTGATCAGAATACAATTGAAGATAGTTGTGGTAGTTGGAGGTCAATCATCTCAGTTGCAGGACATCACAACAGGAGTTCCTCAGGGTAGTGGCCTAGGTATATCTTCAGCTGCTTCATCAATGATCTTCCCTCCATCATAAGGTCAGAAGTGGGAATGTTCGCTGATGATTGCATAATGTTCGCCTTTCACAAATCCTCAGATACAGAAGTAGTTTGTGTCCATATGCAGCAAGACCTGGACAACATTCAGGCTTGGACTGATAAGTGGCAAGTAACATTCATCACACAAGTGCCAGGTAATGACCATCTCTGGACAGACTGGATGCAGGAATAATATCTCCCCTGGCTGAACAAGGGGTCACAGTCTCAGGATACGGAGTAGACCATTTAGGACAGTGATGAGGAGAAACTTTTTCACTCAGAGGATGGTGAACCTATGGAATTCTCTACCACAGAAGGCTGTGGAGGCCAAGTCACTGAATATATTTAAGAAGGCAATAGATTGATAGATTTCCGGACTGTAAAGGTGTCTAGAGGTATGGAGAGAGTGGGTTTTAGGGGAGAGGCGTGATGACAGAAGTTTTGAAGGGGAGGACCATACCTGAGGAAAGGGAACTATAACATTATCAGCTAACATGGAGACCAGGAAGGAAAATTGGGTGGCCAGCAGTTTAGTGGGAATAGGGTCAAGGGGCAGGATGTTGCTCTAATTGGCAAGACAAGCCCAGAGTGGGCATGAGGGGAGAGAGGAGAGAAACTAGACAAAGGTGCGAGTTTTCAGTGGGGGCAACAACAACAACTTGTATTTACATAGCACCTTTAAAGGAATAAAATGTCCCATTGTGCTTCACAGGAGCATTATCAAACAAAATTTGATACCAAGCCACATATTAGGGTGGTTGAAAGGAGTCTAGTGAGGCAAAGAGACAGAGTATGGCGCTGAGATATAGGCTCAGCCATGATCATATTGAATGGCGGAGCAGTCTCGAACGGCTGAATGACCTACACCTGCATCAATTTTCTATGTTTCTAAGAGAATCCACTCTGGCTACAACTGGATAGATTGGAACTAAGCAAGGGCTGTCCCACTCAACTAGGCAACAAAGGATAGATACGGGAGGAGGATGGTGAAGTCAACTGTGTCAAAGTCTGGAGGCAGGTTAAGAAGGAGGAGAGGGGAATAGTTTACCATATTTACAGTCACTTAAGGATTTCATTTGTGAGCTAGTGCTATGGCAGAAAACAAAATTTGGAAGGATTTAAACAAGGAAAGATGGGCATAGATTTTGGAAGTGACAACAAATTCAAGGAGATAAAAACAAAAAACTGCGGATGCTGGAAATCCAAAACAAAAACAGAATTACCTGGAAAAACTCAGCAGGTCTGGCAGCATCGGCGGAGAAGAAAACATCAACTCTTTTCTTCTCTGCCGATGCTGCCAGGCCTGCTGAGTTTTTCCAGGTAATTCTGTTTTTGTTAACAAATTCAAGGACTTTGGGGAGAAAAAGAGATTGGAGATGGCGCAGTGGTTTGCAAAGACAAAGGAGTCAAAGTGGGTTTTAGGGGAGAGGCGTGATGACAGAAGTTTTGAAGGGGAGGACCATACCTGAGGAAAGGGAACTGTAACATTATCAGCTAACATGGAGACCAGGAAGGAAAATTGGGTGGCCAGCAGTTTAGTGGGAATAGGTTCAAGGGGCAGGATGTTGCTCTAATTGGCAAGACAAGCCCAGAGTGGGCATGAGGGGAGAGAGGAGAGAAACTAGACAAAGGTGCGAGTTTTCAGTGGGGGCAACAACAACAACTTGTATTTACATAGCACCTTTAAAGGAATAAAATGTCCCATTGTGCTTCACAGGAGCATTATCAAACAAAATTTGATACCAAGCCACATATTAGGGTGGTTGAAAGGAGTCTAGTGAGGCAAAGAGACAGAGAGGTGGAGGAAGGGTATTCCAGAGTTGGGGCCTTGGCAAATGAAGGCATGGCCACCAAAGGAAGAGCAATTAAAACCGGGAATGCACAAGAGGCCAGAATTAGAGGAATGCAGGTATCTCGGAGTGTTGTGAGGTTGGAGGAGATTACAAAGATGAGGGGGCAAGGTCATGAAGTGATTTAAAAACAAGGATGAGAATTTTAAAAACAGTGGTATTGCTTAATCAGGAGTCAACGAATGCAGGAGTGATGGCTGACATGTGGTGTGAGTTCTGACATAGACAGCAGAGTTTTCATGGGGGATTTAGGGTTCAAGAGATGGAATCAAGACTCAGAAGTCCCGCCTATGGAGAGCTGCCAGTCAATCAGAGGCCAGCAGCTCTTGTGCCCAACAGTGCCACTGGGGAGGCCATGGCTGCTGTCGGAAGGACAGCCCACGGAGTCCCAGGATCATGGACAACCCAGTCTACAGGTAAGTAATGTGGGTGGTGGGTGACTTCGTGGGATGGAGGCTGCGGGGAGAAGGGGGCAGGGGGGTTGGAAGTAACAGCAGGAGGGGTGGCTCTCAGCAGGGCCCTCCTCCTCCCCCCATCCCGATGTCTAGTACCTCAATCAGGCACTGATTGTTTTTGATCGAGGGACACCCGCACTCCCGAGGTGACTAGCAGCCCACACAAGTTCACCTGTCGTGCATGTTGCATGGTGACAGGTCCACTTGCAACTGGGTTAATCCCAGTGGCAGTGAGATGAGGTGCTTAAGTGGTCATTAATTGACCACTGAGGGGCCTCAATTGGTGGCGGGGCGGGAAGGTTGATCATGGGCCTTCCCACCCAAAACTTAATTCTGGTTGAGGTGAAAAGGTGGCAGGGTTTAGGTACGCCACCATCCCCCCTAATTACATGCCCTTTCCGCCTCCAGGATGGCCACAATTGAGAGCAGAAGATTCTACCCAACACCTTTGAACAATAATACAATTCCACGAAAGACCAACTAACTTGTAACTACAATAGTAGAGCATTGAATTCAATCTCCCCGGCTCACTAACATGTTGGAATCCCATACCTAACTTGTTTTTGTTCTTTGAGAGAACGTGTTTTGTGACTCCTGGTACAGTATCCTGGCCACAACGAAATGGCACTCTCCTATGTGGCTGCACTGACTCTACTGGTTGGTCTCTCGAAAAAGAAGTTCATCTACGTCATCCTGTATAATAAATGTGATGGAATAAACTGATTTTTTAAAGTGTAACAGCATTAAAATTAACAGAAGAGCATAACATCAGTAAACAGTGTGTGTGGTATCTTCATGTGACTTTGGTTCTGTTCCTGAATTATGAAGCAGCTGTCTATGCTCCTAAATATATCAAACAGCATCACAGGCTCCTTCCTTTGAGAGGGGTTTAATTTCACTGCCATGAGCCTGATCAAACAGCACCAGGCTATCACACTAATCCAAACAAGAACTGTATTCACCCATTACTGCTTGTCACTAAGAGCTAGTCTCACTGTTTTCAAGGATTTCAGTAATATTTCATCTGTATTTCCCTTTTTATCTCTGTTGAGGGAATTAGATGAACAATTGAAGGACAGGACCAAAGGTCAGATTCATTCCTCTCTACCTGTCTTACACATTACTACTGTGGATACTTTCAAGGACATGTTTATGTTTTTGTAGCTGAGGCACTATACATCATTGCTGAATACCAATCTGGTAACCAAGCAATAGAAATACACATTATGCAATCATACAAGCATATAAATATCACATGTCAGGGAAATTTTTCCATCATTTATATTGCAAATTTTAATTTGGAGCCAGTCTCCCTGAGGCAGCACTTAGCCTCATGGAGATCTGTGTGCTCTTTTGCGCGCATGTGCATAAGAACACACTCTTGGCTGAGGGAATCCCCCCCACTCGCACAGGGAGCATATAGTGCTTTCTGATGGACATCACGCTGGGTGAGACTTAATTAGCCGATCAGAGGCGTGTGCGCCAGCCCATGCCTGCTTCCCCCCCCGCCGACAACGGGGCCCCCAGGAATAATTCCCCTACTTTTCTTTATAATGCCATAATATCTATTACATCCACCTGAAAGATGGCACCTCTGACAGCACAACATCTGAGTATTGCACTGGAGTGTCAGCCTTGATTTTTGTGCTCAAGTGCTGGGGAGACACGTAAACCCAATACCTTGTGACTCAGAAGTGAGTGTGCTATCAACTGAGGTGGAACTTCATGGTGCTAATCACTCTTAATATATTCATCCAGGAACATGCCGTTATTTTGATAACATAAGAATTAAGAGCCGGAGTAGGCCATTTGGCTCCTTGAGGCTACTCCACCATTCAATAAGATCATGGCTGATATGATTGTCCACTTTCCTCTCTGCCCCACATAAGCCTTGACTCCCTTGTAGGTCAAAAATATGTCTAACTCAGCCTTGAATATATTCAGTGACCCATTACTCCACATACATCAATCATTAAAATGGTATGAACATGTACAGAAAATAATCAAAAGGCTTAATGAAATACATATAGAATTTATCAGAATGATAACTGGAGTCCAAGAGTTAAATTATGGGTAGAGATTACACAAACTAGGGTTGTATTCCCTAGAATTTAGAAGGTTAAGGGATGATTTGATTGAGGTTTTAGTGATATTAAGGGGAGCAGATAGAATAGACTGGGAGAAACTATTTCCATTAGTTGGTGTTACAGACAGGGCGAGAGACTGCAATCCCTTCCATACTGTCATAATCAGTAAGCTTTTGAGCAGAAGATGTGTTTGTGTGTTTTAACCCTTGAGTGTGAACAATGTGAATAACCAGCAGCAAGTTTCTTGTGGATTTAAATTAAGAGAATCATTTATTTACATGCTCACCTTGAAAATCTAACACTACGGCTCTCACTCACACAGTCACACACACAAAAACACTCCATGAAAGTACAGTTAAAGAGAATAGGTTTTACAGGTTGTAAATAAAAGGAATAGTTCATAGTTACTGTGGTTGGCTTGTACTGGAAAACACATGTCACAGGCCTGACGAAGAACATATCTTCATTCCTGGAAGGTAGTTTAGGTGAATTCAATAGCCGAAGTTCTTTGCCAAAGTCACTGGAGGGTTCTCTCGAAGAGATGGAATTTCTGCAGGTCACAAAATTAGCTATTTGTAGTCTCATTACCAGGAGGTCAGTTTGTTGTACTGGTGAACTCTAAAAGGAATAGACTTGGAGACCTTACGATATTACAGTGTCCAGTTCTTAAGGCATTGGTGTTGCTGCACTTTCTGCTGTTTGGTGTGCCTTTCTGCATACAGCACTTAAAGGTTAAAAGAGACCGACATGGCTGCTTTACCAAGTGGCTTCTCATGGTTCACTTTTCCAAATATGATGTTGGTCTTAGGTTGATTTGCCATAACCTGGATTATTGTGTGAAGCCATTCAAATGGTGGGGTTGGAACAATCACAGTCACAGAAAGACCCATTCAAGTTAAGGAATGTATTTTGGATGGTCTCAGGAGCAGTTGACACCTCAAAGCATGGAATCTATCCTTTTGTCTTTGCGAGACAGCGTGGCAGTCTTAAATTCACAACCAGGTCGGATGATCCTCAGGAGCCATCTTTTGTAGCACATTTTGTCAATTTTAAAGAAAAAATCAGTTCCAAAAGATTCCCCACTGAATAAGATACATATTTTACTCCCCTCCACAACCCCTCTTCCCCAAGCCCCTCTTCCCTTCTCCAAGCCCCTCTTCCCCTCCCCTCCCCAGACCCTCTTCCCTTCCCCTCCACAGCCCTTCTTTCCTTCCCCTCCCCCCAGCTCCCCCCTCCCCAGCTCCTCTTCCTCTATGCCCCTCCACCAGCTCCTCCATGCCCCTCGCCCTGCCCCATCTTCTCCATCCCCCTCCACCCCCCAAAGTTCTGCTATTCCCCTCCCCACCCACTCCCCCAGCTCTTCCATCCCCCTTCCACTCCCCAACTCCTCCTCCCCCTTCCCCAGCTCCTCCATCCCTCTCCCCCATTTTCTCCTCCACCCCCCTCCCCCGCTCCTCCATCCCCTGTTCCGCCAACCCCCTCCCCCAACTCCTCCACCCTCTCCCCCAGCTCCTCTCCCCCTTCCCCCTCCTGCAGCTCCTCCTCCCTCTCCCCCTCCCCTAGCTCCTCTGCCCCATCCATCTCTCCCAGCTCCTCCATCCCCCTCCCCCAGATCCTCCACACCCTCTCCCAGCTCCACCGCCCCACCCCCAGCTCCTCCGCCCCATCCCCAAACTCCTCCATCCCCTCCCCCACACACCCCCCTCTCTCCCCACCCCCTCCTTCACCCGCCCATCCCTCTCCCACACACCCCCCATCCCTCTCCCCATCACACTTCTTCCCAATCCCCTTCCCCCGACCCCCAATTCCCCTCAATCCCCCATCCCCCTTGATCCCCCATCCCCTCGATCTCCCAACCCCTCGATCCCCCATCCCCCTCGATCCCCCATTGCCCCCAGCCCACTCCCTCAGCTCACCCATCTTCCCCTGCCACCAGATCTCCCATCCCCCCCAGCTCTTCCATCCTCACCCCCGCCTCCTCCATCCTCTCCACCGCCCTCCATCCTCCCCCCAGCTCCCCCATCCTCTCCCCAGCTCCCCCCCTTGTCCCCTCCATCCTCCCCACCACCCCCATCCTCCCCAACTCCCCTCTCCTATCCCTAGCTCCCCCCATCCCCTTCATCATCCCAGCTCGCCCCCTCCATCCTCCCCCCAGCTCCCCCTTCTGCCTCTTCCTTGCCCCCGCCCTCCAGCTCTTCCATCCTCCCCCACCCACCCCCTCCACCAGCTCTTCCCCCCTCCCCCATCACCTCCATCCCCCTCCCCACCATCTCCCCCCAATCCCTTCCCCCTCCCTGCACCTCCCCAACCCTCCCCTTTCTCCAATCCCATCCCCCTTCCCCCATCCCCCCCATCCAATCCCCTTCCCCATCCATCTCTCTGAACCCACTCCAGCTCTTCCATCCTCCCCCCACCTCCCCCATCCTCGCCCCGCCTCCTCCATCCTCCCCACCACCCCCCATCCTCCCCAGCTCCCCTCTCCTACCCCTAGCTCCCTCCATCATCCCCCTTTGCCCCCTCCATCCTCCCCCCAGCTCCCCCATCCTCGCCCCAGCTCGCCCATCCTCACCCCCGCCTCCTCCATCCTCCCCACCACCTCCCCCCACCTCCCCCATCCTCCCCCCGCCTTCCCCATCCTCCCCACCACCTCCCCCATCCTCGCCCCCGCCCCTCCAGCTCTTGCATCCCCCCCAGCTCTTCCATCCACCCCATCCTCCCCCGATCATCCTCCCCCCACCACCCCCATCCTCTGCACCCCCATGCCCCATCCTCCCCCCATCCTTGTCCCGCCCCCACACCCCAGCTCTTCCATCCTCCCACCACACTCCCCCTCCCCCAGCTCCTCCATCCCATCCATTTCCCCCAGCTCCTCCATTTCCCCTCCCCAGCTCCTCCATCCCCCCTCCCCTGATCCCTCCACCTCCCCATCCCTCCAGCCTCCCCTTCCCCCATCACATCCCCCTTCCCCTATCCCCCCCATCCAATCCCCATTCCCCGCAGACCATTCCCCCATCCTCCCCGTCACCTCCCCCCATCCATCCCCCGCCTCCTCCATCCTCCTCTCATTCTCCCCTACGCCTCTCCATCCTCCCCCAGCTCCCCCATCCTCGCCCCGCCCCCAGCTCTTCCATCCTCCCCCCATCATCCTCCTCCCCATTCCCCCATCCACCCCCATCCACCCCCATCCTCACCCCATCCGACCCCGTTCCTCCCATATCACTCCAATCCCCATTCCCCCAATCCACATCCCCCCAATCCCCACCCCCCCAATCCCCATCCCCCCAATCCCCATCATCCCGATCCCCATCATCTCCCCCCAATTCCCATCCCAATCCCCATACCCCCGAATCCCCATCCCCTCAATCCCCATCACCTGATTCACCCCAATCTCTGTCGTCCCCCCAATCCCCATCATCCCCCCCAATCCCCATAATCCCCCCGAATCCTCATTCCTCCCACAATCCCCATCCCATTCCTCACTGCATCCATTCCCATTCCACCCCCCAATCCCATCCCATTCCCCCCATCCCATCCCATCCCCACCCCCCCAACCCATTCCCCCCGTCCCATCCTTGCCCCACCCATCCCATCCCCCTTTCCCCATCCATCTCTCCGAGCCCGCTCCCCTATCTTCCCCTTGAGCTCTTCCATTCTCGCCCCGCCACCCCATCCCCCCGCCTCCCTCCCACTTCCTCCATCCTCCCCCCAGCTCCCGCATCCTCCCCGCAGCTCCCCCATCCTTGCCCCGCCCCTTCAGCTCTTGCATCCCCCAGCTCCTCCATCCTCCCCCCCCACCCAATCCCAGCCCAGCTCTTCCATCCTCCCCCCACCCTAGCTCCTCCCCCTTCCCCCAGCTCCTCCACCCCATCCATCTCCCCCCCTCCCATCAAATCCCTACCATATTGCCCCAATCCCCATCACCCCCCAATCCCCATCGCCCCCTAATCCCCATCCCCCCAATCCCAATCCCCCTCAATCCCCACCCCCCAATCCCCACCACCTCCCATCATCCCCCCACCTCCATCACCCCGCATAGTCCCCATCCCCCCGCATCCCTTCCCATCCCATCCCCACCCATTCCCCCCACATCCCCATCCCATCTCATAATTCCACCGCAACCCCATCTCCCCCATCCCATTCACCCCCCATCCCATTCACCCCCATCCAATCCCATCCTCCCAGTATCCCATCCCATTCCACCCCCCAATCCCATTCCATTCCCCCCATTCTATCCCATTCCCCCATCCCATTTCCCCCCTCCCATCCCATTCTTCCCCATCCCATTCCCCACCCCCATCCCATCCCATTCAACCCCTCTCCCATCCCACATCTCATCGCCTCCCCATCACAGTCCCCATCCCATCCCCCCAAAATGCCCCGCAATGCCCATCCCCCTCAATCCTCATCATCCCCCCGATCCCCATTCTCCCCAATCCCCATCATCCCGATTCCCCCCAATCCCCATCATCCCCCAAGCCCCATCATCCCCCCAAGCCCCATTATTCCCCCCAATCCCCATCCCCCACACAATCCCCTTCCTATTGCATCCCCCCTGCATCCATTCCCATTTCACCCCCTAATCCCATCCCATCAGCCCCAATCCCATCCCTGCCCCCCCAACCCATCCCCATCCTATCCTTTCCCCACCCATTTCATCACATTCCTCCCCATCCCATCCCCGCCCCCAACCCATCCCCGCCCCAATTCGCATCCCCCCAATCCCCATCATCCCCCCGATCCCCATTCTCCCGATCCCCATCATCCCCCCAATCCCCATTATCCCCCCCAATCCCCAGCATCCCCCCCAATCCCCATCATCCCCCCGAATCCCCATCCCCCACACAATCCCCTTCCTATTGCATCTCCCCCACATCCATTCCCATTCCACCCTCTAATCCCATCCCATCAGCCCCAATCCCAACCCGACCCCCCCAACCCATCCCCATCCTATCCTTTCCCCACCCATCCCATCACATTCCTCCCCATCCCATCCCCGCCCCCCAACCCATCCTTTCCCCAACCATACCATCCCATTTCCCCCCATTCCATTCCCCCCAATCCCTCCCCAATCTGCATTCCCCCCAATCCCCATCCCCCCCACATCCCATCTCCCATCCCCCACATCCCATTCCCACCCCATTCCTCCCGCATCCCATCCCATTCAACCCCCAATCCCATCCTCCCCATCCCCATCATCCCCCCCAATCCCCATTATCCTCCCAATCCCCATCATCCCCACGAATCCCCATCTCCCCCACAATCCCCTTCCCATCACATCCCCCTCGCATCCATTCCCATTCCACCCCCCAATCCCATCCCATTCCCCCATCCCATCCCCACCCTCCCAACCCATCCCCATCCCATTCCTCATCACATCCTTTCCCCACCCATACCATCCCCCCATTCCATTCCCCCCCAATCCCCATCACCCGATCCCTCCCCAATCTGCATCCCCAGAATACCCATCCCTCCCAATCCCCATCACCAGCCCCCCCAATCCCCATCATCCCTCCCCAATCCGCATCCCCCCAATCTCCAATATCCCCCCAGTCCCGACCCCACCCACAATCCATATTCCCCCATCCCACCCTCCCGCATCCCTTCCCATTCCACCCCCCCTGCATCCCTTCCCATTCCACCCCCAATCCCATCCCATTCCCCCAACGACCCCCACCGATCCCCCGCCCATTCCACCCCACTCCCATCCCATTCACCCCCCTATCCAATCCCATCCCATTCCCCCCCCAGCATCCATTTCCATTCCACCCCCTAATCCCATCCCATCATACCCGATCCCATCTCCGCTTCCCCAACCCATCCCCATCCCATCCTTTCCCCACCCATAACATCCAATTTCTCCCAATCCTGAACCCCCCCCAATCCCCATCACCCAATCCCTCCCCAATCTGCATTCCCCCCCAATCCCCATCATCCCGCCAATCCTGATCCCACCACAATCCACATCCCCCCTCATCCCCGTCCCACCCCCCCATCCCATTCACCCCATCCCCCCAACCCATTCACCCCCATCCAATCCCATACCATTCCCCCCCCGCATCCCATCCCATCCGAAACCCCATCCCATCCGCCCCATCCCATTCCCCACCCCCCACCACCATCCCATTCATCCCCTATCCCATCCTACATCACATCCCCCCAAAATCCCCATCATCCCTCCCCAATCCGCAACCCCCCAATCCCCTATATCCCCCCAATCCCATCACCCCCCACCATCCCCCCCGAATCCCCATCCCCCCCACAATCCCCTTCCCATCACAGCCCCCTACATCCATTCCCATTCCACCCCCCAATCCCATCCCATCCACCCCCATCCCATCCCCACCCTCCCCAACCCATCGCCATCCCATCCCTCCCCATCACATCCTTTCCCCACCCATACCATCCCCCCATTCCATTCCCCCAATCTCCATCACCCGATCCCTCCCCAATCTGCATCCCCCCAATCCCCATCAACCCCACAATCCCCAATAACCCCCCAGTCCCGATCCCACCCACAACCCACATTCCCCCCATCCCTTCCCATTCCACCCCCTGCATCCCTTCCCATTCCACCCCCAATCCCATCCCATCCCATTCCCGCAACCATACCCCTTGATCCCCATCCCGTTCGCCCCATCCTCCCCACTCCCATCCCATTCAACCCCATCCAATTCCGCCCCCCCAACATCCATTCCCATTCCACCCCCTAATCCAATCCCATCCCATCAGTCCCAATCCCATCCCCGCCCCGCCATCCCATCCCTATCCCCCCAACCCATCCCCATCCCATCCTTTCCCCACCCATCCCATCACATTCCTCCCCATCCCATCCCCGCCCCCCCAACCCATCCCCATCCTATCCTTTCCCCACCCATACCATCCCAATTCCCCCAATCCTGATCCCCCCAATCCCCATCACCCAATCTGCATTCCCCCCAATCCCCATCATGTCCCCAATCCCGATCCCACCACAATCCACATCCCCCCCATCCCCGTCCCACCCACAATTCACATTCCCCCCATCCCACCCCCCCTCATCCCTTCCCATTCCACCCCCCCGCATCCCTTCCCATCCCATTCCCCCAACCATCCCCCCCGATCCCCATCCTATTCGCCCCATCCCCCACCCATTCCACCCCACTCCCATCCCATTCACCCTCCCATCCAATCCCATTCCCCCCCGCATCCCATCCCATCCCTGCACCCCCATCCTATCCTCCCTATCCTATCCCCCCAACCCCCCGCCATCCCATCCCCCCCAAAATTTCCATCACCCCCCCAATCCCCATCATCGCTCCACAATTCGCATCCCCCCAATCCCCATCATCCCCCCGATCCCCATCATCCCCCCAATCCCCATTATCCCCCCCAATCCCCATCATCCCCCCGAATCCCCATCCCCCACACAATCCCCTTCCTATTGCATCTCCCCCACATCGATTCCCATTCCACCCCCTAATCCCATCCCATCAGCCCCAATCCCAACCCGACCCCCCCAACCCAACCCTTCCCATACCATCCCATTTCCTCCCATTCCATTCCCCCCAATCCTGATCCCCCCCAATCCCTCCCCAATCTGCATTCCCCCCCAATCCCCATCAACCCCCACAATCCCCATCAACCCCCACCATCTCCCCAATCCCGATCCCACCACAATCCACATCCCCCCCAATCCCCGTCCCATCCCCCATCCCATTCCCTCCCACCCCCATCCAATCCCATCCCCCCCGCATCCCAACCCATCCCCCCCATCCCATTCCCCACCCCCATCCCATTCATCCCCTATCCCATCCTACATCCCCAAAATCCCCATCATCCCCCCAAAATCCCCATCAGCCCCAATCTCCACCATCCCTCCCCAATCCCCAATATCTCCCCCAATCCCCATCATCCTGATTCCCCCCAATCCCCATCCCCCCCGCATCCCATTCAACCCCCCAATCCCATCCTCCCCATCTCCATGAATCCCCATTCCCCCCCACAATCCCCTTCCCATCGCATCCCCCCTGCATCCATTCCCATTCCACCCCCCAATCCCATCCCATTCCCCCATGCCCACCCCCCCAACCCATCCCTCTCCTCCCCATCACATCCTTTCCCCACCCATATCATCCCATCCCCCCATTCCATTCCCCCCAATCCCTCCCCAATCTGCATCCCCACAATACCCATCCCTCCCAATCCCCATCATCCCCCCTAATCCCCATCATCCCTCCCCAATCCGCATCCCCCCAATCCCCAATATCCCCCCAGTCCCGACCCCACCCACAATCCACATTCCCCCATCCCACTCCCCCGCATCCCTTCCATTCCATCCCCAATCCCATCCCATTCCTCCAACCATCCCCCGCCCATTCCACCCCACTCCCATCCCATTGCCCCCCCGCATCCATTCCCATTCCACCCCCTAATCCCATCCCATCCCATCAGACCCGATCCCATCCCCGCCCCCCAACCCATCCTTTCCCCACCCATACCATCCAATTTCCCCCAATCCTGATCGCCCCCAATCCCCATCACCCAATCCCTCCCCAATCTGCATTCCCCCCCAATCCCCGTCAACCCTCATCATCTCCCCAATCCCGATCCCACCACAATCCACATCCCCCCTGATCCCCGTCCCATCCCCCCATCCCATTCACCCCATCCCCATCCAATTCCCCCTCGCATCCCATCCCATTCGCCCCATCCCATTCCCCACCCCCCACCACCATCCCATTCATCCCCCAACCCATCCTACATCACATCCCCCCAAAATCCTCATCATCCCTCCCCAATCCCCCCACCCCCCCCCCGATTCCCCCCAATCCCCATCCCCCCCGCATCCCTTCCCATTCCACCACCGATCTCATCCCCCACATCCCATTCCTCCCGCATGCCATCCAATTCAACCCACCAATCCCATCCTCCCCATCCCCACAATCCCCATCATCCCCCCCAATTCCCATTATCCTTCTAATCCCCATCATCCCCCCGAATCCCCATCCCCCCGACAATCCTCTTCCCATCGCATCCCCCCCCCAATTCCATCCCATCCATCCCCATCCCCACCCTCCCCAACCCATCATATCCCTCCCCATCACATCCTTTCCCCACCCATACCATCCCCCCTATTCCATTCCCCCCAATCCCCATCACCTGATCCCTCCCCAATCTGCATCCCCCCAATCCCCATCACCCCTCCCCAATATCCCCCCAGTCCCAACCCCACCCACAACCAACATTCCCCCATCCCTTCCCATTCCACCCCCTGCATCGCTTCCCATTCCACCCCCAATCCCATCCCATTCCCCCAACCATCCCCCCGATCCCCATCCCATTCGCCCCATCCTCCCCACTCCCATCCCATCCCCCCCCGCATCCATTCCCATTCCACCCCCTAATCTCATCCCATCCCATCAGCCCCAATCCCATCCCTGCCCCCCAACCCATCCCCATCCCATCCTTTCCCCAACCCCCAACCCATCCCCCTCCCATCCTTTCCCCACCCATACCATACCATTTCCCCCAATCCTGATCCCCCCAAATCCCCATCACCCAATCCCTCCCCAATCTGCATTCCCCCCAATCCCCATCATGTCCCCAATCCCGATCCCACCACAATCCACCCCATCCCCGTCCCACCCACAATCCACATTCCCCCATCCCACCCCCCCTCATCCCTTCCCATTCCACCCCCCCCAGCATCCCTTCCCATCCCATCCCCCCCGATCCCCATCCTATTCACCCCATCCAATCCCATTCCCCCCGCATCCCATCCCATCCTCCCTATCCCATCCCCCCAAAATCTCCATCACCCCCCCAATCCCCATCATCGCTCCCCAATTCGCATCCCCCCAAATCCCCATCCCTTCCAATTCCACCCCTGATCCCATCCCATCCAAAATCCCCCGCAATCCCCATCCCCCTCCAAATACCCATCAACCCGATTCCCCCCAATCCCCATCATCCCGATTCCCCCCGAATCCCCATCCTCCCAATGCCCCCCCAATCTCCATCAGCCCCCCGAATCCCCATCCCACCCCGCTGCATCCATTCCCATTGACCCCCCAATCCCATTCCATCCCTCAATCCCATCCAATCCCCGCCCCCCAAACCCATCCCATCCCCCCTATTCCATTTCCCCCAATCCCCATTATCCCGATCTTTCCCCAATCCCCATCGCCTCCCACAATCCCCATCATCCCCACCAATCCCCAACCCCTCACAATCCACACCCCCCCGCATCCCTTCCCATTCCACCTCCAATCCCATCCCCCCCATTCCACACCCCAATCCCATCCCATTCCCCCCGATCCCCATCCCCCCGCCCATCCCACTCCCACCCCCATCCTCCCACATCCCGTTTCCCCTCCATCCCATCCTCCCCCTACCATTCGCCACCCCCACCCCATTCACCCCCTAACCCATCCCACATTCCATTTTCCCCCATCCTATCGCCACCCCCATTCTATCACATCGCCCCACATAGCCCCGCCATCCCATTCCCCCCAAAATCCAATCCCCAATCCGCATCCCCAATCCTCAATATCCCATCACCCCCCAATCCCCATCATCCCCCCGCCATTCCATCCCCCCAATCCCCATCCCTTACATTCCCCCCCACAATCCCCATTATGCCCTACAATCCCCCAATCCCCATCACCCTCCAATCCCCACTCTCCAAATCCCCATACACCCCGCTTCCCTTCCCATTCCTCCCTATCCCATCCCACCATCCCACCCCCCCAACCCATTCATCCCATCGCCCCCCCATCCCATCATAATCCCCATCCCCATCATTCCAATACCTCCCAATCCCCATTATCCCATTCAATTCCACCCATCCCATCATAAACCCCATCCCCCCACCCAACCCCCCTCTCTCATCCCCGCACCACCCAACCCCCCTCTCTCATCCCCGCACCACCCAACCCCCCTCTCTCATCCCCCCCACCCAACCCTGATCCCCCCACCCCCATATTTCTCCAGCCCCCACATCCACCTCAACCCCCCATCTATATCCCCCCCATCCATATCCCCACCCACCCCACATCCCCATCCCCCGGCTCTTCCATCCCCTTCCCCCCAACTTTCTCCCTCCTATCTACAGCCTCTCCCCCAGCTCCGCCCCTTCTCTCTCCTCGCGCGGGATTTGGCCGGAGCTGCAGGCCTTCTCGCGAGACTCTGATTTATTCCTACGTAATGTGCCGTGCTGCTTATGGCGGCGCTGGAGTGCTTCTTCTGTTGGGGTGAGTGGCTGTGACTGGATGGCGCCTGTCTACCATTCCTCTTTTTCCACCCCAGGCTGCTTGGGAAGGTCGTGGCTCAGTGGATGCGGGTGCTGGGCAGGCGGGGCCGGGTGAGGGTGGCGGTTGGGTTGGCCGGGGCCCGGGGCTGCCGAGCTGCGCCATCGTGGGGGAGCTTGTTGTGTTTCTGTCCGTCATGTCGCCTCAGGCGGGTGGGGGGTTGGGGGGTGGAAGGGAGCCGGCGCTTTGTGTGTGTGGGGGAGAGGGAAACGTCTGCCCGCGGAGATATATTTATGGCCCCCCTCCCCCCTTTACCAACCGATCTGTCTATACAAGAGCTTTCAGTGTCCGGCTGCATGTTTGTTTTTTTTTAAAATCTGAAGCCACGGTGAAAATTTCTTGCCTGCGTGTGGATCGCCTTTTATGGGTTGCCGTTGATGGACGGACTGCAGGGCCAATCGTTAGTTGACAAAGGGGCGGGATTTCCTGCGTCGCGCACTGCCCTCTGGGAGCTGTAGTCTGCGCTTTTCGATGGTTGTGGCCGCTGGACAGAGGGGCGGGGCCGTCAGGGACTACAAGTACCAGCGTCCACCGCGTCTCGCTTCTTGGTCAGGCCCGGCAGGCTTATGCACAAAGTAGGTGGAATTGCGCAATCTTGGGTGCTCGGTCCATGTAAACAACGTGCTCGAGATTATGAGGGGATATCGGCAATATTGTCCTTTAACACTGAAGGCAGGGCTCCCCATTAATTTACGTTAAATATTAGGTTAAGTCTCCTGTAGTTATTTAATTAGAATGCCTTGTTTTGGTTAAGGGTGCAACAAAGGGTATACATGGAGGGGTAATGATGCTCTTTTGGGATAATACTTGCGTTCAACCAACCGAAGGGTTTCATTTTGTAAGGTTTAAGTTTAATGACATAGGTATGCGCTGCGTTGTTACAGCAACTTTTGTGCAGTCGTTTGTTTTCTCTTCATTTATTCGTGCATTCATAATTAAGTTTCTTATTAGCTGAATACGATCCAAATTGTGAGATTATACCGTCGGAAAGTTTAATAATGCCATGACTATTATTTTTAATAGTAAATGTAATTCTTCAGATTTCGTGGTCAAGCCAATTATTAAGTCAACTTTCAAGATGGCCATCCACAGACAACTTTTGAATCGAAAATAAAATGTTGCCAATGTAATTCATTAAAATGTGCACTTCAGATTGTTGAACAGTTTTTCTGCAGGTATGGAAGTATTTAATATATATAGATGTGGCAGGGTGAAGACTCTGATTTGCACTTGGACGTTGCAGGTCTCCAGAACTTGGATCTTGATTGGTGGTGATGCTGTGGTTTCTATAGTTGGCCTTAAGGATGCGTGGAAGAGGGAAAGGCAAATGGACCACAGCCAATCCTGATTGTTACCCAGGAACTCCTGCTGCAGAGGTCTGCATGTATGCACTGGAGACAGATATCAGTCTTCACTGTGATTTCCTTTGGAGCTGTTAGTGTAGAGGCTCACTAGAGAATAATGGCAGTTTGAGCAGCATACCAAAAGGCAGTCTGTTCATGGTACATGCATAAGCTTTCTTGGAGGATTGAGAAAATTGAGGAAAGAGGGATATGAGTTAAACTGAGAAAATCTAATTGGTAGGATTGTAGCAAATACAGTCTTTGCTAAAAGATTCTGTTATATCATAGTAAGAAATTGTGCTAATTAATCATAATACATGAATCTTGTCCATTTCTAATCCTTTGAATAGATTGACCTGTAGTAATGAGGTCAAAGTAAGATTTTACCTTCCCTTAATTCCAGTGTATTATGTCGACAGACCACCCTTAATTCTTTTATTGTTGTCATCATTTTACCATTCTCTAATTTCTTTCCTGACAGTATTTAATTATACTGTATAATGACTGCAGGGGAATTGATCATCTACTCCTTTCTCACCCAAGTAGCCTTTGATGTTTGAGTCTTGATAGTGACTGTAAACAGAAGGGTTTGCGGCATAGAACTTAGACTAAATCTATCCTCATCTAGTATCTACGCATTACCAGCAGTGATTGCTGGAGCAGAAATCTTAGGTTTATTCTTCTGTTACCCTAATTGAGGGGTGCTGAAGCAATTTATAATAGCATTCTGGCTGAGAGCTAACTGGGGATTGAATCTGCAACCCTCGTGGGCATGGGAAGAGTCCTTATTTTCTTTAGGAATCATTCAAATTGCATTTTGTGTGTTATATTCCTTATGAAGGAACTATAATGTGTAATATTTTGAAGTTAGGGATCAATATTGGGGTTCACTTACTGATACTGTGATAATTAAGTTATCACACTCCATTTTTCATGGGAAGGATCCATTAAAATGGGCAATCTGTACATTATCTGACTCTATCATTATACAAAATCCATTGAACTTCAACCGAAAGGAAAAACTATAAAGAACTGAATGATGTTTCTGTGTTTGTTTTGGACGTTGAATTCTGGGAAGTGCAGCAGCATTTCGCCTCTCCTTCCTGGCATACAGATGTGAGTGTACCTCCTAACGATGTAACTGGCGTCATGAGCTCAGTAACATGGTGATCACTGCATTATGGTACAATGTACTAATGTTTAACTGTATCCCTAACCTTAAAACAGTCAATTAAAATATATGAAACTAAGTAATACTTTAATTTGGTTCCTCAGAGTAATTTGTAGTAATTTTATAACTTTGGCTAAACTTTCCAAGACTAATTTCAAATATGGAAACATCCTGTTATTGGTTTAAATTTTAGATGTGCAGACAGCAGCAATGCACTGTTCACTTTACTAAGCTTAGTGAAAATATAGTTATCTGATTTTCATTATAATGTGAAGTGTTAAGTTAGAATCAGAAGATAAGTTAAATTGTGGGGTCATTGTTTTAATTTTGGATATTTCTTTAAACTTAATGTATTGACTTTCTAGAAGTAATACATTACTTCTACATTACGTAAGTACATAATACTTATTATGAAGTATAATTGTACTCAGTTCTCAATAGCCGTTAGTTAGTTAGTTCTGATGAAGTTTAGAAAGAAAATTAATTCCTGCTTCTAGATCTCTGCAATATTGGTATGTAACCAGCTACTGAGAGGTATTTTGTTTTGTGGCTGCTTTTTGGATCACTCTGGAATGAAAAACCTGACCTTTTGCGCTCTCTTAGTGGTACAGCTGAGATTGGAACTTGGTGTGCAGGGAATCAATGAGATGAACTTGTAGCTGTTGCCAGTATCTGCTGGTATTATCTGTTTGTATTCTTTCCATCTGTTCCCCTCTTTCCCTGCCACACCACACCCCCACCAACACACACAATTTCCTTATCTTATCTGAAGGCTTGGCTTCCACAGGCTGGCAATTTTCAATATCTTGCTTAAGTGACTTCTTCGTATATAAGCAAGGAAAGCGAGTGTTAGACATTGAAACTACAGGGACAATGCACCCAAAGTTGGCCTTATCCACAAGTGGGTATACACTTTTCAGGGTGTGGGTGATTGCTTTTTTTTTGCTTTAAGGGCCTTTGAGACCTTTTGTGCCCCAATGATCATGCAAGCTTATAGTAGAGCCTGTTGTAAATCCTGGAACCTTGCACTCTTTGCACCTTCATGGCACATTACGTGGTGTCTTTACTTAACTAACCCATTGGGGGAATTACCCCATTTTTGATTATTCATTTGCTTGGGATTACAGAAATCCGTCTGGGGTGAATGTGCACTGAAATGTCTGGTGTACCAGGATGTGAAAAGGTCATCAGACCCATATATTCTTCCACATTTATTGCCTGTTGCATCCAAAGCCAACTTGGCAACTCTCTACACCTACAGGTGATCAGGCTAGTCCCAGGAAGCACCAAACTGTAAACTTTTTCCTAAAATAATTTGTTTTGGCTTCAAAAATGTGCTTTTACATCCTTTTGAAGAGCCATAAAAATTGGTGCTCACCTCTGCCCTTTAAATCTGTTCTGTAGATTGATTTACCCTTGAAGAAAAGTAAAACATTCACCTCAATCTGCTTTCTTAATAGGTAGCATCTAGTTCTATAAGGCCATTAAGATGTCAAAATGTCTACTTAATTATCAATGCCCTTAATAATTTCAAATACCTGAATTAATCCCCTTAAAATCTGTACTTGTCCAGTGAATCCAAATATGAATTAGGAAGTCTTCCTTCACAGTTCAGTGCACTTAGGTCAAGGTTCGTTCATGTTGACTTTCTGTAATGCCACAATGTCCTTGAGGTAGAGAGGGCACCAGAATTATATATTGTACTTTGGTGAAACCTCATTTGGAGTATTATCATTAGTCCTAGTTTAAATATCAATCAACAGCACAGAAATAGGCTGTGCCAATGCTCTATTCTGAGCCTATTTGTACCCTGTCTCTGTAGACCTATCTCCAATCAAGCCTGTTGTGAAAGGCATCAGTGTTGTCTGCTTCATCCACTGTGTCACTGAATTCTTTATTTGGCCTGTTCATGGCATGTATTTATGCCCCTTAGTCTACTGGGCTACAAAGTGAAACCTTTTCTCCATATCCATTCTATTAAAACCCTTTCAAATTTTAAAGACCATTTTTTTTCCCCCAGAGTTTGGGCATTGCAGCACAGGAGCCATTTCATGTTGGTTCCAGAATCCTGCTATTGTGCTTAAACCTTTAGGGAGTAATCACTGATCACTTTGTTGCATTCTGAGCACATATGCATAACTGCACAATTTATATAGAAAAGCGAAACCTTGCTCCACTTTCCCAGTTTATCGAATGACGGTTGCAATCTGTTTTCTTCTAAGGGTTTTCTAAGTTTACTGTATAATTTGGTATCTGTAAGCCTGTTGTTCAGCCACAGATTGTTAATGTGCAGAAGGGAACCAAGCACTAAACCTTTGTTTCCAGATCCAATTAGGAAACAACCCTATTCAAAACCACATTTTATTTCTGGTCTTTAACCAATTTCTGATCCATCTTGCATTATCACTCTTCGTACGAATTGATTTTAGCTCCCATGAGACACTATCAGCTTTTGGGAACAGTTGACTTAACCTCTGGATAAAAAGAAACATTGAATGTTAGTGCAGTTCCTCAAAACTGTGTGGCTACTCACCTATTTTATAGATGGCTGAAAGATCATTGGTGCATTAGGAAACTGGTAACGACAAACTATACTGGGCATAGAGATTGTTGCATCTTCCGCATTACTTCTAGTCTATGATCTCACTGATCTGTATGGGCTGCTGATCAAGCAGTGTCTTGATTTTACAATTCTCATCCTTGTTTTCAAATCCCTCCGTGACCTCACCCTTCCCCATCTCTAATCTCCTTCTGCCCACAGATATCCAGAGATTATTCTGAAAAGTTCTTATATAAAGACTAGCATTTTACTAGTCCTTTTGATGATTTTCTGTGCATGTTCATGACATCTTAAAGCTTGATGTACCTGGATCTCCAAGTCTTTTTGGACTTTCATTCGATTTAGCTTTTAGAAACTACTCTGCTCTATCATTTTTAGGTACAAAATGGATAATCTCCTTCACATTTGACTACATTGAAATCCACTTGCCATAGTTTTACCCATTCACTTAATCTATCAGTTTCTCTTTGTAATTATATGTTTAGAATGCCACTTATCTGGAAAATTTTGTATATGTGACTTTCTATTTGGCCATCTAAGTCATTTGTGAACACAGTGAATATTTAGAGGTCCCCACACAGATCCTTGTAGGATGCAATTCTCATCCTGCCCATTAGAATATCTGCCCATTATCCCAACATGTTGAGTTCCTCTCAGCCACTTTCCTAACCAGGTCAATAACTTGCCTGTATTTCCATGAGCTTCAACTTTAGCTAACAGCCCCTTGTGAGGCAAACACACAATGGTGTGGATGCTGGAAATACTTATCAGGTCAGACAACTGTTTTTCTCTCCACAGATGCTAACTTCACAGACCTGAAATATTAATACTGTTTTTTCTCTTCTCAGATGCTGCCATTCCTGAGGATTTCCAGCATTTTCTGTTTTTATTTGAGAATTTTAAGATGAGGTTTTGCTTAGCCGGGAGCCAGTGTAGGTCAGTGAGCGCAGGAGTAATGGGTGAAGGGGACTTGATACAAGTTAGGACACTGGTGGCAGAGTTTGGAATGACCTCAAGTTTACCAGAGTAGAATTTGGGAGGCCTGCCAGGTGTGTTGGAATAGTCAGTCCTGAGGTAACAGTTTCAGCAACAGATGGGCTGATGCAGGGTGAAGTTGGGGGATGTTATGGAGGTGGAAATAGGTAGCCTTAGTGATGGCATGGATGTGTAGTTGGAAGCTCAGCTCAAGAGTCAGATATGATCCCAAGATTTTGAAAAATAAGCTAAGCACTAGATTGCCATAGTTATTTATATTGCTTAATGCATATTATTGGGTAATTCATGTGTTTTAGGTGCATAAGCAAAACAGCTTTGAATTATCTGGAGCAGACTTTATAATGAGCGTTATTCTCTTCCCCTGGTTCCCCAGTTCCCCACTTATACTGGTATGTGTTACAGATTGTTTCCCATGTTGGTCTCATTTCTGCAGATCTATAAGGTGGGAAAATCAACATGGTTTTTACTCCTGATTTTCAAGTGGATCCTCCACTCAAAGCATGTATATTGGGTGAATGCAGGATTTAGTATGGTTCTGATTGTATTCTCTCGTTTCCACCGCTTCCTGGCCTTGGTGTGATCAAGACCTATTGGATGTGTCAATGCAACAATTATCATTCAAGAATGATTGAGGGAATTGTATTTTTCAAAACCTTGTACAATTTGTCTTTGTAGCCTTATTATGACCCCAATCTAACTTTATATTTCCCCACATGAGACATCCTCATAGTCTTTCATGTTGAATTATTAAAAATGTGTGGTTTGGTTTTGTGTATACTATGAACTGGTTTGAGATTTTCCAGACCTATTTCGCTTGAACTTTTCTCCCTATAAATCTAGCTGGATTTAAACCCAACTCTTGGAAATAATAGGGCCACTGTAACCCACTGCATTGCCCAGCCTTTCATCCCTGCCCGTTTGATATTGCCTAAAGCTGGGGCAAGGATATAGAACTACAGCTGCAAAATTCTCCCTAAATGTTTTTGATGACTGTTAAGATGCCTCACCGCAGAGCGATGCAGTGCTCTAGAACCTGTCCCATTGTTCTTCTCTGCAGGAAAAGTTAAACTTGCAGTGGGAGGAGGAGGATGCAGATATCGTGGTCCACGTAGGTACCAATGACATAGATAGAACTAGGAAAGAGGTTCTGCAAAGTCAGTATGAGGAGCTAGGTACCAAATTAAGAAACAGAACCTCTAAGGTAATAATCTCTGGATTATTACCTGAGCCATGTGCAAATTGGCATCGGGTAAAGAAGATTAGAGAGACGGATGCGTGGCTCGGAGACTGGTGAGGGAGAAGTGGGTTCCGGTTTGTGCGGCACTGGCATCAGTACTGGGGAAAGTGGGGGCTGTACCGTTGGGATGGTTTACACCTGAACCATGCTGGGATGAATGGCCTCGCAAAGTGAGAAAATTCAGTGACATCAAACTCCCCTAATAAAAACCAGTCTTTAATTAGCAAAAAATATATTTAAGCATTGTTCTGCACATTTTCCCAACAATCACTTTCTGCCATTTTTAATACTGATTCTTTCTCTTTCCAGTATGAAGTGAAATAGAACTGAATTTACCATCTGAAACTGCTGCTTCAAGTTCGGATCACGTTGACAGAAATAAAAATAAGCTGAAACAACCAAAGAGCAAACTGCAGCTAAAGAAAACTTGATCTGAAACCGAAGTTTGTGCCTACTCAACAGCCTACAAAGAGCACTTCCCAACGCTGCTAGACCTTCTACTTTTCTCAGTGCTGCCCTGGGACGCTCTCCCCAGTGCAGCAAGAATAGGAATTCTCTGCTAGCTTGATCGATCCTTTTCTCTGCCTCTTTGACCACCTAGCACTTGAAAACCTCTTTGAGCGTGTGCTAAACAGATTTGACAACAGTACAAAGTGCAATATTCAACATCGCCACAAGGTATGTAATCCACTAGGGTATTTACTAAAAGAAACCAATCCAAACCCTGGTAGCATAGTGGAAGTGCTTATCTCACTTGGAAGAAAGCAGTTATGTATTGATTATAGAGAAACTTGTAGCCTCCAGCCTTATACTACCTTACACCTTTTTAAGGCCTTCCCTTTTTTCCAATAGCAACCTGCATTTTTATGGCCTGTTCAACATGGAGAATGTTGAAGGAGAGTTCATGGGGAAAGAAGAACACCAACCAGTAGTGAAAATGTTAGGGCAGGTGAACAAGGAAAGGCCTAGATGAAAAAAAATGGTTTTAAAGAGGCTTTTGAAGGCTGGAACAGAAATGGCAAAATGCAGATTTTAGGGGAGGGAGTTTGAGTAGGGCTGACATGGTTGAAAGATTTGTCACTGATAATTGAAGGAGGAATATACAGGACCAACGGATGTGAGCTTGGATGCAAGGCTGGAAGAAGTTGGAACAACAGCATGGAGCAAAGTTGTAGGATTTGCAACTCCCCTCCATCCATTTTGAAGAGATGCACCTTCTCTCAGAATTCTCAATTCATGGTGCACCAGATAGTTCTTGGAAGCAGTCCTGAATCAAAATCTATTTCTGCAAGATTAGCTTCACAGAAGATTGCTGTCCCTTGCCCTTGTTCTATTCAGATATGTGCATTGGTCAGGTAACATCATGATTAATTATAAAACATTTGATAATTCAGTACTTGTATGCTAAATCTTACCCACAAAAAAAGTGTGCTACGTCTCCTTGAAGGGAGAAGGCTGCATGCAGCATAAGTGGTTTTGGTCAGCTGAAATGTACCAAACAAGCATTAAAATTGATATGTGCAGTTAAGAATTTAATTGCAAAAGTACAAATTTAATTGTCAAAAATGTGGTATTATGAAAAACTTAACCAACCATTAACTAGTTGAGTAATTGAATCAGAAACTATATGTGCCATGACATAGTGGAAGATGAGATGCTTCTGTGGTATCTTGTATGATAATATCCCATCTAATTCATTTGAATATATATGTGCTTTGACCCTAACAAGGACCATGAAATAAGTTTTCAGCAAATCTAGAAACTTCATATTTACTTGTGCTCCATCACTTACTGATTTGTAGGTCTAGGTTGGCAATTCATGTTCTTAAAGATTGCTTAATTTTTAGTAAACTGTATTCAGCATGTTGTAAAGATTGGCATTATGAGGCAATAGATCCTCCAAGTGATGCTTCCCCAAGCAGAATATGGGATTTCATAAAGCAGCATCAACAATCCTTTTGGATTCTTCTGTTCTTTTAACCCTTGTATTTCATTTATAATTGCTAATTGGAATGCTTTTGTTTTTAGGTGAGAACACAAAATAATCCTAACTACTTGTATATCTATATAAAAATTGAGGAGAAGCATTAGCTCCTATACTTGAGTTATCTGTTTTGCAAAAGTCTAATGAATAGCAATTATAGAGGTTTTTGGCATCATGAACCTATTTTTGGCAGGCTGGAAATTCTAGCTAATAAAGAGGCCCTCTATGTTCATAAAAGCAAAATACTGCGGATGCTGGAAATTTGTAATAAAAACAAAGTGCTGGAAATAATCAGGTCTGGCAGCATCTGTGGAGAGAGAAACAATGTTTCGAGTTAAGTATGACTCTACCTTTCAATTTTGAAGAAATGTGATAGGTTTTATGCAATTGAAAGGGAAGAGGGGGAGGAAGAACAAAAGGGACAGGTAACAGAGAATCTGGGAGAATGGAATGGAGTCCTTACAGGAGGTATGGTGTGATAGCTGTGGGAGTCGAGCTTATATTATTAGTAGACAGCTACTCAACTACACTTCTCCATCTCTGTCACTTCTGTCCTGCTGGTGCAACCATCCACAACAGCCCTTCTGATGTCTGCCTTTTTCTTCAATCGAAGATTCCTTCCTCACCATCCCCTCCCTCCCCACCCTTCCAAAGTGTGACAGGGCCCTCAACTGTCTCTGACCCATTTCCAGCATTTCTCTTTTCACCCCTTTTCCCTCCCTCCCAAAACTGATAGGGTGGCCCTTGTCCTCACTTTCCTCCCCTCCAACCTCCACGTCCAGGTGAAGCAATGATTTACTTGTACTATCTTCAATTTAGGCCACTGTATTCACTCCTCACAATGCAGTCTTTTCTACACTGGGGAGACCAAACCCAGATTGAGGACTGCTTTGCAGAACACCTCTGCTCAGTCTACAGCAAGACCCCAAGTTTCCGATTGCTTGTCATTTTAATTCTCCACCTTGCTCTTGCAGTCACATTTCTGTCTTCAATTGCTGCAGTGTTCCAGTGAAGCTCAGTGCAACAAGAGGAACGGCAACTCATCTTCTGATTTAGGCATTGGACTCAACATTGAGTTCATCAATTTCAGATCATGAACTTGATTGCTTTTTTTTTTGCCATGTGCTAGTCTTAATCTTGTTTTTCATGTTTTTGCTTTCGGACAGGACTTCATTATTTCGCTATTTAAACTCATGGTCAAATGTGCTGTTTCTTTGCCACAACTCTGGACAGACTTTATAGGGACAGTGTTCCATTCGTGAACGATCGGGAATGAGAGGGCATGAATTTAAAATAATTGGCAAAAGGAACAAAAATGATTTTTTCACTCAGCGAGTGGTTAAGGTCTGAGATTGTGGTGGAGCCAGGTTCAGTCAATGCATTCAAAAGAAAATTAGACTGTTATCCAAAAAAAGGAGTTGTGGGGAGAAGGCGGGAGAATGAATTGTTGAGTGAATTGCTCATTTGGGGAGGGAGTGCAGACAGAATGGGCTAAATAGCCCCTTCCAGCACTGTAACAATTCTGTGGCATTGTAATAATTCTGTGACAACCATTTAATACTCCCATTTTCCCTATTGTTCCATGGCATTTTTGTCAATTAATCTTGCCTGCCCTCTACCCTATTCCAGACCTACCCTTTCTTCCTATCCCTCTGCCTTTTCAAGGACATAAAACCCATCGGTTCTGAAGAAGTCATATTTCACTTGAAACGTCAACTCACTCTTTTCACAGATGCAGCCAGACCTGAGTATTTCCAACAGTTAGGAACATACGAAATAGGAACAGGAGTAGGCCATTCAGCCTCTTGAGCCTGCACCCCCATTCATTAAGATCATGGCTGATCTATTTGTGTTTCAAATTTCACATTCCCATCTACCCCCGATTACCACTGATTCCCTTGCCTAACAAGAATCCATCTGCCTCCACCTTTAAAAATATTCCATAATGCCGCCTCCATCACCTTCTGAGACAGAGTTTCAAAGCCCCACAACTCCCTGGGGGAAGAAATTTCTCCTCCTCCCTGTCCTAAAATGGCAACCCCTAATTTTAAAACTGTCCCCAAGCTCTGTACTCCTCCACAAGAGGAAACATACTTTCCACGTCCACCTTGTTGATACTGTTCAGAATCTTATATACTTCAATCAAGCTACCCCTCATTCTTCTAAACAAGCTGAGTGTCATTCCCATAAGAACAACCCGCTCATTCCAGGTATCAATCTAGTAAACCTCTTCTGAATTGCCTCCAACACATTTATGTCATTCCTTGAATAAGGAGACCAAGATTGCACACATTATTTGAGATGTGATCTCACCAATGTCCTGTATAACTGAAGCATAACACCCTTACTTTTATATTCAATTTCTCTTGTAATAAAGAGTAGCATTCCATTGGCTGCCTTAATTACTTGCTGTACCTGCATACTAACCTTTTGTGACTCGTACTAGAACTCCTAGCTCCCTCTGCAGCTCGGAATTCTGCAGCCATTCTCTGTTTAAGTAATATGTTGCTTTTTTAAATTCTTGCCAAAGTGAACAACCTCACATCTTCCCACATTTATACCCCATCTGCCATATTTTTGCCCCCACACTCAACGTATCTGTCTGCAACCTTCTTATGTCCTCTTCACAACGTATCTTTGTCATCTGCAAATTTAGCTATCATGCCTTTACTCCCCTCATCTAAGTCATTGAAATAAATTGTCAAAAGTTGAGGCCCCAGCACAGATCCCTGTGGGACTCCGTTCATCCCAACCTGCCAATCAGCAAAAGACCCATTAATGCATACTGTTTTCTGCCAGCCAGCAAATTTTCTATCCATGTTAGTACGTTACTCCCTATACCATGAGCTTTTACTTTCTGCAATAACCTTTGGTGTGGCACTTTATTAAATGCCTTCTGGAAATCCAAGTACAGCTCGTCCACAGGCTCCCATTTATCCACAGCGCATGTTAATCCTTCAAAGAATTCCAATAAGATTGGCTAAACATGATTTCCCTTTCTTCTTTCCATTCTGATGGAACCTTTCCAGAATGTAGTAAATTTTGGAAAGTTAATACAACGCATCAACTATCTCATTAGCCACCTCTTTTAAGGTCCAAAGATGAAGTCCATCAAGACCCAGAGATTTGTCAACCTGCAGCTCCATCAGTTTGCTAAGTATCATTTCCCTAGTGATTGTAATTTCACCAAGTTCACCTCTCCCTTCCACCTCCTGGTTTACAGCTATTATTGGAATGTTTTTTATATCCTCTATAATGAAGACAAAAGCAAAATATTCTGATGAAACAGACTCGAAACATAACTCCTTCTTCCTCTCCACAGATGCTGTCAGCCCTGAGTTTTTCCAGCTATTTTTGTTGTTGTAGCAAAATATTTGTTCATTTCATCTGCCATTTCCTTATACCCTACTATTAACTCTCCATTCTCACTCTCTTACTTTACCTATTCTTTTTCCTGTTTAAATACCTGTCAAAACTCTTGCTGTCCGCTTTTACATTTCTAGCTAACTTCCTCACATACTTTAATTTCTTTCTCCTGATCAACCTTTCAGTCGTTCTTTATATTCTGACCAATCATCTGAACTGCCACTCAGCTTTGCGCAGTTAAATGATTTTTCCTTAGTTTGATGCTTTCCTTAGCTTCTTTAGTTAACCACGGATGGTGGGTCCTCCCTTAGAATATTTCTTTATTGTAGGAATGTACTTACTGAGTATTCTGAAATAGCCTCTTAAATGTCTGCCACTGCTTCCTTATTGCTCTAACCCTTAACCTAGTGTCCCAGCTCACTTCAGCTAGCTCAACTTTCATGCCCACATAGTTGCCCTTATTTAAGGTAAGAATACTAGTCTTGGACCCACTCTTCTTCCTTTAAAACTGGATGTAAATTTCAATTAAATTGTAGTCGCTGCAACCTAGGGGTGCCTTCACTCTTGAGGTCATTAATTAATCCTGTCACCTTACACAATACCAAGCCTAATATAACCTGCTCTCTGATCCCAGGATGTGCTGTTCGAAGAAACTATCTCAAATATTCTATGAACTCCTCATCTAAACTACTACTGCCAATCTGATCTTTACAGTTGATATGTAGATTAAAATCACCCATGATTATTGCACTCCCTTTATCACAAGCTGCCAATATTTCTTCTTGTATACTTTGTCCTACATTGTGGTTACTGTTAGGGGGCCTGTAGACCACTCCCACAAATGACTTCTTTCCCCGACTGTTCCTGATCTCCACCCAAACCGATTCTACATCCTGATCTCCTGAACCAAGGCAGTTTCTAACTATTGCAACAATGCCATCCTTGATTAACACTGCTACCCCTCCACCTTTACCGAGCTTCCTATTCTTCTTGAATGTTATATACCTTCAATATCCAGGGCCTAATCCTTGTCATCCTGCAGCCATGTCACCGTAATGGATATCAGATCATATTTATTTACTTGAATGTGCATTATCAATTCATTTACTTAGTTATGAATGCTACATGCATTCAGATACAGAGTCTTTAGTTCTGCCTTTTTGTTTGTAACATATAATTTTGACATGGTGCATTCTTAGGTTTTATCTCTCTGACCCTTCTTGCTATTTTATGACCCTCATTTCCTATATTACTATTCTGGTCTCCTGCCTTGAATCTACCCCTTGATTTTCCATATCTACCGAAGCTTGACCCCTCACCTCCCCCAACCCCCCACCCTTGTTTAGTTTAAAGCCCTCTCTTCTCTACTTATGCAATTTGCAAGAACACTCATTCCCAGCATGGTTCAGGTGTAGACCATCCCAATGGTACAGCCTTTACTTTTCTCCCTTACTGGTGCTGGTGCCAGTGCCCCACAAACTGGAACCCACTTCTCCCACACTAGTCTTTGAGCTACGCATTCATCTCTCTAACCTTATTTGCCCTATGCCAATTTGCATGTGGCTACAGGGAATATTACCTTAGAGGTTCTGCTTAATTTGGTACCTGGCGTAAGTTGCATTGAATTACGCCAGTTCTTTGTGTTTCAGATGATGCGTGATACCAACAAATGGTGCTACTTTTCTCGAGACTCTATATTGTATCCTAATTATCCCGGTCTTTTGCAAAGGATGCAGTGCAGTATTGGGGGGTGTGTGTGTATTTTCTTCAATGTTGTCTGCTTGATTAATGTAGCATTTTAGAATATTAATGTATGGGGACCTTGACGCAACACTTTTGGGGCAGAAAAAAAATGTAGATTTGTTTTGGTGTTGAGGATTACCGGAATATCTTTGATTCATCTGTTTATACAGATGTGAAGGTATAAACTAAAAGCAAAATACTGCAGGTGCTGTAAAACTGAAACAAAAACAGAAAATGATGGAAAAACTCAGCAGGCCTGACAGCATCTGTGAAGAGAGAAACAATTAACATTTCAAGTCCATATGACCCTTCTTCAGAGCTGACGAGAAGTGGAAATGTGATGAAATTTATACTGTTTAAGGAGGATGGAGCAGATGAAGCTGGATAGGAGGCCAGTGATAGGTGGGGACAAGGGAAGTATTGACAAAGATGTCATGAACTAAAGGACAAAAGGGGTGTTAATGGTAGCTGAGTGCTTAAAAAGTGCTGATAGTGGCAGAAAGGTAAGAAAGTAGGATGTGATAATAGCAGAACAAGGGTGGCAGTGTGTGAAGGAACAACATGGAACAAGTAACATGGCCCTATAGGGAATGGGATGGGGGAGGGGCGATGTTGGGAGGGAAAAAGATAGGAAATGGGATAGAAATGGGGATAATAGAGAGGACACAACCATGGATGAATGAATACAAATTAAATAGAATAGAACAAAGCCCAATGCAAACTGGAGGAACAGCACCTCATCTTCCGATTTGGCACTTTATAGCCTTTCAGATTTAACATTGAGTTCAACAACTTCATACCATGAACTTTCTCCTCCATCCCCACCCCTTTTTTTTAATCCCTTTTTTTTTACATTTTTTTACTTATTTTTATTTGTAATCATTCATCCATGGTTGTATCCCCCTTTTTCATCCTCACTTCTATCCCAGTTCCTATCTTTTTCCCCCACCACTGCCCCTTCCCTATCCCATTCCCTATAGGGCCATCTGTTACTTGTTCCACGTTGTTCCTTCACACATTGCCACCCTTGTTCTGCTATTATCACATCCTGCTTTCTTACCTTTATGCCACTATCAGCACCTTTTTTTTTAGCACTCTCAACCAGCATTAACACTCCCTTTGTCCCTCAGTTAATGACGTCTTTGTCAATCCCTCCTTTGTCATCCACCTATTGCTGGCCTCCTATCCAGCTTCATCTGCTCCACCCCCCCCCCCCCCCCCTTAAATAGTATAAATTTAATCTCATTTCCACTTCTCTTCAGCTCTGAAGAAGGGTTATATGGACGCAAAACGTTAACTCTGTTTCTCTCTCCACAGATGCTGTCAGACCTGAGTTTTTCCAGCATTTTCTGTGATTGTGAAGGTGTGATTGGTGGGTATAAAGAAGTTTTGACCCAAGTGTTAATTCATTTCTAAATTTAAAGCTCGCAGTGTTTTTCTTTAGTTGTCAGTTTAGTAAAGAAGTAGCCTTGTACAATGCACATGACTACTAAATGTAGTCTTTAGATGGTGCAGTATCAGAAGTTGGGGTGATTGCACCAGATGTGTACAGGTGTAACTGTTCTTGTATATTTCCATTCTAAATTCCTTGTACATGTTTATAATGGAAGCTGTTTGTGTTAACTTGGCAAATTGTAATTGCATCCCCCTGCTTGTAGCAACAATGGACAGAAAGGGAAAAGTTGATTGGAATAGTGCACTAGTTGCTTGCCCACAGCATTGTTACTACCAAGTGGAGTAGGATTAGAGGGTAGAGGGTAATTGGAACACGGTGTGTCGATGCAGATCTTTTAAGGTAGAGATAGATGTAAAGTAAACATATTGCCCTTGTCCCAGTTAGATATGATAGTTTGCTAAAGTTATGGAAGTTTGGGAAGCAGTGACTTGTTGGAACTTGGCCTGTTCCACAGAGAAATTGCTAAAGACTGTGACAAATCAAAACTGAATTTCTGCAGCGTCACCACTGGTCTACAAAGCATGAGATAATTAGTTGGCTTCAAAATATAATGTTTTTTTTAAAAATTCAAACAATAGACGTAGAATGATGTGTTTTGATCCTGTCACCCATTTCTTTTACACCCTCTCGCTGCTCTGTGTCCCTTGATATGATCCCAGTTGATGTTACTACTGGACAAGCCTAATCCCAGGGTGGAACCCAGCTTGATATATCCTAACTTCTATTTTTTTGTTTAGATACGTGGAGAGTGGCTACTGAATAGAGTCACAGGAATCAGCTGATGAACTTTTAACAAAAGAATAAAACATTGATCAAACAAGAAAAAATTGAACTATATTACAATACTCCTTCGCCCACAACTGTGCCTATACAGATTTGTAAGGATAACACAAGTTTACAAAAGCTATCTTATATTCTAATGTTCACAGTAAGTACATAGGTCGCCTATTGGTTTACATGGACTGTGGACAGACACATCACACGCTGAAACCAAGTGACACATGCTGTGCGAAACAGATGCTATTGATCCCTCTTCAACTCCCCCCAGACACTCATCACTTGTGAGCCAACCAGTCTCACTGAACTGTCTTTCACTTGAGGGTTTCCAATCTCCACTCTCTAAGAACACACTTTGAAATTTTCTCCCAAGCCGGCACTTTCTCTCAGACACCTTCCACGAGGGCCCACCTCTAGGGTTTTTGAACTCTCCTTCCGATGTTCCTCTCCCCTGGATCACCGTGTGCATTCAGGTTTTCTTCCACGCCCTCTCTCTCACTGACTCAGCCGTCAACAGTACATCAATGCTTCACATGCCCATAGTAAAGAGTTACAGACCTTCAGCTTTCTCCTTGGACCTTCTGGCAAGCCTTTATATGGCTTAAATCTGCTTCCTGCAGCTTTCTACCTTGAAGCTTGGAGCTTTGCTCTGTTGCTCAGTTTTAACTTCGCTTAACATGACCTTTTCCAGGTTTCTGTCCTTCCTTTGACTAGAAGGTCTTCTTGGGACTTTCTCCTGTTTCTGTCTCACTCCTTGGCCTTGGGACCATTCAGTTCTTTTGGGAAATCTGCTCTGACTCTGCTGTTCCCTCTCCCAGTGTCCAGCCTCTCTCGAGTCCTGGCTTCAACTGAACTTTGTTTTGGGGCTGGCTATCTCCCTTCTAGGCTGCTTCTGCTGGCAACTGAACTCAAAATTGCTTCTAGTTTTTTTTTCTGCATGGGTGGGGTTCCCTCTGGACCCCTGTTGCTGTGCAACGGCACAGTTTTTTTTTACTTTTTGTGTTTGCCTTAACTTCTTTTCAGGAGTCGTAAAACTTATTCGAAATGCAGGCATAAAAATAACTTTAAGACCTGTCTCCATTCAAAATGAAACTAAATCCCAGGTTTCACCTTTTTAAAGTAAAACTAAAACTCAGCTTGACCTTTTCTTAACACACATACAGAAATAGAAGTCAAACTTAAACTTTAAAACCCATTCCTAACACCCACAAATATAAATATAACTTAAACATGTGTCTCCTTCCTAATATCCTACAATTGTTTTCGGGATAGGGAATTCCATCCTTAATTTTTTTTGTCCCCTGTCCTCCACCTTCCCTAAGCTGCTGCCATTTCCCAATGTGGCCAAAGCCGGGTGGGGAGAGAGTCATTCTGGAAAAGCTCCAGCCAGTAGCAAGGCCAGGAGTAGGACTGGGGCTGCTGCCACTTGGCCTTGTACTATCCCAGGCACAGTTGCTGTCTGTGTTTGCAGCATGTGCCTCTTCAGTGCTGAGATATTGGTACTGGCAGTGGTTACTGGCTGCTTCTTCTCAGACTGCTCCAAGCTATCGGTGAGGCCAGCATGGCTATCAAGCTGCTCACCTGTTTTGAGTACATGTACAGCTTTAAGGGGCTGCGCCTATTGATGGCAACATGCCCTTCTTGACACAAGGGTAGTAAGTGGTCACTGGGTACTAGCAGTGCGTCTGAGGGCAAAGGGCAAAGTTGTTTCTCTCAGGTTGGGGGAGGGGGTGGGAGACCAGTTGGGGGGGTGGGGTTTGGGTGGTGGCAACATGAAGCAGGAAGTGAGGCCCATGTCAATCATTGCATCACTGATTGCTGTACAAGATCACCCCTGCCCCTTTCCCCTTGCAGAAAGCTGGTGCAGCCTTAATATGACCAACACATCAGAATGTTGCATTTAAAATGTAACCACCCTTTCACTCATTGGTGTTATAGGCACCACCAAGATACCAGGAAGGACTTCAGCCTGCACTGCAGGGCTGGGAGATTTCTGTTACTGGTTACTTGCAATGAGCTCATAAAACTACGTTGTAAAAACTAGTTTGGTAATAGTGGGTAGCAGAATCTCTTTCCATCTACTTAGTCAGAAAATTTAATGGTGAATGCAACAGAAACTTATTTTTTCTTAGTGGTCTGACTGGTGAAGCAGGTTTTCTGAATCCAGAGATGAATAGGCAGGAGTCAGTTACATTTCCCTATTGGACTCCACGATAGTGCTTTTGACATCTGGACCAAAGCTCACTTGTGTAGGCTCTTGAGCACTTGGGGGGAGTCTTCCATGGATGAACCTCAATGCAGGGATGAGAACCAAGGTCAGTGAAAGTGAGACACACACACACTGGTGTTTACCCGTTTAAAAGTGTGTTGCATAGCGATCGTTTTGGAAGCAAGACTAAGCCAATGCCAAATGAAAGAGCCCTGAAGAATTTTATTTTAGCTTATTTTCCTCTCATTACTGGAACACATTAGTCTCTGTCTAAACTTACACTTGAGTTAATTGTAAATCATTCTGTGCTATTCCTCGGTTTGTACAGTGAAACTTCAGTTTTGTGTGCACAGATAAAAAAGTGCTCGAGTGTCTCTTCTGTTGAAAGTGAAAGTTTACTGAGATCTGTTTAAAAAGTTGCCAAGTGTTTTATCTTTTGATGCAAATTTCAAGTAATATCTGAGAATTTTAATATTCCCCATGATTTTTGGATGCATTCAGACAAGTGCAGCTGTATATGGGCTGCAGCATACATATTCTGGCGTGGCATTAAACATGGCAGAGAATTATGTTTTATTACATTGTTTTGGGCAGAAAAGTGGCAAATGGAATTTAATTCAAAGAAGTGTGAGGTAATACATTTAAGGATGACGACAAGGGCATACATAATAAATGGTAGGATTCAGAAAAGTGTAGAGGGACAAAAGTGCCTTGAAGTTTGTCTATAACTCAAGTTAGCAGGACTTGTCGACAAGGGGGTCAGGAAGGCATGTGGGATGCTTTCCTTTAAAGGTCATGACCTTGAGCATATAAACAAGATGATTATGCTGGAACTGTATAAAACACTCCAAGCTGTGAGAAGGACACGAGTCTGCAGAGAGAGATGGAGATCGATTTAAGCGGACAACAAGGTAGATGGAGTATAATGTGGGGAAATGAGATTATTCACTTTGGTTGTAGGAATAAAAAACAATTTTTTAAAAAAGGTGTAGAACTAATAAATGCTGATGTTCAGAGGGACTTGGATGTACTCATAACAAGGAACACAAAGCATGAAAGAAGAGGAGATGAACTCAACATTAAGTTTGTTTCACTCTGCACAGATGCTGCCAGACCTGAGTTTTTGCAGCATTTTTTTTGTTTTTGTTTTTTGTAACACAAGGTTAGCATGCAAATACAGCAAGCAATTGGGAATGCAAATAGCATGTTGGCCTTGAAGAAAAAGAATAAGGAATTACTTTTATTATCCACCTAGGGCCGAGATAAAGAGAAATGTTTTTACTTGGAGGATTGAGAATCTTTGGAATTCTGTACCTCAGAGAGCCGTGGAAGCTCAGTCATTGAGTATGTTTAAGTTAGAGATTGATAGATTTTGGATTAACAATAGCGTAAAGGGTTTTGCGGATAGTGTGGGTAAAAGGCAATGAAGGAGTTCGATCAGCCATGATCGCATTGAATGATGGAGCAGGCTTGACAGGCTGAATGGCCTCCTCCTGTTCCTAAATCTTGCTGCAGTTGTGCAGAGCTTTGAGACCACAACACGAGTACAGAGTGCTTTCTTGGCCTCCATGTTGAAGGAGGTGCTATAGCAAAGGTTCACTAGATTGTTCACTTGGATGAGTGTGTTGACCTATATTGAAAGGCTGAATAAATTGACCCAATACTCTCTGGAGATTAGAAGAATGAATGTTGAGTTCATTGGAGAACACGATTCTGAAGGGGCTTCACAGGATAGTTACTGAGAGGTTGCTTCCCCTTGCTGGGGAACCTAGAACATGGCACAGACTTGAGAAAGGCCTGATCATTTATGATTGAGATGAAGAGAAACTTCTTCACTCAAAGGGCTGTGAATCCTTGGAATCCTGTGCCCCAGAGGGTTGTGGATGTTCCATTATTGAATATGTTTCAGGCTGGGATAGACAGATTTTTGGTGTGTCAAGAAATTGGGGGATTTGGGGAGTGGATGGGAAAGTGGAGTTCAAGTTATAGCTCAGCCATGATTGTATTGAATGGCAGAGTAGATTTGATGGGATATGGTCTACTCCTGCCATCTCTTATGTTCCCAGGGAACATTTCAAGCTCAGAACTGAAATCACATGACTTCTAGCACCTTGTCCATTTGGACTTAAAGCTGGAGGACTTGAGTTTTATATTTGAAGTGGCAGGGAAGCAGAGAGCCAACTGTGAGTTGAATCTGTAAAAGTGCTCATCTGCCTCTGTCAGTCCTATATTTCCTCTGGAAATATAGGACTGACTCCTATTTTTCTCTCTGCCAGAGTGCTGTGGAGGCTCAGTCATTGAGTATGTCCAAGACAGGGATTAATAGATTTCTACACATTAAAGACGCAAAGTGATATGGGAGTACTGCGAGAAAATGGCATTGAGGTAGAAGATCAGCCATGATCTAGTTGAATGGTGGAGCAGGGTCGAGGAGCTAAATGGCCTACTCCTGTTTCCTATGCGCCTATGTCAGTCCTTTGGTTAGTTCTAGTATCCACACAGCCCCGAACAGAACACTTACACTTAGTCTAATGCACCAAACTAGCCCATCACTTTACGTTTTCTTGCAGAGTATATTTTGAGATTCAAATCTTGCACCTTGAATTTTGTGTATTCAATACTTATTCATTTTTAAGAAACTACAAATTTTCATGTGCCGATGGCATTCATCTGCCACAGTTGATTTTCTTGCTGGACTCTGGTAACTTGGCAAGCTGTCCTGGTTGTTGACTGAAGAAAGCACTGCCTGTTTTCATCACCCGGTTATACTTTGGTGCAGTTTGTATTCTGTTCTTTTGTAATGAAGGAATTGGAAAGTCAGCATCCTGGCCAGATCAGATGGCTACTAGATTTAAAGTCCAAAAATGCACCCAACTGCATTTATCTCACTGTACTTTTTATAATTCTTGGTTGTCAGATATTACTTTCGGTGATGTTTAAAGGTGTCAGTCCAAAAATAGCAGTCTACAGTTGGTATAGGTGAAGAAAATCTTTAATTAAATCACTAGCAACTGCAGTAGTCCATTTATTGGTTGCTACCAGTATTTAGAGCACACCGCTAAGTTACTCTTTTGTGGAACGTGGTCAGATACAAATATCTCCCATTATTTTGCTGATTTCTTTTATGACCTGAAATTGTTCGTAAAATATTTTGTCCTCGAGTGACTGAACATTTTTTGATCTATTTGACTAAAAATTGTCTTTTAACTGCCAGAGCACTTACGGAAGAAAATGTTCTCTTTAAAAAAAAATGGCTTTATTCATTATGTAGACCAGATGTGCTCTTGGATGATTTGACAGTGGCTTTTATTTTCCTTTTGTCGTTTCAATGATTTGTTTTCAGATTAATATTTACATTATACAATTTTTAATCTTTATATTGTCAACATAAAATTCCCTGGCCTCTGACTTAATTAAACATGCACCATTATCTTGTCTACCTGACACGGTATCCCCCTTAGGGATGTGATGACTACTTGTTTACCCCATCATTAGAAACCGAATTTGATGAAGTAGCCTAGAAGCATTTGGACTACAGATTATAAAAAGTGCTATAGTTTTTTTGGTCCCTCATGCTGACTTTGCCCTTTGTGCTATAATATGTACATTGTTACTGTTTCTCAATTTTCAGCCCCTTTTTATCATTGGCCACTGTCATCCCTGTTGTTTTTAAAATTTACTCAGTTTTGAAAATTTTCCTTTTTTTTCCCCCAAATTAGTTTAAGTAAAGCTATTCTGTATTCAGTGCTGGAGTTAATTTTTTTCAGTAAATGAAACCAAAATTCTTGTTGCTGTTTTCATGCAAAATTTTCATGTTGATTTGGAGTTGCTCCTACTGAATTTTTTAAGAAAGCAACTTTTCCTTCAATTTCATTTACTGATGTATTTTTGTTTAGAATGGTTCATAATGCTTGTGGATTTTCCTGTGACTTTGCTCACTGGCTATCTTTATTGCTTGTATGTCTGAGGGCTGGCAAAAAAATATCAAATTGGTATTAAAGATGTGGCATGATTTTGTTTGAATTCATGGGTTTGGAGTTTTGTTTTAGCAAGATTGAAGTATCTTTTACTGCAGCTATTAGGGGCCTCTCATTTCTAAATATTTTACTCTCCTGAAAATATTGCAGGACACCATTTTGGAATAACTGGAAGTTTCTGAAATAACTTCTAAATAATCCAGACTTGCTGATATCTATTCGAATTGGACATATTATTTGAAAGAAAACTCCGGAACTCTACAGTATAGCTGGATCTGGGTGTCCTAGTACATGGATCACAAAAGCTCGATTTGCAGGTGCAAATGGAATGTTGGCATTTTATTACTAGGGGAAATCAAGCATAAAGGTATGGAAGTGTTGCTAAGACTGTACAGGGCCTTAGTGAGACTGTATGTTGAGTACTATATGCAGTTTTGATCTTCTTTAAAGATATAATGACATCAGAAGCTCTTGAGAGAAGGTTCACTTGACTGGTTCCAGGGATGAAGGGGTTAACTATAAGGAAAGGTTCCACGAGTTTAGAAAAATGAGAGGTGATCATATTGAAACATAAAATTCTGAGGGGACTTGAAAGGGTAGATGCTGAGAGGACGTTTCCCTGTGCGGCTGAGTCTAAAACTAGGGAACACAATTTTAAAAATGAGCAAATTTTATAAATAATCATTATAAAATAATTTTATAAATAACAATAAATAATCAGTAAATCTCTCATTTAAGACACAGGTGAGGAGAAATTTTTCCTGAGGGTCATTGTTAGTGGAATTCTCTTCACCAGAAAGTAGTAGGGGCTGGGTCATTGAATCCACCCAGGGCTGGGTCATTGAATCCACCCGGGGCTGGGTCATTGAATCCACCCGGGGCTGGGTCATTGAATCCACCCGGGGCTGGGTCATTGAATCCACCCGGGGCTGGGTCAGGTTATTTTTTGATTGACAAGGGAGTCGAGGCTTTGAGGGCAGGCAGGAAAGTGGAGTTGAGGCCAGAATCAGATGAGCCATAATCTTAACGAATAGGGGACGCAGGTTTAAGGGCATACTTTTCTAATTCTTTTGAATTTAGAATATTCCAGGGCCCAATTTGTGCTTCTGGACTAGGGATAGTTTTAACCAAAAAACAATATCACCCAGGTTTGGGCACCTGTTAATTCGCCAAATGCTTGATGGAAAGTGCACAAGGAGTCAAGGAGTTATTGAAGCCTTTGTATAGCTTTTCCTCTGTTGTAATGATTGCTGGCAATACTATCTGGACCTGTGAATGGTCACTAGTACAAAGTCATCTCTAGAACCTAGTATGAGGAGGAACAGGAATGAAGTATTATTGACTTGCCAATGATGTAGTTCATGTTGCTCACAATATGTTGGTCACAAAATCCACAGTGTTACTATTTCCTGTACTGTTCCTGCAGCATATTTATGCAAAACCGATTAGCTGGCTATACGATCGCCAGCGCATGGTTTATTTGGATAAGTGGGTAAGCTGATCCTTTGGGTTGTTTGTCTGGGGACAGAGTTTTTTTAAACTTGTTCACAGGATGTGGACATGGCTGGCTAGGCCAGCATTTATTGCCCACCTCTTAGTGCCTTTGAAGGTAGTGGTGGTTGTCTGCCAATACTTCTCGCAGCAAGCAACTTAGATTAGGTTCACCAAGTCTGTATTCTAGAGGAGTCTGTTTACAAAGCCCTCAGGAGCTGTAATCTCCATGGTCATTAGTCTAATTAAGACCTGTTGATCAAGTGCCTGACTAGCTTATGGTAGTTTTATTAACAACTTGCAGTTATAAGAGCACCTTCATAGTAAAACATCCCAAGGCATTTGAGAAGAGAGTTGTAGATGGAAATAAATAGAGATTTAGTGCATTTTATTGCAACTGTACAAGGCGCTAACCCAGAGCTTCCATTTTGTCAGCACCCTTTCCCTGGATGACTTTGGTTTTACAGCTTGGCAGTGAGAGTGGATGGTTAAAATGTTCTCATGACAACAAAAGGAATGACACAAAAAAGCATTGAGAAATGTTCTTCAGCTGAATTAATGCAGCCTACAATATTTTTTGGGAAAACAAAAATACCTGGGAAAAACTCAGCAGGTCTGACAGCATTTGCGGAGAGGAACACAGTTAACGTTTCGAGTCCGTATGACTCTTCAACAGAACTAAGGAAAAATAGAAAAGAGGTGAAATATAAGCTGGTTGAGGGGGGTGGGACAAGTAGAGCTGGATAGAGGGCCGGTGATAGGTGGAGATAGACAAAAGAACAAAGGTGTTGCAGGTGCTGATATTATCTAAGGAATGTGCTAATAAGTGACATTAAGGGTAGAAAGCAGGACAAGCAAGGTACAGATAGCCCTAGTAGGGGTGGGGTGGGGGGAAGGGATCGAAATAGGCTAAAAAGTAGAGATAAAACAATGGAACAAAGGGGATCAGAAAGGGGATGGGGGTGGAGGAGAGAGCTCATGATCTAAAATTGTTGAACTCAATATTCAGTCCGGAAGGCTGTAAAATGCCTAGTTGGAAGATGAGGTGCTGTTCCACCAGTTTGCGTTGTGTTTCACTGGAACATTGCAGCCGGCCAAAGACGGACATGTGGGCATGAGAGCAGGGTGGAGTGTTGAAATGACAGGGAGGTCTGGGTCATGCCTGTGGACAGACCGAAGGTGTTCCGCAAAGTGGTCACCCAGTCTGCGTTTGGTCTCTCCGGTGTAGAGGAAACTGCGTTGGGAGCAGCGGATGCAGTAGACTAAATTGAGGGAAGTGCAAATGAAATGCTGCTTCACCTGAAAGGAGTGTTTGGGCCCTTGGACGGTGAAGAGAGAGGAAGTAAAGGGGCAGGTGTTGCACCTCCTGCGGTTGCATGGGAAGGTGCTGTAGGAGGGATTTGAGGTGTAGTGGGTGATGGAGGAGTGGACCAGGGTGTCCTGGAGGGAACGATCCCTGCGGAATGCCGCTGGGTGTTGAAGGGAAGATGTGTTTGGTGGTGGCATCATGCTGGAGTTGGCGGAAATGGTGGAGGATGATCCTGTGAATGTGGAGGCTAGTGGGGTGATAAGTGAGGACAAGGGGGACCCTATCATGGTTCTGTGAGGGAGAGGAAGGTGTGGGGTCGGATGCGCGGGAGATGGGCTGGACACAGTTGAGTGCCCTGTTAACCACTGTGAGTGGAAAACCTCAATTAAGGAAGAAGGAAGACATGTCAGAGGAACTGTTTTTGAAAGTAGCATAATCAGAACAGATGCGACAGAGGTGAAGGAACTGAGAGAATGGGATGGAGTCCTTACAGGAAGCGGGGTTTGAGGAGCTGTAGTCAAGGGAGCTGTGGGAGTCGCTGGGCTTGTAATGTATATTGGTGGACAGTCTGTCACCAGAAATAGACAGAGGCTCAAGGAAGTGAAGGGAAGTGTCAGAGATGGACCATGTGAAAATGATGGAGGGGTGGAAATTGGAAGCAAAATTAATAAATTTTTCCAGGTCCAGTCGAGAGCATGAAGCAACACCGAAGCAATCATCAATGTACGGAGAAAGAGTTGTGGGAGGGGGGCTGGAGTAGGATTGGAACAAGGAATGTTCCACATACCCCATAAAGAGACAGGCATAACTGGGGCCCATGCGGGTACCCATAGCCACACCTTTTATTTGGAGAAAGTGAGAGGAGTTAAAGAAGAAATTGTTCAGTGTTAGAACAAGTTCAGCCAGACGAAGGAGAGTAGTGGTGGATTGGGATTGTTCGGGCCTCTGTTCGAGGAAGAAGTGGAGAGCCCTCAGACCATCCCAGTGGGGGATGGAGGTGTAGAGGGATTGGACATCCATGGTGAAGAGGAGGTGGTTGGGGCCAGGGAACTGGAAATTGTTGATATGATGTAGGGTGTCAGAGGAATCACAGATGTAGGTGGGAAGGGACTAGACGAGGGTAGAGAGAAGGGAGTCAAGATAGCAAGAAATGAATTCCGTGGGGCAGGAACAGGCTGACAAGATCAGTCTGCCGGGACAGTCCTGTTTGTGGATTTTGGGTAGGAGGTAGAAGCGGGCCGTTCGTGGTTGGGAGACTGAGGTTGGAAGCTGTGGGAGGAAGATCTCCAGGGGAGATGAGGTCAGTGACAGTCCTGGAAACAATGGCTTGATGTTCAGTGGTGGGGGCATGGTCCAGGGGGAGCTAGGAGGAATTGTCTGCGAGTTGACGCTCAGCCTCTGTGAGGTAGAGGTCAGTGCGCCAGACAACAACACCACCCTTGTTATGTGGTTTGATGACAATGTCAGGGTTGGACTTTTATTTGTTGGGACTTGGATAAAGGCCAAAATGGGCCCATCAGTCTGGAGCGTGGAGGCAATTCTGTGATGAGTTGATAAAACATTATCAGTTTAAGTTAGTCTCATAATTAGTACTTTATCTTTGCATTGGTTATGTTAGTTGCATAATAAGAGTAACCAGCTGAGTTTAATCAGAGATCTGAGTAAGGAGAGCTTTTTGGGCCAAAATAATCAGACCATTCAGCCTATAGACTATAACTTTGAAATGCAGATGATTAATGGTTATTTCTGTTAGGCCTATCGGTGACTAGCCACTTTAAATGTACATCTAAGTGGTGGGGACAGTAGCACCTACTGTAGTTACTTCTGTGTTACATGTTCTAATGTAATAATCTGCTCTCACTGCAATTTATTCAGGAGGTCTTAAGTTTTTGTATAGGAGATCAAATTTAACATCTGATTTGTTGAATAATGTCTGTAGATCTTGTCCAAAAGTTAAATAAGGTTTGATTTCACTCCATTGCATAGATTTTGTAATGCTTAAAATAGAACTTCCTGGCATATAATGTGGTCTGTGTGTATTCGAGATCACTTCTGGCTGTTAATTGCTGTTCATGTGGCAGCTTGCCACTCCATTAATGATGCAAGTCTAATAACTAGCAACTGAACTTTCCTTCAATTTCTTATGAATTAAAATATTTTAGTACACTGGGCATTTTTGAACCTACATAGCATTTTGTTGGCAGATTTCAAGCTTTTGAAATCTTTTGTAGTGCTTTACAAAGGCAAATAGTACAGATGCTGGAAATCTGAAATACAAACAGAAAACGCTGGAAATACTCAGCAGGCCAATCAGCATCTGTGGAGCTAGAAAAAGAGTTATGTTTCAAGTTGACCTTTCTTCAGACCTGGAAAATGATGCACTAAGTTTTAAGCAAGTAAGGGAATGGTAGAAGAAATAACAAAAGGGGAAAGTCTGTGAATGGCAGGAGTGATTAATGAACAGAATCATTTTCAATACTTGCAGCCTGAAGAAAATGGGAGCAGTGGTTATGATCTGATATTGTTGAACCAGATGTTGAGTCCAGAAGGCTGTAAAGTGCCTAATCAAAAAAGTTATGTTGTTCCCTATTGAGCTTCATTTGCACAGTACAGGAGGCTGGGGATAGAGAATTGAAATGGCAAGTGACTGAATCTCAATCCTGAATAAGAATGTAGAAATGTAAACAGGAGGGAGACCCTTTGAGCTTGCTCCATCATTCAGTAATATAATTCCAGCTTTCCTGCTCTATCCCCGTATTGCTTGATTCTCTTGGACAACCAAATCCCTCTGACTACCAATGTTTCTGTGTCTCATTTGCAAAATATTTTGCATTTCTTGTTCTATTCAAAATAGCTAATTTCACACTTCCCCACATTTATATTCCAACTGTCATGTTCTTGCCCCTCTCACTTAACCTTTCTGTATCCCTTTTTGTAGCCTTTTTGTATCCTCCCCACAGCTTTCTTTCCTACTTAGCCTTCGTATAATCAGTAAACTTTGGTACATTGCATTCAGTCTCCTCATCTAAATCATTGTAGATTTGTTAATAGCTGAGGCCCAAGCACTGATCCTTTTGGTACCCCTTTAGTTACAGCCTGGTAATCTGAGATAAAAATCTGTTTATTGCTAACTCTGTTCTTGTTCAGTTGACCAGTTCTCACTTCTTGCTAATATATTACCTGTTAATCCCATAAGCCCCAATTTTGTGTGTGAGCCTATTGTGCAGGACCTTATTGAATGATTTTTTTTTTAAAAAGCCCAAATACAGCATGTTCACAGGGTTCCCCTTATCTACCCTGTCAGCAAAGCAATCACTAATCTGTATTTTGTCTCCCCAATGTATAAAAGACTGCATCGAGGGCAATGTTTAAAATTACAACTGAACTCCTGTTTTACTGAGTGTTTGTCACCCTGGATGACAAAAAGGGGTGAGGAGAAAGGGCAGGTGTTGAATGTCATCAGCCACCACCTGCACCTCTCTGTGCTGCCTTTCCATGCAAACACAAGGTTGCAGCAACAGCCTAGCTCCTTTTAATGTTGTAAAATGCCCCAAAGTGCCATGTGGGAACATATTCAAATTTTGTTTGATGCAACTTGATATATTCATGCAGATGACCAAAGACTCAGTCGGATATGTAGATTTTAAGGTGCCTCTTAAATGAGGAAAGCGACAGGTTTAGGGAAGGAATGCCACAGTTTCAGCCCTTGGCAGCTGAAGGCATGGCTGCCAGTGGTGGTGATTAAATTCAGGAATGGTTAGAGTCCATGATTGAATACAATTCAGGGTCTTTGAGACTTGTTACATACTGTGAAACTGTCAATCTTGGGACTTTCTTCCAGCTTTTCCACCCCACCCTATTTTTTTATTTTGGAACTGGATGTTACTTATTCTTTGACTCATTAACTAAATTGTTCTGTGATTCACATGCAATTCAGTTGAACAATGCTGTAGATATGGGATGGAAAGAAATTGACAGTGTAGCACATTTGCACTGAGTTCTTTCAACCTGAGCAGGCTAGTTAATTAATTTATGAAAAAGTGACCCGACCCAGGGACATTTTTTAAACAAATAGTTGGCACTTAGAGTGCATCATATTAGCTGTGTTTCAGCATCAGATTTATTCTCTCTGGTTACTGGTGGGATATTGTTACTGGTCCCTTGTCCAGATTTGTTTTGGCTTTCCAATCTAATGAGTTTTGTGATTATGGGCTGTTCTGAGCTGCATATAATTTAACTTTGGAAGTGAACTATCTTGCTGTGAAATAACATAACTTGGGTAACAGGTGTCCTTGAAGGAAATCATACTGAAGTTTAATATCTCCATTCAGCTGTGGCTTTTTGTGTAGGAGCGGTCTAGCTCAGATTGACCTAAATATTCATGACCCGATGGTCATTAGAATATAAGTAACTAGCACCATATGGCCACCCTACTTAATAGTTGGTGGGATTTTGCAGTATTTAAAATAAGGATTGGTTCTTACTTTTAAGTCTGTAAAGTTCTCAAAAGAATTGCAATCTTATTCAATTTATTTAGGTGAATCTTCTCAGTAATGAGCATCAATGACCAGTTCCCTATGTTCCACTTCAGCCTTGAATATTCTTGCTGTGCCTATGTAAGACTTGGAGAGAAGAAAAATTACAGCCACTGGAATCTGAATCAGATTGCCAATTTGTCCTGAATTCTGGCAAGTTTTGTGCTGAGGTTTTTGCCCACTGGAGACTAGCCCAAACTCCGTTTTGAGTTAGAATTTTTACAGCTTGCAGAAAAACTTGAAAAACCCATTAGTTTGGACGTAGAACTGAACTGGAATTTCAGAGACAAATGACTGCATTCTAACCATTTTACTGCACCTCCAATCCTTTTTACCTTTTCAACTACATAATCAAAATGGAATAGGGCCAGATTTGTTTTTTCTGCATGGGTGAGGCTATGCCAGGCAAAAAAAGATGGTGGCTAGTTAGAGTGTAGCTAGTTACGGTAACAGAATGCATAAACTATAAGAACACATTAGATTTTTTGAAGTGTACATAGCTGTAGCAGGCTCAGTTAAAATGGCACTTCAAACTCCATGCTTATGTCAGAGCTGTTACATGACAGGGTGACACTGTTTAGAATGATAAAAATTTACAGGGTTTAGAAAGCAGTCTCTCTTGCAAAGCTACTGATTGGAACAAGAGAGGCAAAAGTATTATACCAGAATATGTATATTAGTGAACGGTCCTTGTGCGAATTTGGATGCTTTAGGGGCAGGGCAACTCTCCACTCTTCGTACAATTCTGGCTGGAACCTAGATTTTTTTTTTGAGAATAAACACAACTGAGAAAGTTACAATACTAGTAGAGGATTTAATCCAAAAAGACTGTGATCATTCTTTGAACCACAGGATTGTGCAAATGTTGTCATTAATTTCTTCTCAATTTATACTGTTGGAGATTTGGTAACTGAAGAAAGGTCCAGGGATAATTCTGTGTTCAAAGCACACCCTGTTCTTTTATCAAATTGTCTTTCTGTCGCCATGGAGATCCTTATGTAATTCCTCTCTCCCTACTAAGCTATCCTGGTAGATATTGGAGTATATTCAGACCGATTCCATTGCAGACTGCCCTGGAATTGCACAGCTCTGCAAAAATGTCCTAGCCATATCAGAAATTTGAGGATGTCACAAAGGATGGGTTGAAACCATGGCTCATGTTGCTCCTTTCAGAGATAGATGGAACAAGCCAGTCTAGTAGGAATCAAGGGACCACTTGAATTCCATTTACAAGTCCTTATTTAATAGTTGTGACACAATTTGAATACAAACGAAACCGATTTGTATGAGGTAGCTGAACTTCAGAGGCATTTGAAATGGTTTTTTTAAACCTGGTTTTCTTCAGTCCAGTTTTTCTTTCTTCCTCTCACATCCTTCCTCTGTGTGCAAGCTGCCCTCTGATACCTTGCTCAAATGAACTGCATCCAAGTCTTTATATGCCTTCTGAGTGTAACGCTGATGGGCACGTGCATTACCAACTTTGATTTCTTTTTTTTCTTTTCCCTAAATCATGAATGCCAAGGCCACCATAAAATTCCCACTATCACCCCAGCTGAGGTTGTTAAACTCTGAACAGACTGAGGAATGAAACTGGAACCTTCCTGGGCTTTATTACCCAGCTATTCACAGGATTAGCTTGTTGATCCAATGTGGATCCCAGTTTCACTTTACATTGCTGACTAATTTCAGCATTTCCATCTTTGTGGGTTGCATGAAGAGTCGCATTTTTGCAGTGCTTTTAATATTCTCTTGATATAGAAATTTGAATTTTTTCCACTTGAAGAAATTTGAGATTACGATTAATGTACATAGTTAACCTACATTTATGGGTCTGTTCTATAATGCTGTACTTTCACACTCCAGCTGTGTAAAATGGAGAGTCTCTACGCTGTGTCTTCAGAGCATCTTGCTCCTCCAGCTCCTAGTACACTCTCTCACCCTCTTTCAACTACACGCTCTGCCTCAATCAGTGCTAAAAAACAGAAGAGAATTCCTCTTTATCAGAGATCAGTAAGTGAGGAAGAATGACTAGTAATCTGTAGTCATACTAACAGCATGTAGTAATGGTAGCGTTGTCATTTGACGTACTGATTGGGGAGTAAATGCACTTGCATGGACTGAAGTTGAATGCCTTTACTTAAAACATGAACTTTTGACTAACAGTGTGCCAGAGCATCACTACATTTTACCCATTTGCGGCAGGTAACGTAATAGAATTAAATGTAACTTGAATTATACTAACTATAACACTGAATCCAATACATTAATACATTAACCATGCTTGTCTTGACCAGATGAGCCTGAATTAGAATTATATGGAACACAGAAATGTTTAGAGGAAATGTAGCTATTTTGAGAATGAGAAGCACTTGATGTTACTGGGTTTCAAAGGTCACTCCTCTGGCAGCAGCAGGAAGAATGTCTATATCAGGTATAGTTGACTACTATACCAGAATTGTAAATGCTTGGCATCCTTCAGCAATAGGCTATGAATTTCAGCCAATAGCATATGGGGAAAGTAATGAGCAAAATGCCGCAGATGTTGGAAAACAAACGAGAAGAAAAGAAAAGCTGGAAGCACACTGCAAGTCAGTCGGCAGATTTGGAGAGAATGGATATTTTAAGGTTTTGGGTGCAGACCCTTCCAAATTGGAATATGAAATGGACTGTAAAATGTCCAGTTAGGATTCAACTTGTTATGAATAAGGAAAAAATGAAAACCTGTTAATTCCTTAATTGTACTAAAGCTGTCATAAGTAGTACCAATAAAACTTAGCAGACTGGAGAATGGATCTTATGTTGGACTGAGGTAGATACTGGAGCATTTTTTTACACGTTTGAAGTTCTGAGCGTCCCATTAAACAGACAGAAGTAGAAATGATCCACATGTTTGAGCAGAAATTTGCATCTGTATCCTGTAAGAGTCATTGGTTTTGCCAATGCTCAAAGAAAATAGGCGCAGCCAGAAGATGCTCCTCTTTAGTTCAGAGGTAAGGGTTGTTACAAACATTTCTAGATACAGTAGCTATTATCCGGCAATGTTGATTTTTAGTGATGAGTATACATTTTTAACATGCAGACTCAAAACTTCTTGTTTTGCTAAATACTGATGTAGCTGCATGTTTAACTCGAGCTAACAACCTTTGAACTTTGCAGCATTGGTTATTGATTTTATTTAAATTGACCTTCTAGTGTTTTTGCACTTTTTCTTATGGTATTGACCATTTTATCTGCACATACTGTGACTTGTTACAGAAGGATCTGAATTTTAATCTCTGACTCTGGGGTGCTTTGCTTTTGGAGAAGGCGACAAACATTATTTTGGTCGTCTGCCCCTAATTTCTCAATACTTGAATTCTTTCACACTTTAAAGGCTCCATGTCCTTTATCCTGAATTTCAGGATGTTATAAGGTATCCATGAAGTGATGTCCCCTCTAAAACTGCTTGAGGATTGTCTCAAAACTTGCATGGTTTATTTTTGCTGAAATGGCTTTGGTGGTAACATCTACAAATAACAGCGTGATGTAGTCTGAATTGTCAATTCATTGTATTTTGAAGTTTAAGCAATCTCATCAGATGCCATTTTAAAAGAAGTAAATTCAACCTTCCCCCATCTTCAGTTCCAAACGTAACAAATTTATTGGAGGATTTAATTGGTTCTGAGCCAAGAACTTAATAATAGCTGAGTACTTTAACTTTCTGTGCCAAGAATGGCAGTGTCTGTGCTTAAAGTATAGTTAACTGTTCCTTTTTCCTCTCTCTCCAGGTGTGCCCCCCACTCCTACCAAAATAAATCTCTTTCTAGTTAAAGATTTGCATGTCTATGTACTTAATGATTTTGAATGAGTTTTTTTGAATGGTAGCTGTGTCTTAGTCATGGTGAAGTTTATCTCTAGTGCACCATTCTGTTAAATTTGCATGTTTAATCTTAAGTGCATGAGAAAAGCGCCATTTGGAAAATGTACTTCTGATCATTATCAAAGTCTCTAGTTCTCTGGTTACAGCCTGCTTTGGTTTGCAATGTTTATTAAAAGGAAATGCTTCTGTGTGATTTCCAGGTTCTCTTGAATGTTAGTTTATTAAATACCATTTTCCCCTGTACAGATGAGCTTTGATCCGAACCTCTTGCATAACAATGGCCACTCTGGTTTTGCTAATGGTACCTCAGGAGCCCTGCGTGAAACAGGCATCATTGAGAAGCTGCTGACATCATATGGTTTTATCCAGTGCACTGAACGTCAAGCCAGACTCTTCTTCCATTGCTCTCAATACAGTGGAAATCTCCAAGATCTCAAAGTGGGAGGTGAGAAATAGACATTTCTGGGCATATAATGGTGTACCAGCTCTGTCTCTTTTATTGCTATTTGCTTCTATTAGGATTCAGTTGCTATATTTGCAATGTAGCTCTGCCAATGCATAATGTAAGTGAAGCAATAATTTTTTCCAGAATTCTTTCATTTTGCCCAATTAATTAAGCAAGAATATCTGCTATCTCTAGAATATGTGGAAGGTGTAATTATCCAGTCTATATAAAATGAATGCAAGTATGTAAAAGTCATTAAAACACAGCTTTGGCAAAGCTGGTTTATTACAGTTGAAATTGCCTTAAAAGTGCTCTTAAGTTTTCCTCAGTTCAAAGTTCTCCCCTATTAAACATTCATAATCCACTTCTCTTGCACTTCCCTCAATTTGGTCTACTGCATTTGCTGCTCCCAATGCAGTCCCCTCTACATTTGGAGAGGCCAAATAGAGACTGGGTGACTGCTTTGCAGAACGCCTTTTGGTCTGTCTACAAGCATGATCCAGACCTTCCTGGTGCTTGCTGTTTCAACACACCACCCTGCTCTCGTGCCCACATGTCCATCCTTGGCCTGCTGTAATGTTCCAGTGAAGCTCAATGCAAACTGCAGGAACAGCACCTCATCTTCTGAGTAGGCACTATACACCCTTCCGGACGTAACATTGAGTTCAACAACTTCAGGTCATGAATTCTCTCCTCCATCCTCGGCCCTTTTTGATCCCCTTTTTCCAAATATTTATTATTTTTTATGTATTTTTTCCCACCTATTTATTATTAAAATTTATTTCCATTCATTTGTTTTTATCCCCACCTTTTTAGCCTATTTTGATCTTTTCTTCTGCAATGTCCCCTCCCCCACTAGGGCCATCTGTCACTTGCTCATCCTGTTTTCTACTCTTCATGTCACCATTAGGACCTCCTTTAGCCAGTACCACCACCATCAACACTCCTTCGACCTTTTGTTTATGACATCTTTCGTAATCTCTCCTTTGCCTCCATCTATCGCTGGCCTTCTGTCCAGCTTCACCTGTCCCACTCCCCTTAAACGTTATATATTTCACCACATTTCTACTTCTCTTTAGTTCTGAAGAAAAGTCATCTGGACTCGAAAGGTTAACTCTGTCTTTCTCTCCACAGATGCTGTCAGACCTGCTGAGTTTTTCCAGCAATTTTTGTTTGTTTCAGATTTCCAGCATCTGCGGTATTTTTCTTTTATTTCATAATTTTCTTTCTGTTTTGAAGACTTGAAAAGTCAGTGCTGTTGCACTGAGGTTGATCTGACATCACACTGGAAGTGTTCCAAGCGTCTCCATTAATTGTTGCAAGGAAAGCATCTTTGGGTTGCCTGAAAGTTGATTTTTGAATGGCTCCATCCTCAAAAGCTGTACAACTGATTTGAATTTAGTTTCTGTGGTGGGTAGCTCATGATTAGCTGAGTCATGAAGCTAGGGTTGCCACAGGACCACTTACCTTTTTGATTTTTTAGCAACAAAGCAAACTTGGTGGGTCCCTATGGAGGCCAGAAATTGACTTTGTATTTAAAAAGCCTTGACCTTTTTTTAAGTTAGTGCTTCTTCAAAATTCTTTCGTATTTTCTTGAGCTGATAGTACTCACCATTGAACAAATTGTTCTCACTGCTAAGTACACAACTGCAGTGGATGGGTTGTCAATCAAGTGGGCTGGATATGGTTGAAATTCTTGTGTTGGTGCTAGCATACACTAGGGAAGTAGAAAATGTTCATTGCTCTCATAACTTGTGCTTTGAAGAGTTGAGATGATTTGTATGTTGCAGAATACCCAGTCTCTGTTGTAGTAACTATGACATTTTTGTGGCTATTTGTCCATTTTCAGGCCACTGAGGATCTGCAAACTGTTCGTAGTGAGGGACTTGACAGTGGTAATGTCATTGAATGTTATGGGAAGGTGGTTAGATTCTCTCTTGTTGGAGATGGTCATTGCCTGGCACTTGTGAGAGGCGTGGATAGGGAACAGCTGTTCCCCTTAGTTGAAGGGTTAGTCACAAGGGGACATAAGTTCAAGGTGAGGGGCAGGAGGTTTAGGGGGATGTGAGGAAGAACTTTTTTACCCAGAGGGTGGTGACGGTCTGGAATGCGCTGCTTGGGAGAGCGGTGGAGGCGGGTTGCCTCACATCCTTTAAAAAGTACCTGGATGAGCACTTGGCACATCATAACATTCAAGGCTGTGGGCCAAGTGCTGGTAAATGGGATTAGGTAGGTCAGGTGTTTCTCACGTGTCGGTGCAGACTCGATGGGCCGAAGGGCCTCTTCTGCACTGAGATTCTGTGATTGTGTTGTGCAAATGTTACTTGCCAATTATCAGCTCAAGCCTGGATGTTGTCTAGGTCTCGTTCCATGCGGGGATGTACTGCCTCATTTTTTGTGGAATTACGAATATACTGAACGTTGCAACCGTTAGCAAGTAGTCCTACTATACTCTTGCAGCGGAGGGGAAGCTTATTGAGGCATTCTGTTCATCAGTGCTGCTCTAAGGAGCTCCTGCAGCAATATTCTGAACTGAGATGATTGGCCTCCAACAACCAGAACCGTTTTGTGCCAGATATGACACCAGCCATTGGAATGTTTTCCCCCACCGATCCCAGTTGACTTCAGTTTTTTTTTAATTTATTCTTCCATGGGATATAGGCACAACCCATCTCTAATTGCCCTTGAACTGAGTGTTCAGTTCAGGAGTTAAGAGTCAACCACATTGTTGTGGGTCTGGAGTTTCATGTAGGCCAGACCAGGTAAGGATCACAGATTTCCTTCCTTAAAGGACATTAGTGGACCAGATAGGGTTTTACAACAATTGAAAGTTTCAACGTCACCATCACTTTATCTTTCAAGTCCAGATTTATTTTGAATTTAAATTCCATCAGCTGCCATGGTGGGATTTGAACCCTTGTCTGCAGAACATTTGTCAGGGCCTCTGGATTACTAGTCCAGTGACATTACCACTATGCTGCCATATTCACCCCTCCTTGATGCTGCATTCTGAAAGCAGCCTTCAGATTAAGAACCATCACTCGCCTCACCCCTGATCCAACTGTTTTATCCATGTTGGGACCAATGTTGTAATGAGATTTGGAGTTAAGTGCCCTTGCAGGAACCCAAACTGAGTAAATGCTGTCCTGACACTGCTCATTGTTCCTTCCATTGTTTGGCTGATTGAGAGTAGATGATGGTGCAAATAAGTCATTTGCTTCTGTTTCTGGTTATGTTGGTGGCACAAGGAGTTCTGATGTGCATTTTATTAAAGCAAACCTATTTACATGGGTGTAGGGAAGCTGGAGCTATAAAGCATTTGGCTGCTGCTTATCTATTTTCCCAAGCTGTGAAATGTTGCGCTCAAAATTAAAGCCTCAAGGTAGCATTTATTTATAGAGCACTTTGGAATCTGCTAGTGATGGTAGAAGTATATTATAACATGTAATAGAGTCATTGATAGTTACAAAGCATTTATAGCATTGAGCAACATTGAGTTCAGCCCAACAGGTCTATGTCAGTGTTTTACCCCTCATGAGTCAGTATTTTCCTGCACTTCTATGGCTTAGTTACCCAATGATTTGTAAATCTGTACTCCTGGATTTGTCTGTTCCACTGGCCCACTTAGACTCTTATTTTCCAAGGAGCATGCATTCCTCTCTCAAAACTGCACCACCTCGCACTTTTCTATATTGAAATTTGTTAGGCATTTAAACAAATTAATGCTTGCTATTCTTCAAATCACTTGGTAAAGAAAAATGCAAAAATTATTTGTATAGGTTCTGAAGGGTCTAAGCATTGCCTGTTGATGAATATTTCTTCATGTTATGGAAGTCCCCAAATTAATTCAGCAGTTTCAGGATCATGAAATATTTTAGCCACTTAATTTAATTTAAATTTTGAATGCATCAAAAAAAGTTATCCCATTTCCTTAAAGCATGTGGATTATGATCCTATGTTTCAGTTTCCCATTGACATTGCGAGATTTATCTCTTTTACAGAAGCTTGCTTGGGGTCGCATATATCTTTATCACAGATACCATCTAATTCCACCGAGTAACAATGCATCTCCACCCCTGCCTCAACACATCTGTTAAAATTCTCCATCTGTGCTATTCTTATCTGTCTCCATTATCTGAAACAAAAACAGAATTACCTGGAAAAACTCAGCAGGTCTGGCAGCATCGGCGGAGAAGAAAAGAGTTGACGTTTCGAGTCCTCATGACCCTTCGACAGAACTGTCGAAGGGTCATGAGGACTCGAAACGTCAACTCTTTTCTTCTCCGCCGATGCTGCCAGACCTGCTGAGTTTTTCCAGGTAATTCTGTTTTTGTTTTGGATTTCCAGCATCCGCAGTTTTTTTGTTTTTATCCATTATCTGAATGTTCACCATGCCAGCTTTCCATCCTCTGTGCTTTGTAACATTCAAAACACACTATCCCATCGAGCACCAATTCCAGTTCTCCTGTTCTTGGCTTCAGGCTTCCAATTTAAAATTCTTGTTCTTGTTTTCAAATTCTTTCATGGCCTCATCCTTTATGGTTGTAACCTCATCCAGCCCTACAAATTCCCCTTTCTACCCCCCCACAAAAAAATGTCAATTTCTCTAACTCTGCACTTGTACATCTGCTCTTTCCACCTTTTCACGCCTGCCATCAGCCCCCTAGGGCCAAGGTTCTTGCGTTCTGTCTCTAAACCTCTCGTTTGAAGACTCCTCAAAACCCACCTGTTAAACTGTTTTTCTGTTGACTGCTGCAAAGTTCATGGACTAATATATGCCTTGAATATCCTACATTTAACCTTGGAAGCAATATATCTTGATGATTTTAACTAAATACTTCAACAGTGAGCAGAGTGAATGACTATTTTTGTTGATGGACTGGGATATTTATCAATTTATGCGCCCATTTTTGTTAACTAACTGCTAGGGCTTCCCCATTATTCAAAACTACAGTAACCTGTGTAACTTAGCAGTAATTTTGCCACGGCTAGAGCAAAGACCGGCACTGACCTGTTGGGCCAAATAATCTGTGTGCTGTAGTTTATATTTTTTTAAATGAACCCAGCAACAATCCAGTTTACCGTGTACAGTTCTAATGGTTGCCATTTATCTGCTGCATCTCTAAAGGACCTCCCAGATTCAAACTTTATGGGGTGAATTTCTCTCCATGGGTGAACTGCATGTGTAGCTGAGCAGTTCAGTTCTTAGCCTTAACCCTGACTCTACCTTGTTTCCCTTTATTCTCTGCTACTGATGCAAATGTTTAAAATTTGTGCACGAGTTACAAATGCAGAAGATAAGTTCACATTGAAAGATGATCAATGCATTGTATTTAAAACATCTAAGCCTAGCCCTATATTAAATGTAACTTTTACAACCAGCACCTAGACAGTAATCAAGTCCATCTGTATTAAATGCGACAAGTAAATGTTCTGGAGTTCACAGTTTAAAGATTTTAAAAAAAAACTTCTGGTCCAGTTGCCATGTTTGAATGTTTTGTCATTCAGTGGGTACTTTCACACTAAGCATACCAGAGCAGTTTACTACACAGCAGCAGGCAGGTAGATCCTGTTTAGCTGATGGAAAATTTGGGAATGGCTGACTTTTCAAACTTCTGTCCTTTTTCCCTTGACCCTAGAAGAGTTTGACCTTTTTGATTCAGTTGTATACCATCTTCTAAACTATTCTCAGTGTGTGAAGATGGAGAATAAATTTAGTCGTCATTGAAAAGTTGAGTGTCAATATGCACTACTGTGTTTTGAAAGGCTATTCCTCCCTACCTGTGCCCCTATCCCTCTTGTAAATGTGTTGACTTGTGTGAAAACACTTTTGACTTGTGGAGAGAGACATCCGACTTGAGTTCACTCTTTCTTAAACAGCTGTAGTCCAGTTTGACCCCACTCTTGCTGAGTGAGCCTTTTGATGTGAAGCTGACATCTGAATTTGGTACTGGGAGCCATTTTGAAACATATTTGTATGTTCAGTGTAGACTTTTGCATATGCAGCCTAGTAAGAGCTGGGTAATGATAACTAATTTGAATTGATCTGCAGATGATGTGGAATTTGAAGTGTCATCTGACAGGCGGACTGGGAAACCAATTGCTGTGAAATTGCTAAAAGTGAAGCCTGAAATTTTGCCTGAAGAAAGGATTACTGGACAGGTAAGGATCAGTTAAATTGGTACACTGATATGTTGCTCTTTTCAACAAAGATTTTTAAATCTAGTTATGAGCCAGTCATTTTTTTTTAAGAAGTTGATAATAATGGGTATTCTGTAAAATCTAGTGTCAGTGCAATATCTGCAACATAAATCTAACTTCACCTTTTCAATAGCTATTTCAAAAAGGGTCATTTCATACTAGTTTTTGAAATCAATTTGAGGGTTTTATGATGAGGAAAGCATGCAACAAGCCTGATCTTTTTCAAATCCAAAATGTTGACACTTTCGAAGTTGGGGGTGGGGGTAAATTTAAATTCTTTGTTCTCCACATACCATTGGTAGCCCGTTAAATCAATAAATCTCATGTGGAATGCTGAGGTTTCAATTTTTGCCCCTTTGAGAGAACACCTTGTCTACATCTCCCATGCAGTGATACTGAAAATACTTGTATATGTCTGACTTTGGCTTGTTGATCCAATTTTGAGACACTAACATTCTGCTGTACTGGGATTTCACATGTAAACTTCATAGGGCTTTGTATGTGTGTTTTGAAACAAAGGAATGACATTACTGCTGCGTTTCCAAGCTGTAAAATCCTCATGGCTGAGTAAGTTCTGTGCAACATATAGGAGATAATATATATTGAAGTGACAACATCAGAAATGACCCTATTGCACTTTCTCTTCCTGTTCTTGAACATGCGTGATGTGTCAATAACACCAGTCTGCATTTCAATTGAACTAACCTAAATTAGCAATGGTAGTGGTGTTTCACATTCCTTTTATTGTATCATATGCCATTCCCTTTCTCTGCCATTCAGTTTAATATATCCACTCAATTTTTTCCCTGTGAAATTATGCTTGTAGTATGAGATTTTTCCCCATTTCTGTTTTGTCTTTGGCTAAATTCATTAGTGAATTTGAGTATCAGTGTTTTCAAGGGGTGCCAAACCAACTCAAAGTTTAGCTTTAGTATAAACTACAACTGTGAAAAAAGCCAAAGTAGGAGTGAGAACAAGCCTAAATTGATTGAAAAATCAGAATTGACAACCTACTGACACTTTACTTTTCCATAAGATCAGTGGTTCCCCAGTCTACTCAGTGCATTTTCCCTCTCCTTTCCAGCTGTTTAGCTGTTCCCTGTAAATGATCTCTTCTCATCAATCCTATATGTGCTCGCTCTTCCTCTGTTTCCAATGCAAACAAGCTTCAGTGAGATGTTGAAATCGTTTCACCCCTTCAGAAGCAACTGTTGCTGGATTCACACGTCATTTACCTTTTGGTTCCAATTAGCCCTCTCTTTGTTAACTTTCTTGCTTTGCGTTGTTTGATTGTCAATAGAAGTACACTTGCATTCTTCAAGATGGATGCAAAAAACTTTTTTTCATACCAAACATTACTTTTTTCCAAGTAGTCTCCTAACTCAGATTTGAATATTGCTGTCAAAGCTCTTCTGGCATCTTTCTGCTTGGTGATATTTCTTTCACCCCTGAAATAAGTATCTAGTTAGTGTTATTCTGAGCCACTCTGCTTAGTCCCTCTTACCAGAGGCTTATATATTATCCTACACCTGTTCCTGCATTCGAATCAAAACTCATTGTGCTGTATCATGCTCTAATTCATTTCTCTCCGGGCCAGCACAATGGAACTTCTTGACTTCTCCATTTTCTCATGTCTGTAATCTTTTGGGAAAATCTCAAGTGCTGCCAAATTACCATTGCTTGATTTTATTCTTTTGAGCCTAGCAGCCTTGCACTAAAGACCTTGGCCCTACAATCAGATTTCTCAATCTAAAGAAATATTTGGGAATTTCAGAATTTACAGTACTTCTACTGTTTAGAGGAGACTGTTCCAATATCTATGAAAATAAATGAAGACCTGAATCTGCACAGAAAACAAGTGTAGCGGTCAAATGCTGGCGTGAATTCTGTGTCGGATTCAAAATCTGCACTGGTTTATTTGCATTTCAGTAGTGAAGATCTTGTCAGGTAAGTGTACAGTATATAGAAATTCAAATGTATTCTGGGAAACAGCTCTTGCTTTTAGGTGGCTAAGATTTCACTGATCAAGAGAACTCTCATCGCTTCAGGAGAAGCATCGTTATGCAGCTGACATCCCCAAAGCAATGATTAATTCTTCCATGACACAACCAGCATCAAGCCCAGTATTTCTGCTCCATATTTGTTTAATTTGTAAGGAAAATAGGGGTAGGTCTGGAAGAGAAAAGTTGGAAGTTAATCGACTTAATCAACAAATAATTTGCTGCTCAATGGACTTTTGGGCCATGTTAACTGCGGGGATTCTGCCACAGCATTCAGGTACATGACTGTTTGTGTCATGCTAGTACTTTTGGAGGGCTTGTTTCTGTTAGTAATGTTATAGGGTTTTGCAGATGGACTTCATAAATGTTGGGAACTATCTCAGTTTTGCCTACCCTTTTCTGTGTTCTAGGCATATTGCTTATACTTGTCTCCCAGCTGGGTTAGAATATTACAGATGCAGTTTTACTCTTTTTTTTTCATTCACAGGATGTGGGCTTTGCTGGCTGGGCCAGCATTTATTGCCCACCCCTGGTTACCCTTGAGAAGGTGGTGGTGAGCTGCCTTCTTGAACCTCTGCAGTCCATTGAGTATGTTGTGTAATATAATATCTCTACACACATGGAAGATGGAATCTGAATAGGCCAGACATTTGGGCCTGCCAGTTCTGCAGGCATTTATAAATTAAAATAAGAACTGAATATGTATTTTCCTAATGGAATTGCTCTTCAGTTGCACCAAGATTTTTTTTTACTTGCTACTTCATACAGATATTCTTTTCCCCTGACCTATTTCCTCCTCCATCCCACCCCAAAATTTGTTCTATGTGAAACAGAGGCTATTCTTTGTGAGAGCAGCTCTGCTTAAGACTAAAGCACAATGACTGTGGAAAAAACTTCACCTGTATGTAATAGTAGGTTGCCTCAAATAACCATTATCTTGACTGGGCCACTAATCCTTACTGGGTAGAGGAAATTTCATGGTAAATATTACAAACTTTTTGACCAGCAAATACCAGATCAAGCAAAGCTTGATAAGAGTTCTCATTTTGAGATTGTCAGAATGCATCTGGGGGTTGTATTGTGATCTCTAATGCCCTTTCCCTCCCTCTATCCCACCTTTGGTCAATTTTTATTCCTATACTATAAAATGGACACGAGAAAGTAAAGAATCATGTTTACTCTTCTGTGAATAGCTGCTTAGTGAGAGCCCACACTAATGAGGAAGGAACCAGTAAAACTGCCCAGCCTTATTGGCCCGTAACTTCCGGACTCCCCAGTGTCAGATTTGGGGGTACCCAATGATGCGCTGGGGAATCCCTCTGGGAATTTATCAGGTGAGGGCTTGCACGGCAATTGCCCAGAAGTGCACACCTCTGAACAAAAGCACTGTGCTGGGAACCGTCCGAAAAATGGGGTTTAAATCACTAACTTTGGATAATTCCACTGGGGTTATACCTCTTCTAACTTCTGAGTAACAATATTGTAAAGATCCAGACCCAGACTGACCCCCACGCCCCTTGACCTCCAGCGCCCTCTTCTGCCCTCTCCATCTCACAAATCCTATGCATTTACCTCAGACGCTTAACTTCTCCCTGGCCTGTCAATTTCCCTGACCCTGTAAACTTACCTGCTTGATGGCAGCAAGTGCCATAAAAAAGGGGGTGTGTCCTCCTTGAATATGCTGGAGCTACACTTTGGGGCCTGCGAGGAGTCTTTTGATGCAGGCCCCAAGCAGCTCTGGCAAATGGAAATGGCAGCGTAATTTTCAATGTCAAGTAAGTAGGTATTTATTTCTTCTAATTTCTGCGGGCCAGCACTTTCTGACACTAGTCGGAAGTTATGACCCAACGTGTCCAAATCTGGACACGTGTCATGTGGTCAATAAACTAAGGTATTTACTTTAGAGAACCTGAAATTTCAATTTTAACTTAAAGTGCAGCCCTATTTATCAGACCATACGAGTGCTCAGACCAATACTAGCGACCATATCTGTTCTGCAGTATGTTGATTTGAGACCACTGCAACTGAACTGCACATAGTAATCATCCAGTATGTGGGATCATTGGGGTGGGTGCAAAGATTTTCTGTGGTAGAAAAGCTGCAGATTTTTTGGTGGGCATTATTGATACAGTTATCTCCACGGATTCCCCCAATTGTATGAAGATGACATTTGAGAAACTGGCAGGGAAAAGGAATGCGATTTTCGGTCTGCTTGTCATGATTGGGTGCTGAGTATTTTCAGGCCTGATGCAAGGTTACTTGGTCTTGAAGTTGGAAAACACTGCAGTGGTTGAATTTTGGTAAATCAAAAGGGATGTGGTCCCTTCAGGATATGTGAGATGGGATCTCAGTGCTGTCAACCCAACTAACTAAGCACTCAAGTATGTGATGTGTCTGTACAAAAGGACCCTTCAAAACCTGGTCATATTCCCAGAAAATTAAAGAAAAGTCTCTTTATTGAGGGATAAGTTCCTGCATGCTCTAGTTCATCGGCTTATCATCCAAGTGAAGAGATTGTGTTCTAATTCATCTTTAGTTTATTGGACTAAAGAAAGGGGGAATCAGATTAATTTTGATATTGGACCTTGCTCCTTGTAGGACAGTAGCTTTTCTAAAGGAAGGAATATTTTTATGATTTTTGTCTGACTGTTTTTGGCTATTGAAAATGACATTAACTAACTATGGTCCACAGTTATAAGTGATTCTCTGCAATGTGGCACCCACCAATGAGTGAATAGGAAAGATTTCCCCTTTGTGATAGCAGGATAGGATAGGCTTGCCATGTCTGCAAGTCCATAAGGCCTTGTTGCCTGCAGTGTTTACAAGAGGGTGTGGAACACTTCCATTGTGATGCACAAGAATTATAATCTGCATTCTGTACTCCATTAGGGGGGGTACCATTAGGTAATCTAGTTGACTGAAATTATGAGGTGAGTGCAGAGAAGAGTAGTAGCGTCGGTTTAAATCTGGTTATCCTTTAGATATGATACGGTTTCCCATGTTAGATATTGTCATTCTTGTGGCTTGAGTGTCAGCCGACAGGGTGAGTGTTCTACATGTCTTAGTGCTTTTTTGCTCAGATTTGAGGGCAGCTTTATTTGCGCCAACACTCAAATTCCTACCAAGTGTGGTATTTAAATTCCAGGTGGCTTCACAACATTTTACCTTTATTTTTCAAAAAGAAAGTCCTTGTCGATAAAACTATGGACTGCAATGGTGTAATCTTCGTACTTTCAGTAAATACTGTAATTTGGCTGTTAATGAGGATATTAGTTTGATGGGTTAGGCTTAAGAATCAAACTAAGATGTTTCTGCCTGTTGCTTTGAGGTATACGTGATTTGTGGAGGATAATGAGCTGAAAGTATATTTAATTTTTTTTATAGCTTCCCTTTTATTTTGAAGTTAATCCTACATATTCCATGTCTCTCCCCTCTTCCCCATCTCCTGCATCCCCCCACCTTGCTTCCATAATGGGGTTCTTGTATATAGTTTCTGTTTGGTGATACTTTTTTGATATTTCTAGTTTCAACAAGCTCAAAGGTTGTGACCTGCTCTGTGACGCACATCCACTTCTTGAAATTAATAACAGACTTTGATAGAGGGGATTAGAAGGGGGTTCCCTGCATGTATAGGGGGCATGGAAGGCATGTTGCATAATCCACAGTAAATCTCTTAAAGGGACAGGTGACTGTAATGACTATCCCATTATATCACTTTTTTTCCCATGGTATGTGGAGGATAACTTATTTTCATGATTGAAGGAAGGAAACTATGGTGAATAAGCTATCTTTAACAGAACAGTGTCTGCAAATTTCTTACTATTGATTTGGTGTCTACAACGAAACAGTTTCTTAGCAACCACTGACCTGTAAAAGAGCACTTTTTTGCCAACAAGTCGGATGGAAATCAGGGGTTGAAAAGTTGGATGTAGTGGTTTTGAAACAGGCATGCCAATATATTCAGGTTGTCAGGCCATTGCACATCTGATATTACTGTTTCAGTACTGAATTACTGCTGCTAGATGCTGTTGTTTGAACATGATACCGAGTGGCAGAAATCTGGTACTATAACAGAAGATCATAGTTTTTCAACCAATTCATAAGACATTGGAGGAATATTTCTGCTGGTCTAAACCCAAAAGTAGAGAGACCTAGGGCCTTGACCAGTGGCATTTTCAACCCCTGGAAAGCCTTCATATACCCTCCTGACATTATTCTTTGTTATGTCATGGTATGTCCAGGTTGTCTGTGCTGCTCCCCTTAACCTTGAGAACAAATCTGGGCTGAAACCTTCATCTCCTGGTCAGACTTCAGGCAGTGTGTGCTATGAACGCAATGGGGTAAGATTGGATTTTGTCTTTCCAGGTAATAAATGATCTTCAGGTAGGTTGCCCATAAAGGCACTTGAGTTTAGGCATGCATGCATACATACATCAGCCAGACTGTTTGTTTTAAATTAGATGGCTCCTATGTTGTGGGTAACCTCCCACTCCCAATTGAAATTCACCACAGTAACCTTAGTTCTTTTACTTTTAGCCTTGCTGTATGCTAATTTTGGACCCTTTGTCAGTTGGGTAGTGTTTGAAAATGCTCCCATGTGGAATAAGCTTTAAGTAGTTTAGTTTTTTCTAAACTTTGTGAAACTTCAAATCTTTAAAAATCAATGTACATAATGAAGCAGAGATTAGTTTTGTTTGACAAAAGCATGGAAATGTACAAATGTGACTTTGAGCTATCAACTAGATTCTACCACTGCAGAAACAGTGGCTTTAAGCTACATTCCTTCAGTGTGTGTTATGCATGCTCTTTAAAACATTTGGAAGATTTGCCACCTTTTTGAAGTTTAATATAAATGCTTATTTCAGCCCCTGAAAAAACTGGATTCTTACAAAGCCATTCCAGCATCTTTACCTGCAGATCAAGCTCCAAGATCACACTTTTCTGATTTAAGGGAAAGGTATTTGTTTTTGAAAATAAGCAATACATTGAGGGCCAAAAGGAACATCCCTGGATACCATCACTTGGATGATGACACCTGGCCTTTGTATAGACGAAGATACATGATCAGACACTATGCGATGCTCTTATCACAATGACTTGTTCTGTTCTCTCGGTGCTGAGATGCCTTCTGCCTTTGGTTATTGGGCAGTTTTTTCCTGGCCTAAGTTGTCCCTAGAGATGTACACAAAACACAGCCATAGCAAAACTTTTTGTTTTTTGCTTTTAAAATACAGAAAAGGTTTCAAGGAGTGAACCTTCTATGACCAAGGATAATTCCACTTTAACTCCTGTCTGATTTTTTAGGAGCAAGACTGGGAAGAAGAATCTGCTGTCAACTCATTTGGAAGGGCTTCCAGTTGGAAACCAGTTCAAAATGGTGTACTTTAAAAAGGTTGCCAGTTGTTCGGAGTGAATGGTTGGCTTCTATAAACCGTAAAGCTGTATACATCAAGTGCTGATCTCTTGGAGCATGTTAATTTGTCTTGTTCTGATCCTAAGGATTGAGTAACTGACACAAAGTTCTCTTTCCTTGTTCTAGTGATCAAAGGCAGCCAGGGTTATTGTAAGGTGTGTTTTAATGTTGGGTTATTTTTATCCATTATTCAAAAGAATTGTATCTGCTGTAGATCAGTGTATTGCCTACACTGACCTCAGCTAGAGGTTGTCCACTGACTTGTTTGAACAAAAACGTCAGCAGCGATGCATTGTAAAATGTCTCGGCTGACAGCGATATGCAAATTGCATAACCTGAAACTGAATTCTGCACATGCTTATCACAGGATTTCCTTAAATATTGTGGCTACTTTCCACTGCAAGTAATTGGTTTATTGCCAAGAGGAGGATTTTTCCCCACCAGGATGTTGCTTTTGTGGGTTGTTTTGTAGAGAACCTTGTGTGTGTGTGTGTGTGTGTGTTGTGTGTGTGTATATATATTTATATATTTATATTTATATTTTTTTTCAAATCAAGAATGCCCCACATCTAATAACTCATCGTAACAAGAGTTTTGACACGCATGGGCCACTGATTCCAAGTTAGACAAGATATGTAAATGATGTAACTAACTAATTACAAGCTGATGAAATTATTCATGTTGCTGTAATTTGGTCAGGGAAAACCCTCTGAAACACTTGTGTCAATTCCGCACTTGTTACCTGAAATATGTTTGGGGAAGTTTTTCCTGCATCAGGATTTGATATTAGGCTCTTAAATTTCCTGGTCAGTCACATGGTAGAAATGGGCAACTAGTTGAACTTCACTGATAGAAAATTGGCTATTCAGCAGCTGGATTTATTTTGCTGCCATTTTGCAACACTAGTGAAATTGACTGCCTTGAAACTTTGTTAGTAGTGATTTGCCATTTCTCTGGATGCTGTGGCATTTCCTGGAATAATCAATTGGTTTCTGCATTATCCTCCACATACCATGAAAAAGTCTAGCATTCCTAAGTGAATTCACTGGGGCATATTTTTTAATCAGTTTCTTTTCCAAATATGAGTGTGCCCTGCATAGACCTCTGTTGCTATTGCTGTAAATAAACTACCAGCGTGGTGTGTAGTTTTGTGTTCAAATCTTTTCTTGAGTTTTGATTTTCACCTCATCGTTTTTCTGTGACATTTCTGATCTTTGCCAAGTACCAGTTTTAAAGTTTCTCACTATAGATTTCTTGTGTGATACTTGATAGATCATGCTACACTTCATGGTGTGTTCAGGAAAGGAGTAAACAAATGGAAACCTTTTAAAGGAAGAACTTCATTAGTTTCGTAAGGATTGCGATTGAAGGAGCATTTTCCTTTATGCATTCCCTGGACTATCATGAGAGTTACCTACCTATTTATGTGATTGAGTACAAATTTGGTTTGGTCAAAATCCTAAGCATTTGCTCTTCTTTATTGAGGACTATATTGGGCCAAGTTGTTTGGGGGGGGGTTGGGGGGGGTGGGGTGGAGGTTGAGTTAAGTGGTTTGAAGCACTTGATCTCTTTTAGAACTGATGGGCATGGGCTACAGGTAATGAGATGCCATCCATTTGCCTCTTGAGATTATCTTTAGACTAGGCTACAGTCTTGCTCCCTAACCCTGTAAATGATTGAGGTAGCATTGAGGATTTTCATAACATCCAAACACAGATGAATTTGTGCCACAGGTTTTAATGCCTGCCCGTTTCATGGATACAATGCATTAGCTAATCTCCACATTGGTAATAGAATTCAGGACCAGCTTCTTGCCTGATTCATAGCTGTAACATTGGATTTGAGGTATCTTATATTGGGGGGCTATGGGAGCAGTACCTGGTGCACCAAAAAAAAGGTGGCAATCTGATGAAGCTACAACACAAGGACTATATCTCTTTTAGAATTAGAATTCTGTTAATGGAGCTAAGCAGCCACACAACCCAATGCTCAAAGCTCTGCTGTCCTGCCGCATTCAGTCATGAATGGTGGGCAGTTAAACAGCTTGCAGGAGGAGGTTCCATGAACATCCTTATCCTCAGTAATGGAGCTCAGCATTTGAGTGCAAAATGAAGCTAAAACACTTGCAACTATCTTTAGCCAGAAGTACCAAAGAGATGATCCATCTCTGCCTCCTTCAGAAGTCCCCAATCTTCAGCCAATTCAGTTTGTTCCACGTGACAACAAGCAACTGCTGAACGTACTGGACATAGCAAAGGCTGTTGCCTCTGACAACATCCCAGCTATTGTGCTGAACACTTGAACTCCGAAACTAACTGCGCCTCTGGCCAAGCTGTTGCAGTACAGCTGTAAAACTGGTGCCTACCTGACAAGGTGGAAAATTGTGCAGGTATTTCCTATTCGGGGAAAAGCAGGATAAATCCAACCTGACCAATTGCCACATCATTAGCCTACTCTTTTAGCAAACTGGAAGATTTCATTGACTGCACTGTCAACTGGCATTTAAACAGCAGTAATCTGCTTACTGATGCTGAATTTTAAGTTCCCCCTGGACCACTGTGCCTCCGGACCTCATTACAGTCTGGTTCCAAATATCAACAAAAGAACAGAATTTCAGAGGTGAGGTGAGAGTGACTGCTTTTGACATCAAGGCACCATTTGACTGAATGTGGCATAGTATGGGAATTGAGGGAGAACTCTCCTGGTTGGAGTCATACCTAGCACAAAGATGGTGGTTGTTTGAGATGAATCGCCTCAGCCCCACAACATGACTGTAGGGCAACGTGGCCAGGCCCAATTATCTTAGCTGCTTCATCAATGATTTTCCTCCACGATAAGGTCAGAAGCGGGGGTTCAATTATTGCTGAGTATTGAATTCCATTCGCAACTCTTCAGATAATGAAGCAAGCAATTCATGTTTGCATACAGCAAAATCTGGACCAAATACCGGCTTGGAAGTGGAAAGTAACATTTGTGCCACAAAAGTACCAGACTGCCTCCAACAAAAGAGCCTAACCACTTCCCCATGACACTTAATGGCATTACCATCTTTTAATTCTCTGACCATCAACTTCCTGGAGGTCATTTTGGACCAGAAACTGAAGTGGGCAAGCCACATAAATATTGTGGCTACAAGGGTGGGTCAGAGGCTGGAAATTCTGTGGCAAGTAACTCACCACCTGACTCCCCAAAGCCTGTCCACCATCTACAAAGCACAAGTCCAGGAGTGTGATGGAATATTCTCCACTTGCCTGGATCAGAGAAGCTCCAACAACATTCGAAGCTCGCACCATCTAGGGTAAAGCAGCCCACTTGATTGGCACCCCATCCACCACCTTAAACATTCACTCACTTGACCTGGTGCATAGTTGCTGTAGTGTGTAATATCTACAAGATGCTCTGCAGTAAGTTGCCATGGTTCCATCAACAACAGCCTCCAAATGGTGACCTCTATATTGCCTTGAAAGACAAGGTCAGCAGCCACATGGGGAAAACCACCACCATCCTGTCTTCGAAATATATCACTGCTCCATCATCATTGCTGGGTCAAAATCCTGGAGCTCCCTACTCAACAGCATTGTGGGGAATGCCTTCGTAAGAACATATAAGAAAAAGGAGTAGGCTATTTGGCCTCTTGGCCTGCTCTGCCATTCAATAACTCCACTTATCTGTCTCTTACCCCCGCCCCACCACCACCAACCTCACTGGGAGAAGAAATTTCTTCACGTCTCAGCCTTAAATGTGGCACACTTGTTGTGAAACTCTGCCTCCAATTATAGATTTTCCCATAAGAGGAAATGTCCTCTCAACATTTACCCTGTTAAGCCCTCTCAGAATGTTATATTTCAATAAGATCGCCTCTCATTCTTCTAAACTCCAATGAGTGTAGGTTCAATATGCTCAGCCTTTCCTCATAAAACAACCCTGTAATCCCAGGAATAAATCCAGTGAACCTTCTCTGAACTGCCTACAATGCAAGTACATCCCCCACCCCCCTAAATAAGACCAAAGCTGTAGGCAGCGCTCTAGGTGTGTTCTCACCAATGCCTTGTGCAATTGTAGCAAGACTTCCTTACTTTGATACCCCATGCTCCTTCCAGTAAAGACCAGCATTCCATTTAGCTTGCATTTAACTTATTGTACCTGCATTCTAAATTTTTGTGATTGGAATATGAGGACACCCAGATCCTTCTGTACTGCAACATTCTGCAGTCTCTCACCATTTAAATCTTCTCATCAGTTTATAACCTTGTTTTCGCACATTATATTCCATCTGCCAAATTTTCTCCCCACTCACTTAACCTATCTATATCTCTTTGCAGACTGTTATCCTCTTCAACTTGTTTTCCTACCCAGCTTTTGTATCATGCAGCATTTTCTCAGTGATGGATGTTAGACCAACAGACCTGAGTTTTCTGCTTCCTTTCTTGAATAGAGGTGTTACATTTGTGGTTTTAAAGCTGTTGGTGTCTTCCAGAATCTAGGAAACTTCGCAAGATTACACCGATACATCCTCTATCTCTGCAGCCACTTCCTTTCAGATATTAGAATGGGGACCATTCGGTCCAGGGAACTTGTCAGACTTTAGCCCCATTAGTTTTCCCAGTACTTTTTCTGAGTGTTTTAAGTTCCTCCCTTTTACCTCTTGATTTTCTACTTTTCCTGAGATGCTTTTTCTCTCTTCTGCTTTAAAGACAGATACAAAATACTTTATCAAATCCTTCGTTATTTCCTTGCTTCCCATTAATTCCCTAGTCTCACTCTTTAAGGGACCAACATTTACTTAGCTGCTACTCTCCCTTTTTATATACTTTGTAGAAGGTCATCCTATCATTTTTTTTGTTTCTTGCTCATTTCACCATATATTATCCTTTGGTTTCTAAATTTTTCCCCATATTCTGGTTTACAGCACTGTAGGCCTTCTCTTTTCATTTGATACCATTCTTAACTTCTTTAGCCAGGGATCATGCATCCTTCTCATTGAGTTTTTTTTTCCTCAATGGAATATATCTCTTTTGAGAACTACTTATTATCTCAAATGTTTGCCACTGCTTCTCTACCTTTCCAACTCAATTCTCCCATCATACCCTTGTAATTGTCTTTAAGTTTAAAATACTAGTTTCAGGCCCATGTTCCTCACCCTCAACTTGAATGTGAAATTTTACATGTTATGATCAGTCTTCCCTAGAGGATCCTTTGCTATGAGATCATTCATTAATCATCTCTCATTACACGTTGCTAGGCCTAAAATAGCCTGATCCCTCTTGGTTCCAGAATGTACATGGACTGATTTTACCACCACCATCTTGGGGGGCTAGGGATGAGAAATAAGTGTTGACCTTACCACTGGTACCTAAACACACGAAAAACTAAAAGCACAATATGACCCTGATCTGTTGTTAGGTTGGCTATGATGATGAGTGGGACGACCTCTATTTGGTAGTTGTTTAGTAACTCCTGAAAGTTGGTGGAAAACAATTACTTTCAGGATAGACACAGTTCTGTGCAGTCTCTTTGCTGCCTCAATTTTCCCATGCAGCATGTACTTGGTTGAGAATAATGTTAAACCTGCTTGAAGTTGGAAGCTTCAGTAGCATAACCAGTAGAGTTTACAGCAGTTACTCTGGTTCTGTTGTTCAGCTGTTTGTGGCCAACCACCTCTTGACTGCCTTATGTGAGACAATATTGACCAACAATGGATGCTTTGCAATGAATTATAAATTCAGATACAGCAGTGCCTGAGGGATTAGTGTCTGTTTTCATGAAAATCATAATGCATTGTATGTGGAGCCAATGCAGTGATGCAGCATGTTGGAATATTATTGCATGGTACTGTAGAATGGGATACAGGCCTGTGTCATTTCTATTTAGAGAAGCCCAATTAGAATTAACTGGCCAGCATCAGGCCTTCCCCAGAATTCGACCCTGCGGGCAGCATTACCAGAAGTGGCTGCTGCTGGTAAAGCACCTGTGGAGAGATCTAGGATTGTGGAAGAACCTAGGCCACAGGGGAGTTGGGGTATGTTGGGGATCATGGGGAGGCATTTGCCAGCTTGGTGGGGGAAAGTGGGGGAAGGGAGGTTAGAAGAAAGGCAAGAGGGCTAGCTATCAGCAACGCAGCACGTATCCTGGTCTCTTGGTGATTCCCACACCAGTCTGGTAGAGACTTGGAAGTTATCAGGGAGTAGACAAGCAGTCCTACACCACCCTTGATGTACAGTGGAGCTTCAGTGTGATTGTAGTGACCATTAACTATTAGGGCTAGGAATTGTGTAGTCTGTGATGTCAGTTAATACAGTATTACTACAGCTTTCCCCTGAATTATTTCTGAATTTCTCTAAATTCCAAAAGTCCTACATCTTGATCTTTATAAAATTAAGAAATATAGTCTGGTTTAAAAATGGATAGCATCAGTTAAAACATTTTTTGTTCCTTTTTTTTTGATGAATAGTTCCATTATCCATTTAGGCAAGCATCAAAGAAAATGGGCTGTACATTTATTTTTTGCCCTGTTTGTCTTTGACATCTTGAAACCTATTAGTTCCAATAGGGTTTGGCAGCTCCTTGTGACAACAATGAAGGAATATCTGAGGTTATTTTACTCTTCTGTTGGGAAAGGGTCTGGAAGGACAGTGAGAATCCTGCTTATACCTCTTGAAAAGGGGCTTAGCTTATAAATGGAATTCTTATATTGTATGATTTTTAAAAGGTCCTTTACATGCTTCTAGATACCCAGCTTACAGCACTGAAATGCTTATAGAAAGCTGCCCTTTATGGTTGTAATTATTTCTGCTAACAGAATTCAGTTTTGTGGTCTTGTAGACCATGCAAAAAGACCTTGAGCCTTTACCTAGGGTATACCTAAATTTCTGCTAACTTAGCCTTGCTCTTTAGAGGCCCTATTTTTATTCGCACAAAGCTATCCTGGAAGAATTTATGGGGGGAAGAAATGGATGCAGAGTAACTTGCTTCTGTTTGACCATGTAGACTAAACCAGATCTTTTTAACTGCTTATAGAAGGAGTTGTGTTACATTACCTTATTTGAGAACTTGTAGATTGAGTTCCCCTTGTTAGTAGGAAGTGTTGAATGTCTTACCATCTGAGAGGTGCACCATTTCTGACAGCTTTTGAAGCTACTCCCGTCACACTCAGGCTAAGGAGCACTACGTGGGTTGATAGGACAATCTTGGGGTGGGGAGAAAGAGTAATCCCAGCTGACGGCATCAATCTCCTACCTTATTTCTTATGCCATTTCTTCACCCAGGTGACTGTTCTAGACATGCTGTAAATTTTATGCAAAATAAAATGATCACTCTGATTCCAGTGGTGCAAATGCATCTGTCCTTTAAATATTTTCATTGTATCCAGTAGTTGTACCCTCCCCAGAGATTATTATGGGGAGTCGTGTTCTGCCAATACCCTGGATGTCTGGTCATCTGTTTTTATGGTTTTTCTTTTTCCCTGGGTATTGCATTTGAAGACTAGCACCAGGTACCCTTCATAAGGAAATGTTACCATGGTAATTCTGTTTTGCTAAAAGGCCTTCTATGCACCATCTTGCCCAGTTCCACTTCTGGCTAAATTAACATTTTTCCTCCCAATACCGGGTTGCCCTTTAAGCATGTTATTTAAGGGAAGTGGTTATCTACAGAAGTATGCAAAACATTTAATTGGCATGTTCAGAGCTAAACCCAAGTGTATATGGGAGAGTGACCCCTGAGGAATTTTGTAACTTTGGAAATCTGTAACATATTGAACATGTGGTTTATGTCTATTTCTGCACAGCTAACTTCTTTTTTCCTCCTCTACCAACTGCAAGAATTTAGATAAATTGAATGGTTTGGAGTGAGGAAAACAATTACCTTTTCTGTTAAGCATGGAACAATATTATCTGACCCTCATTTAAAGTGGTTTACTATGTGTACCAGTTTGAGGCTAGTACCTGCTGGTATCCGGCTGCCTCTGTTTGGTGTTGTGACTGGGGGGGAAATAAGAATCCTGCATTTGGATCCAAGAACTGCTTAAACTTTCAGTCCCTGTTTATTTTTTTAAGTTTGACATGTTTGTACTCCAGTGGACCTCCTGGGAATTTGTACTTCATTCCATCCTAAATGATGAGACAATTTTCTGCATGAACAGGATTTGGGTGACTTAACTAAATTGCACTGCATAGTTTACATTGATACGACCTTTGTAATTGGACTTTAAATGTTCATCTTTCCTTCTTGCGCCTCATAATCTTTACTTAATTTCCTGAACTCTGCATGCTGCTTTGGCGGATGTGGCCTAAAAGGTGGTGAGCATATCTGTTTTTTAAAAAAAAAGCACTAGCAGCTGATTCATGAGTGGCATTCAAGCAGATTGACTGCTTATTCAGCTGGTATGTATAGTGCTTGTTTTGATGGGCATGATTAGGGGGAACAATATTTATAGAGTTGTTCCCATTTCATTTGAAAGAAGTGATAATTGCTGTTGTCTATGTAAAGATCTTTTTATAGGTTGAACTAGCATTGTAGGTATCCCCAGTACCTGTTTTTCAATTGAATAGCTGAGCTCTTCAGACAAAAGTGTAAGGTTTGACCTAGGAGCAGTGCTGAATTAACTGATCTCAACTGGACAACAGTACTAATGGTGTAATTGACCTCAATGACCCTATGTTTGGGAAATTGACTCTGGCTCAGTGAGAGCCAATGGTATCGTCACTGGATGATTATTCCAGAGATTGAGGGTAATTTTCTGAGGGCCCGGGTTCAAATCCCACCATGGCAGATGGTGAAATTTGAATTCAATAAAAATCTGGAATTAAAAGTCAGACTACGAAATCTGATGACCAAGAAACCATTGCCGATTGTCATTAAAAACCCATCTGGCTCAGTAATATCCATTAGACAAGGAAACCTTGCTGTCTGCCTACATGTGACTCCAGATCCACAGCAGTGTCCTATGAAAGATGGGCAACACTGACATTGAATGAATACAAAAAAACTATCTCTTAGGATGGTGGCACTTAAATGCCAAGTTCCTATCAACCAAAGTTGGTTTAAAGGAAGATCTTACAATTTTACTGTACATAATTGTACTAAGGGATGTGAACTACATTTAAAAGCTAACTGGTTTTTTTTTTTGGTGGTTTAGGAAGTATTTTATCTGACATACACACCTGAAGATGTTGATGGAAATGTCCAACTTGAAACAGGAGATAAAGTTTCTTTCTCCATGGAAACAAACAAACAGTATGTATGGCCACCTTATTAAATCTGGAGTATACTTTTTTGCGATTGCGCCATGTTGCTTCACAGCAAAACAATTAAGTTTTAAGCCGTGAAGAAAATATTAATATTCTGAATAGATCGCATTCATTAAAAATAAGTGCCCTTACTGGTTTAGTAGTTGAACTGCTTGCTTAAATGAGGGACCAAGTGTTCAGTTACGTTGCTAGCAAAACTTGCCTTGGCAGAAGTCAGCATTTAAAATAGTAGCAAAACATTAAAAACTTTCAAATAGAGCCACAATTAGTGAGGATATTATTTCTGATACAATGCATACTGTCGCCCCTTTACCCCCACATTGGCACTTTCTTCAGCTAGACTAGTTTCCCTGTTTGGCACTCTTTCTGTACAAGAAAACACGCACACTAGTTTGTGTTTAAAAAGCACGGTGTTTGATAGGAAAATCAATTCCCTGACATTTAAGGTAATGAAGATTCCTTGGAACACTTTGAGTACTGTGTATATATTTGTTATCTGATCATGATGTGAATTTCTGCAATATTGCATTTTTAAAAACGGATTAAAGGAATGGTGGTGGTTGTGTTGCATTTTGAAGAGCCAAATTCACTGAAGTGAACAGTTAGTTACCAATTCCCTATGTGCAGTCAATTCCTTGGTCCAAGGAGATGATATCCCTGAGATCCAAAAAACAGAAAATTCAATGACTTGGGAGTTTTGCCCAATGCATGGCTGAACTCTTCAGACCTGGAAGATCTCTGGTTTAATTATCTAGGCCTGTGCTCATTAGCTTATCTCAGCCAGGAAGCCTGTAGAGCTATTGCAGTTGGCTTTACCAAGGTACCAAGGCTTCGCATGCTAATAGCTTTCTGGTGACCTGCCAGAAGTGTATACACACATAGATAGTGGTGAGATGTAATAAGGTCAAAGGGTGGGGTGGGGAGGGGGAGGTAGGTGGTGGTGAGCTGAGGGCATGGATAGGTGAGGGAGCTTAGGAGATGAATTTGGAAAAGATGGAACTAGGGAGTTGAGGTACAAATTGAAATCGGGATAGAGAGGTGCTCGGTGCACCATACCAGGTGATTTAGCAAATGAGTCCTTGGGCATCATTGACTAAAGTGCAGTTCGCATTGACTACATAGTGGAACAGGTAAACAAGTTTATCAATATCCTAAAAACAAAAAACTGCGGATGCTGGAAATCCAAAACAAAAACAGAAATACCTGGAAAAACTCAGCAGGTCTGGCAGCATCGGCGGAGAAGAGCAAAGTTGGCTCCCTGCATTGTTCCAGTGAAGCTCAACGCAAACTGGAGGAACAGCACCTCATCTTCCCACTAAGCACTTTACAGCCTTCTGGACTGAATATTGAGTTCAACAATTTTAGATCTTGAACTCCCTCCTCCATCCCCACCCCCTGTTTCTTCCCCTTCTGTTTTTTCCAATAATTTATATAGATTTTTCTTTTCCCACCTATTTCCATTATTTTTAAATGTATTCCACCCATCATTTATTTCACCACTCCCCCACTAGAGCTTTCTTGCTTGTCCTGCTCTCCCCTCTTAATTAGCGCATTTAGATAATATCACCACCTTAACACCTCTTTGTTCTTTTGTCTGTGACATCTTTTGATTATCTCCTCATATCACTGCTTGATTGTCCCAATTCCCCCCCCCAACCAGCTTATATTTCACTCCTTTCCTATTTTGACTTAGTTCTGTTGAAGGGTCATGAGGACTCAAAACGTCAACTTTGCTCTTCTCTGCCGATGCTGCCAGACCTGCTGAGTTTTTCCAGGTATTTCTGTTTTTGTTATCAATATCCTTTTTCAATATACTTTTATTGGTGAACTCTGGAGAGAAATTCATGTCCTTTGCTAACATCAAGCTTTGAGCTGACTCCATATCTCAAAGACAATCATCTTTTTGGCTCCTTTATCAGGCAAAAATGGAGTTACTTCACCCTCAAATACAAAATTTCCACAATCTTCTATTTTCTGATTTACACTCACTAAATGCATTAGATGGTATTGATTTGACACAAGCTTCACTCACTGGTACATCATTTTCTTAAGGCATACTAAATACTCCCACAAAAGCTACCAACTTAGCTATCAGCCTCCGGCAGTCTGTCTTTATCTACCCTGTCTTATGGCAAAAGTAACAAGTTGGTCCCCTCAAATCAGACTCCTCTTCCAACCTGCCTCTTTTACTACATCTCTTTATTTTCTGTCCTTTCATGCCCCTCATAATTTAGTGTTCTGTTAATTATCATTTCTCTTTTCTCTCCAATTTCTGTCTGGGCTTGCAAACAAAGATTTGCTGCCACCTATGTGTTTTATGGGATAATTTGTGACAATCAGTCAAAACTGCTGCTGCCTTTATTTTAGAAACTTTAGGTGAGACTTGAATCCTGTTTTTAAGTTCCTCCATTAGTAATAACTCTGTTTTCAAAATCTTGATCAAGCTTCATTGTCCTATACCATTGATCAAACACTTTCTTTTTCTCTAGTAAATTCCTCAAAAGTCTGATTCTGTCTCTTTGATTTCTAAACTTTTTCCAAGCTTCTGGAACCAACTTGTGCATTGAGCACAGCAGTCTTAAATATCTCAGTCTGCAGATTATTCATCTGAAAGGGTTGAATAAACCTCCCAACAGTTTTCCTACCAAATAGAATTGTCTAAATTTCTCTTGGCCATTGTAACTTTATAGCAACTGAATTTGGGCATTAGGTGAATATTCCTTGCCAAATCAAAACCAGGAGTTAAATCTGACTAGTTGTCACATTTGCCTGTTTCCTATTTGTGTAACCAAAGCCTTCCTCTAGCCAGTTCAAATTTCCTGGCTTCCCCTTCTTTGCCTTTCTTTTAATGTTTGAAATTCTGATCAAAGTTTTTGCATTTCCCTTCATTTTTCTGTTTCCTTTTTCCAGTTCAAGTTTTTTCACTACTTTCTTTCTTGAACTCAAATTTTTTCATTTTTTTTTGCCAATTCAGGTTGCTTTATTTGCAACTGAACTCTAGCCCATTTAAACTATTTTATCTGGATTACCTTTTTCTTCGACGTTCGAGTGTTGAGCCACACTTCAACCATTTCTGACTTCTAAGCACATACTTTTAAATCTTTCTAGCTTTTTTGCTATCAACTTCAAGTTAACCTTTGTTAACTCTTGCAAGGCACTCCAAGACTAGTCCCCTCTTTCAAGGAATACTTCAGCAATAGATGTAACCATTTTACTTTTCCATAAATAACAGCAAAAGTCACTGAAATCTTGCTTGTTTAAACTCTGGCTAAAGTCAGTGTACTTATGTGGATTCAAAATCCCAGACAAGCTCCCAATTTATGATCTCCATAGGAACCGATAACTTTTAAAAAGAAATTTGAACTTCTAGATAATAGCTGAAAGGATAGCACAACAAGATTATATGTTTTAGGACTTTACAGGATTAAAATACATTATTGGCTAAACACTCTTTTTATAGGAAACTTGTACTTTAAACTGCAGAACAGAACTTTTCCCTTTTTACTTTTAGCACAACTGAAAAAAACACACAGGTAATTTTTAGCTGTACTTTAAGTGAATATTCAATTCTCCCAGAATTAGCACAGTGATTCTTAGCTTCCGAGTGTTCATTTCTATTTATTTCCTTTATCAACGTGGTAACTTCTAATCTTAGAACTATCTCTCACATTGAAGATATTTCCCCAAAGATTCCTCTAGCGCAAACCTAGGCGAATCTTCCAGCCTTATTCTAACTCCTCTTAAATTTGCTCTTCTCAATCAGAATGCACACCTGCATTCCTGCACCGTGAACCATAGAGACTTTTGGTCCCTAGTCTCTCCGCTCGCTCATTTGCACACTCGCTCTCGCTCTCACTCACACACACACAGACTAACCTTGTCTGAGTTTTCAAGGATATCTTAAAAGCTCTTCCCCCTCCTAAGAGCCCATCTCCATGACAATATAAATCACATGGGCCTTGTGTCCAGGTAGAAATGCTGATTATCCATCATTGATACCCCAAATCTTCTTTTATCTTGGAAGTAAATGAACAGTTTAAACACAGCTGTTTACAATCTGACCACCTCAACACTTCAGTGGGATTTTTGGAGACTCAGTCTATACGCTGTCAGCACAGAGGTTGTTGCCATTGTCTCCAAGTGCACCTTGTGCCTTATTCCCAGTAAAACAGTCTGTGCCCCTTTTTAAATCTCAAAATCAAACTACTCGGCCTTTCTGCAGGTAGACTGCAGAACAGGTCACATGACCCCCTTCATTTTACTTTAAAGTAAAGAGCCAGTCCCAAAATATAGCAATCCTATAAACCTCATAGTAGTAAAAAAAAATCATTGTCCAAATGGTTCCTCCGTAACAAAATTATTTTTCGCTAACTTTTATGTCTATCAGTACTATGTCATTAAAAGATTGACATTACCAAAGCCTGTAACCAAAATGTAGACCATAATTTGAATTTTATTTTGCAATGGTTTATACTATACACTTGAGCTAAGAACTTCTTGCAATGCTAATCCAAAATGACAGCATAAGACAATTAGCATTCTAATAGCTTGGTGTATGGATAGAACATTAGAAACCTAAATCTAACCATTTTGTATCAGGAAGTTGCCACACCCCTTTTTGAAAAAGTTAGGTATTCTTTAATTACAGTATTTGCATTCCAGGTAACTGATACCAAAGATATTGCCAGTCTGAGCAGTTTCATTTGGTAATGCAATAAGTAGCTCCTTCACAAGTTTGCCTTAAATAGTTTATAACCTATCTTTCGTTTGTTAATTGGTCAGGAACCACCAAGGATCTCCTGGAGTGTGCTCTACATGTCTTTGCTGCTTTGCAAACAAAAGCAAGTTATGTTGAGGAAATTTAATTATTGCTGTACTTATTTAAGCATTAACTCTCTCAAGATCTTGGAATATACGTATAGTATTTCTGATTTTGTACATAAGTTCAACCTTCAAGTGAGCAGCCTGTGTTTGTCCTTTTAGTAGATGCAGCTTCTTTGTACTGGCTTGGTCTATCTAATGTTCCTCCTTTAAAAAGGTTGAGGTGTGATTCCAGAAAGAAATGTTGTCTGTGCCCTAGAGATGGCAGAATACACATGGTGCCAAATTTGAATGTATGGTGACCTATTGCATTTTTTTTTAAATGATGGGCTATTTTGTGTGAAGGTTGAATTGCATTCAAAGAAGCAGGAAGGTGGCATTCAACCTCACGAAAGACTGTTTATATAACAATATTCAATGACTGCAAATTGGGTTATTGTATGAAATACTTCACATTATTTTAGCTGGCATCAATGCCTGCAGGGTACTTGTGTGAAAAGTTGGCTCACGCTTTTTAAAATAATTCCTACTCCACATTTGCTTATTGGTGCATTTGTGCTTATGAACTGATATTTAGCTTAGCTGTAAACATCCCTCATATAAATTTCCACTAACTACAAATGCTTTTGTTTCCTAGTACTGGTGCTGTAAATGCTCACAACATTGTACTGGTGAAGAAGAAACCGGGCCGGTGTCAAGGTGTAGTTTGTGCCATGAAGGTATGTGTCCTTTTTGGACTATTCATCTTAAGTGAGGTACAAATAATTGATATTAGGAAAGCTGGTAAATCTCCATTGGAGTGAAGGCAATAGGGTTTGACCATATTTGGTTGAAAATTACAGGGGCAAAATGGTGGAGGAATTTGATTTGCTTGTAGATTTCAAAATAAAAATGTAAGGACTGAACTTTAATTGTCAGAATCTGCAAAAACATGTCCTTAAATAAGTTACCCACTCATCAATCTCTCTGCCTTTCTATTTTGAGAAGCAGTTCATGCACTGGATTGAGGTCGTGTTCTAAATGTTCCTAGATTTGAGTAAATAGTGTAGATTTAGTTTAGGCACTAATGATGCAGGTTACTGATCTTGGCATAGACTATATTATCAGACTTGTTGAATTTCTGCTAACCCAAATTTCAGTGTCCTGGACTTTGGCGCAGATCACCATATTTTTCCTTTCAGAGAAATCACCATATTGGCACATACATCTTCATCAAATTTCCCAAATCACTTCTCTGAATTAAATGCTTTTTACATTGAATTAGGTCAAATCTTTTTATAAAATGGAAAATTGGTTATGTCAGTGCTGATGTGCATTTAGTTTGGAAAGAGAGATTGCATGTTTTGTTTAGCTAACATATTAAAGTTGATTTAAAATCTGAACTGAGCCACTTAGAAAAATATCACTATGTGCAAATTTAGTAATCTACTGCTTAGGCCTTAAATTATGTGCATGGATGCAGATATACATCTTCAGTTACTGTGTTAATGCTAACTCTTTATTGATCTTTAAAGGAAGCATTTGGATTCATTGAAAGAGGTGACCTTGTGAAAGAGATCTTCTTCCACTATAGTGAATTCAAGGGAAACCTGGAGACCTTGCAGCCAGGCGATGATGTGGAATTTACTATTAAAGAAAGAAATGTAAGCAATGTAACTCTTTCGAGTACAAACCTGTTTCCATCTGTTTCAGATGAAGTTAGATTGTTTCATATTTTTGCCATTGTGAGATTTGAACTCTTGATCTTGGGGTTACAAACCCAGTACCATAACCACTTGGCTATTTAGGCCAAGCTATGTAAGCAATGTAGCTGCATCCTGTGGAAGCCTAATTTAATTGGTTTTGGGAGGTATGATAATTTGAGAAAAAAAGCAAGGAGCCAAGTATCTGCTCATTTAGCTAGTGTGTTATCTTCTCTGCAGTCACTTTGTCAACTGCAGCTACATGGATATGACTGTTTCCAGGATTTGGGTGGATATTCCCTTAAGTAAGGACACCATCTGCTTGTTTCTAATCATCCTACACTATGCTGTTTCTCAGTGAGCTGTTGATGTCCTGGTGGATATCTTTCAAAACTTATGCCAACTCTACAGTACTCTAATTTGAATTATTTCTGGCCCTGTTTCTTTTTCCACCACAGACGATTTTTATTTATCTAGCAAAATTTGCTTTGCCTTCTTCAGCCGAGCTTTAGTTTAGTAACAAAACTTGAAATTTATAATGACCAATCATTTTCATCAAGTAAAGTTTAAATCCTAGGTGAATTTAAGGGGCAGCTTAAGGAGTACATTAGGGAGAAGGGAATAGAAGGGTATATTAATAGGATGAGATAATGTGGGACATATGTACCAGCATAGACTTGATGGTCTGGATGACCTGTTTCTGTGCTGTGAAATTCTCCACTGAAGATCTTTGCTGAGCTGCAACTTTGAGTAATGTGCTGCGTTTTTAAGTATTACTGTTTTGCAATTTACAGTGATTTGGCCACTTGTTACTCAGACCTCTTATGTAGAAAAACAGGAATCCACTGATACTAGGTGTCACTGCTCCAAAACAGGTAGTGTGGGGAGGAGAAAGATGTCATCCTTTATACATAATGAGCTTTTCGTTTTTTTTGAAACTCGTGTTTTAGACCTAGCTGGAACTCCAAATATATAATCTGTGGTCCAAGTCCTTTTCAGTTCTAGTATTTGTATGACACTGTGATACTGAGCTATAAACCTGAAAGGTCTTTCATCTCAACCTCGGCCTATATCAGATTAGCTGGTCTGAATTTAGTAGTGGTATGTGCATCATTAAGCCCTTGTTTTCTGGAAAGCTGGGAGGGAGAAAATCAGTCACATTTTCCTGTTATTGCTACCCAACAGTTCTTGTTAGAATGCACACTTTTTTTTGGATATTCGAGTTGGATGAAATTGGGCTTGGCTGTGACATTTACCCCTGCACCCTACTGCCACCAGCAAAATATCCTGCTGATTTTTTTTTATATATGGGTGCACACAAGTTGCTGCTAGTTGAAAAAGTGGGCCACTCACTCCTGTGGAGAACGGTGAAAGAAAACTCTAAATCCTGGAACTCTGCTATACACTGACTTTGGTCAGAATTGATGATACAGGAGGAAATTGGGATGACAAATCCCAGTGCCTTTTATTTGATTGCAAGGTTATTTTAGAACCCTGCAGTAACCGTTGTGTGTATCAGGAGTTAATGGCCCATTCCGGGTGCTGGAGAGGCCAGATTTCAGAAACATTGAGAAGTTACAACTGCGCCCCTTCTTCAGCTTGACCTTTTAATATTTCCATTGTGAAAACATTAATTAAATCTTATAATTTGAATTCTAATATCTTTCAAGTACAACTTTTGTATGTCCCAACTTTGGTTGAGACGGTAGAAATACAAGACAGAACAGTACAATACAACTGTTTCCCTCCCCTATTATACTCTCTAGGCCCTTCCAGTCTTCCAAGACCTAGGTGACCAGTTTATTGAGAAATTAACATTCTTTTCTTTCTCTGTTAGAGCTGGAGAGAGGTTGCAGTAGTATGAAATGTAACTAATTAGAGCTCAAACACTATCAGGCCTGTAACTGCTGCGTGCACACGTGCAGACAACTCAAATTCAACTTTTGTGAATGTTAATTTACTCAGAATTGCTAGGGTTCTGCGCTGCACAATTGCTTCATAAATTGTTTTTTGGTACCTTGCTGTTAAAACTACCCTGGTGTGGTAAAATGGGGATGCCTGGTTTCAACATGCAACAGTTTCTTTCAGTAGGTTTTCTGTTGGAGCCACTGAATATAATTGATGTGTTTCCTTGTATGGGTACTTCATTCTACCTGCGTGTATGCATCAAGAAAAGGACCATAACAAAAATTGATCTTTTTTTTGCCTGAATCTTTTATTTCATCTAAATCTGGCAGCATATGGTTATGTACATCTGCTTACCATGAGTAAAAATAATGTTTTATAAGTGGGAAATAAGACTGGGAAACTTCTAAAATAACAGCTTTAGTGAAAACATGCGCTATTTTTCTTTCCAGGGAAAAGAAGTTGCCACTGAAGTGAAACTCTTACCCCAAGGAACTGTTATATTTGAAGATGTTAGTATTGAACAGTTTGATGGAACTGTCACCAAAGTTATTCCAAAAGTATCCAGTAAAACCCAGGTAAGTAGCCTACTGCTAACTTTTTCCATGGTTATTTGAAAGATAGACATGCAAAGTTCTGTTAGCAGTATTGCCTGAGGCTTGAATAATCTGCGAAAGCAAGTTTTCTTTCTCCAGTGGCAGAAGTTGTGGCAAAATAGTCAATTTGTCCAATATTTATACTTGATCATAAGCATGTTCGTAAATCAATGGCCAAAACCATGGTTGAAGGAAACTGAAAACAATATAAAGTTTAAACTTTAAAAAAAGACAAATTGATTTTTGAATTACATGGACGATAGTTACAAAATGTGAGGTTGTGGGAGAAAAATCACAAACAAAAATGCAAATGGAGAAAGTTAGAACCATGCAGAATAATGTTGCAGTAATTATTTTACGCAAAAGTATATAATGGCCCCCAGTCGAGAAAACTCTTATGTGGTTAAGCAACTTGAGAGGCTAAAGGTCATCATATGACCATTCTTGTTGCTTTTCTAGCAGTCTGTTAGTTTGACTGATTTGACTGTTGTTTTTGGTTCTGGATTAATGGTGGTAATGGCATTGGGGCTTGAGGGGTGCTGCTGTTTGGCTAGTTTTAGGTTATATACATGACTCACTAGACCCTATTGACAGTTCCTGTGGTAACCACTATTAAAGATTTTGAGTGCTATGGTTTGTGGGAACAGTGTGCCTGTAAAATTACTTTTGTCTTTTTGATATTTGGTATCCACATGACTAACCAGAAGTGACTTCACAATGGTTGACACTATCCTAGGGTGGAAGTTTGCAAAGTTCCTTTCAGTTTTATTGGGTTACAAAGAATGTAAATGGGCTAGGGAAATGTCAGCAGCTTTCTTTATTTGAAAATTAATAAAGCCAAGTAGCATAACCAGGTGAACAACGAAGTAGCAAGAAATATATTGCGGTACATGTTTTTACAAACAGTATATCCTTTTGTTTATGTGCATAGCATGGGAGCTGACTAGTAAACTAAAACTACAATGCTTGCAGTAATATTAACAAAGGTCAGTGAGTGGAGGAGAACCTTCATTACCATGCTCGGGAGCCCATTGTACTTGTAGAGGAACTATGAATTCAAAGTTGATTAGTTCAAATCATTGATTTTAGTTGTTTGTTTTTTTTTTGCAGACTGATCCTTTGCCAGGGCGCATCAAAGTAAACTTTGCCATTTCCAAAGAACTTCCCTTTGGAGATAAAGACACCAGATCTAAAGTGACGTTATTGGAAGGTGACCATGTCAGGTTTAATATCTCCACTGATCGACGTGACAAATTGGAACGTGCTACAAATATTGAAATTCTGACAGATTCTTTTGAGTTGACTGGAGAAACCAGAGAAATGGTAAGCTAACCTTTTAACTGTTTTAAGCAATTGGACTTAACCCAAGTGCACTGCTCAGATATAACTAAATACTGGTGGTCTTAGAGCCTTTAGAAATTTTAGAAAGAGAGGTAAGGCAGTTATAGTTGATGAGATGACAGACATGGAGGTGGGAGCAAGAATAGACAAACTTCAGAATGTCTAGAGTAACGTTTTGTTAATTATGAAAGATCAATGAAAGCATCTGCATTTCTAAGTTTTTTTTTCTTGCAGATTTTCAGATTTTTTTTTGTCTCTGTAGGGTGTGATTGCAGCCATGAGAGATGGGTTTGGTTTCATTAAATGTGTTGATCGCGATGCTCGAATGTTCTTCCACTTTAGTGAGATCATGGATAGTCTCCAGCTCCATATCTCGGATGAAGTTGAGTTCACAGTTGTCCCTGTAAGTGCTTCAACTTGTTTATTAGATACTTGTTTTAAATTATGTCTAAATACTGATTGTCAGCTTTCCAAATGACTAAGGAAGTACAGAAACTGGGCCTCTGGCTCATTGCTGTCATTTGGGCCTCTGGCAAAAGCACTACAGTTGACCTCTGTCTAAAAATTAATAAATTTCACCTCATACTTCACTTCGAGTGGATTGGCTTAGTTTCAGTTGCTGTAGGCAAACAGTCATTATGTTCAGCAAGATCCCAGGAATAACAATTAAAATACAAAAGTTGGTTTAATTTTGATGGTTGATGGAGGAATATTGGTTCCAATATTCCTCCATCAACCAACATCACTCAGCACTCCCTCAGTGCTGTATTCCCTCCTGAAGTGTCAGCCAATATCACTGCTCAGTCCTGGAGTGATAATTGAATCTACAGCATACTACCCCAATGGTGTGTGCTGCCAACTGAACCATGCTGGTAGTTGATTAGTCACGGAGAGTGGCCACTTGAGTAAGGTTCATGGAACTGATTGGCACCTGAAGTTCTTGTGAAGGGAGGGGTTTGGGAGTTGGAAAGAAATAAACAAGAACATTTTGAAATATTTGATTTCATGACTAGTTATAAACTGGATTTTATAAACTGGATTATCCATCTAACAGTGGATAATTCAGTTTATACAATGTTTGACATAAATATAAAAATTTATTTTTAAAATTTGTGACTCAGGCTCAAGTGACACAGTTACTTTACAGTTCTTGTGTGCACAATTTGAGGTATGCTTAAATGTAAAGTATTGTACTGTTCTTGCTATTAATGTGCAAAGTATAAATCACTTGAAAATGTTATGCTGAATTCTGATCCCAAAATGCGTGGTAGTGAGGGTGTGGGGAGGAAAGAGGCTCCCTTAAGAGCAGGGAGTGTCGAAGAGTGAGAATTTTTTCTCCCACCTCTTCCATAAAATTTAAAATTTTCCATCGATGTTACTTGTTCCCACAGTGGTTTCAACTAGCACAATCTGATGATATGGCACACAATGCCTGTGCACAGTTTGTCTGTTTGAGTGCAACTCCCCCAGTTTTATTAATTAATCATATGTCAAGTAGATACAGAGGATGAATGTTTTTAATTCCAGTTTTCTAACCTTAGTAAGATGACTGGTCTTCAATCGGTTTTCTTAAAATTTGAATATTTTTTCTATAATGTCAAAATGTTTTTTTAGTACAGGTTGAATATCATTTATCCGTACACCTGAAACTGAACATTTTTTCAACACCTATGCAATTAATTTGTATGTTAATAAAGCAATGTAATATATTACAGGTGTAATAAGACTTAACAGGTAAGAAGTAGGGTGTGAGAGTTGGCAAATGGAGAAACAACCTAGTATTTGTAGACTATAGCCAGCCTAGGCTTAGGCTATTGTCTGGTAAGTTGACCTACCTTATATACTGTAGATCCAAAAATATCATCTGACTGCCAAACTCATTCGGCCCCAAGGGTTTTGGATAAAGGGTATTCGACCTCTATCCTCAATATTAATGATAACGTGTCATAGCAAGACTTTTCTTGGTAGCCTATGTATTTGGTATTAGCTTTATCCACCTGTAATTAAAACTTTTTTTTCTCCTAAAGGATGTACTTTCAGCCCAGAGAAACCATGCAATTCGTATTAAAAAACTTCCAAAAGGAACAGTGTCCTTTCACACGCAATCTGAGCAGCGCTACTTTGGGATGGTGGAGAAAGAAGCTACTGGTTCAATATCTAAATCCACCAGCCCAGCCAAGGGTAAAGAAAAGGTAATCCGAATTGGAGCATTGTAAACCCAGGCACCACATGATTTTTTTTTTTAACTTTCGCACAAACTTGGTACTTTAATGGAGACTCTTCCCACTCAATCTTGAGAGTTTGGCTGCCTTTAAAAACTAGCCCAGGACATTGGTTGTATGGTGTTAGTTTTACCTTATTGCAATCCAGTACCATAGCATGTTGATATTAAATATTGAGCCTGCTTTAGAAATGTTGACACTGTTGTTAGGATTATCTCTGGAGCAATGTAAGGCCCCATTTCTGGTTATCTTGATCAAAGAATAGAATAGAGGTGAATAGGCAATCTAATCTAGTTTTGAAGATGAGAGACTTTGATAAGAGTAGAAGAAAGCTGTTCCCTCTGACAAATGGGCCAATAACCAGAAATCGTAGAGTTAAAGTCATTGGTAAAATGTCTAGAGGGGCAACGAGAAATATTTTTACTTGAGAGTTGCTGACATTGGAATGCTGTACCTGAAAAGATTATTAAAGTTATTCCATAAATAATTGAGTTGAACAGGTACTTTGAGGATGAGGAATTATATGGTAACGAACAAAAATACAGGGGTATGTGGGATTAAGCAAGATGAGCTGCGTGCCTTCATTTGTGCTGCAAGTTTCCACGATTCTACAAAAGACTGTTTAATGGGTTGTCTTAGAGTAGCTCACTTCTTTCTGGGTGGGCTCTGCATGCCATGATATTGATATAACTACTAAAGCCACAGTTCTTTCACCTAGCTGTAATCTTGTTTCCAATCCTGTGCATTAGTGGAATGTTGGAAATGAGTTAGTTCAGTTTCCAAGTGGGAGGTATGGCAGTTGATGGCTAACATCTAAAGGGTATCTTAATTGTAAGCCAGCCATTCTTGTTGGCCTTACAAATAGGGGGACAGTGGCATAATGGTTGTTCCCAGGGTAGTAATTCAGAGGCCTGACTGAATGGGAACATGTGTTCAGATCTCACCACAGCAGGTTGGGAATTTATATTCAATAAATAAATCTGGAATGAAAGTCTGTGTTGACTGTCATTTAAAAACCCATCTGATCGATTGAGGTCCTTTAGGGAAGGAAGTCTGCTGATTTAACCTGGCCTGACCTATATATGACTTCAAACGTAAAGCATGGGGTTGACTCTTAACTGCCTTTTGAAATGGGCTAACAAGACATTTGATTAAGGGAATTAAAAAATGGGCAATAAATACTGACCTTGTCAGCACCACCCTCATGGAATAATTTTTTTAAAAATCAGTTCTGAATTAGAATTGAACATTGCCAGGGCAGAGTACAAGTAATTTTATCTTGCGTCTGGTTGTCAAAAGTATCTTGATCACAATTCAGACTTTATCGAACATTTAAAGTAGTTTAAATTAGACAAGTGCTCATAGCTACTGTTAATATATGTTTTTGGGTATGGATTTGCTGGAAAAGATATGAATTTAATAAATTACAAATTTTTCTCTAAACTAAATGCTAATTTGAAAGAGGCAGCTGAATAGATAGACATCTTTGTCACCAAGATTCATACTGTTAGAACTGATGGGAGACTTTTCACTTTTTGTCTCTTTTTCCAATTCTATTTTAAATGTTCCTGCTGCACCCTTTCGTCCTCTAGCTGGAAGGTGTATACACAGCCTCTTGCAGACCCTTAACGCTGCTGCCTTAAGCCATGGGAAGATGCATAGTAAACCCTGAGATTGCCCACAGTTATTGGCCCCAGTGGGTAAAACTCCTGGCCCCTGCTGAACACTACACTTGAAATACAACGTTGGTACAGACAATCATGACCTTCCTGCCTAGTTGTCCCATGGTGCAGTTTAGAGTGCATTATTGTGCTAAGATGAGCTACTGCCTTGGATTTATTTGTTCTGAGTGCAGGTGAAAATATTTACAATCAGCATTGCAAACCTCTTTGATTTCCTTGTGCTTATGTAGTTATAGGTCTGAACAATGTCAGGGAAGTAACAATTCGCCACTAACGGGATGTTGCTGTCAAGCCAAAAAGACGTTCTATCTTTCTCACAAATGAGTAATGTGGCATATGAATTTCAGTGCCAATAGGATGCTAGGTGTATAGGCTGTACATCCCAAAGTCTGGCAGATCTCATCTGACAGATTTCATCTGACAGCATGTCCCAGCCACTGTTTGCAATGGGCAAGGTACAGACCATACCCAACCAGCTCGTGCTTGTAAAACCCAAAGCACATTGTCCAACATCAGATGTGATTCTGCGATTGGACAACATTTGCTAAATAAAAATCAGTGTGCTGAAAGCTATGCTGACAACCAATTTAGTCAGGCTCGCAGTATGGTGCATTTCCATGTACTGGAAGCTACATATAATAATACACAACATCCTGTTCTGTGCAGACAGACAGAACGTGTGTACACGTTATTAAAAGCAAAATACTGCGGATGCTGGAAATCCGAAACAAAAATAGCTGGAAAAACTCAGCAGGTCTGACAGCATTTGCAGAGAAGAACACAGTTGACGTTTCGAGTCCGTATGACTCTTCTTCAGAACTATTTAGCAAATATTGTCCAATCGCAGAATCACATCTGTTGTTGGACAATGTGCTTTGAGTTTTGCAAGCACGAGCTGGTTCTGGTGAAGAATCATATGGACTCGAAACATTAACTGTGTTCCTCACTGCAGATTCTGTCAGACCTGAGTTTTTCCAGCTATTTTTATTTTTGTTTTTGTTATGTGTACACATTATTTTGTTTAGCTGAAACAGGCATAAGTGACAGCCATTTGCTGACTCATTCCTCAGGGCAATACCTTGACCTGGGTCAAGCTACCTGGTTTAAATTTCAAACAATGCTTGGCAGTTAATTGTCAGTCACCATCACTAGTGTATTCTCAATGGCAACTCCTCTACCAATCAGAGCCCACTTGCTAACCAGTCAGCACCCTTTTTCATACAGCATAAATTGATGTTTTCCCCTTATATTGGCATTCTTGCAAAGTGTCTTGATGAATGCAGGACAAAAAGCTTCGACATGTCTCTTTTTTTTCAGCAGTGCTCAAATTCTGTACTACTAAATGACTATTCGTGGAACTAAGTTTTTTTGGATGCAGGAATAAGAAAGGAAGCTTCTGGAATGAGCTTGTGGTTTTGAAATCACAGTTCTGAAGTTTGTGGTTTAATTAAATTCAGAAATGGATCATTAATGTTCTGGATAAGTAACTTCAGGGGATCTTGTGGACTCTGGTGCTGAGTATATGAAAGGAGCGAGCAAGCTTTAATCAAAAGCACCTGTTCAGACCTCAGCTGAAATCCATGTAAATTAATTAAGCAAAGTCTTGGCCTACTTCCCTTGACCCAATTTGAAAGTTGTCTCTTTTACAATGAAAGAAGTTCCCTAATTCTCATAACCTCCCTCCTTGCCATCCAAAAAAATTATACTTAAGACTGGTAGTTAGCATTTTACAATCCTGTGTTTGGAATAATTTTGTGCCCACTGCAACAAAGGAGCTGATTTCAAAAGCTGGAGATGCTGAAAGTGGTAATGGGCTGGTAATCATTTGGCCAGTGTCTAGATAGTCATTGGTTATCATCTTGTAGGTATAATTGTTGGTGTGCGTTGTGTGTATGTGCACAGATTGAATTGGATCTCTTGATTATACCTACCAGCTGCAACCTTGCCCTCCAAAATGTTGTCTTTTTCATCTAGCCTTTGTACTTGGGTTCTATTAAAATCTCCCTTTTTCTTTTGTGTCATCTCTGCTTGTTCAGAAAAAAGAAAAGGTATGAAAATCCTTTCAAATCCTGTTTGTCAGATCTGTAAGATGCATGTTGCTTTTCATGATTGTGTATGTTTAGGTTGTGAAGCTTTGGCTGCTGTGCAGGTGGCAGATGGAGCTTTCGCATGGTTTGGTCAGAGTAGTGATTTATTTTAATACTTAATTGAATTCTCTTATGAAAACCTCAAATTTGAGAGTATTCAATGGGTAGTTGCAGATTTCTAAATAATGTATTGTAGGGCTTTGCTTTGAACTGGTTATTGGCTCATGAGTTTCTCATTAGTTTATCCTAAGTGCATGATGTGACATTTGTGGATTGTATTCTGCTTAACTACTTAAGGAACTTTGCAGAAACATACTTTAACTTTCATAATTTCTACATAGTGTCAATATCCTGTGTAAGCTGAAACTGGCGGCAAGTGGATTATTTGCCTAACATGTAATTGGCGCTATTTGCAGGATGAATAATTTTGTTGAATTAAATTGAGCTCAAAACTATACCTCGAGAATAAATCTGAAATTGGATAAATGTAGCCATTCATTCTATTTTTCTTGGCTTTATAGTAGAATTCCTAACTATGTTCTTTCTAAATGTGCTTGGATAATGCAAGACCAAAGTTGTTATCCTATCTGGTGTTTGAGCTGAGCCAGTATTTAAATTTGTGCTATTTACTGTTTTCTGAATTGGCTTCCATGTCTGAGACAGGATGCCAACTCGTGGTACTGAGGTGAAGCTACTTGCTGATTGTCCTGTATTTTGGCAGTTTGAGAGACTTTCATCATCTTTTCAGTGCCGATATGGCAGTCTGAATTAAAACTGAGAAAGTTGGTCAACATAGTAAAGGTTCATTTGACACTTCAGTGATGACCTTATCCCAACATACACTTGAACAAGTTGATTCCGCAAGAAACGAAAGACTCCAATTCTGCACGCAATATAGAAATCTTCTTTCTAATAGGCAGAAGCAAATGAGTAAATGAGTTTTAAAATTAACCTTTGACAGGGTTTGATCCCAGTATTAGCTTCCTTTGCAGTGTTGATGTGCTAGTTTTAAAATGACATGATTTTATATAAATGGTGGATAGAATTGGTCAAAGTTTGAGCACTAAATATCTGGTTAACCCAGTTGTGTCTCGAGTGCTGCATTTTTTTCCTGTTTTGGGGATTTTAGCAAAATGGCTTTATATTTAACAAGTATTCTTGAGGCAAAGTAAATGTAGATTTTTGAGGTAAGATGTTTAGAATTTAGGAACTTGATTATATAATTCCACTTGAATTATTGAGTTATTCAGATGTGCAGTTTGTAATGGTGGAACTTAATCTTGAAGTACTGAAGTTTTTCTGGCACTTGAATATTTTGTAGGCAGTGGCTCTTGGCCAAAATCTTTGGGCGGTATTTTCTGCACCCGCCTGTCGGCGGGTCCTGCCCACGACAGGACTGGAAAATCCCAGCCTTTGTTTGGGCCTTTACTGACATGCATAATATGTACTCGTGAGATCTAGCAGGAGGATAGATATTTTTATCTTTTAAGTGTAACCTGCATGAAGTTCAGTTATTGTTTTGGCAGCACCTTTCAGTTGTTTCACGTTTTGAGTCATGTGGATGTTATGGCCTACACGTGCTAGATGGTTAAAATTTTAAACTCCAGGATCTGCCTCATTTAATTCACAGAATCCCAGAATCTCTCAGTGCAGAGGAGGCCCTTCGGCCCATCGAGTCTGCACCGACACATGAGAAACCTCTGACCTACCTACCTAATCCCATTTACCAGCGCTTGGCCCATAGCCTTGAATGTTATGACATGCCAAGTGCTCATCCAGGTACTTTTTAAAGGATGTGAGGCAATCAGCTCCCAGGCAGTGCCTTCCAGACCATCACCACTCTCTCGGTAAAAAAAGTTTTTTTCCTCTCAATTCCACCTCCTCCCCCTCCCCCCCCCCCCCCCCCCCCAAAACCACCTGCCTTTCACCTTGAATTTATGTCCCCTCATGACTGACCATTCAACTAAGGGGAACAGCTGCTCCCTACCCACCTTGTCCACGCCCCTCATAATCTTGTACGCCTCAATCAGGTTGCCCCTCAGTCTTCTCTGCTCCAGTGAAAACAATCCAAGTCTATCCAACCTCTCTTCATAACTTAAATGTTTCATCCCAGGCACCATCCTGGTGAATTTCCTCTGCACCCCCTCCAGTGCAATCACATCCTTCCTATAATGTAGTAACCAGAACTGCACACAGTACTCCAGCTGTGGCCTCACCAAGGTTCTATACAGCTCCAACATGACCTCCCTACTTTTGTAATCACTGCCTAGATTGATAAAGGCAAGTGTCCCATATGCCTTTTTCACCACCCCACTAACATGCCTTTCTGTCTTCACAGATCTATTGGCACACACACCAAGGTCCCTTTGTTCCTCAGAACTTCCTAGTGTCAAGCTGTTCATTGAATACTTTCTCGTCAAATTATTCCTTCCAAAGTGTATCATCTCGCACTTTTCAGGGTTAAATTCCATCTGCCACTTATCTGCCCATTTGACCATCCCGTCTCTATCTTCCTGCAGCCCAAGACACTCAACCTCATTCTTAACCATTTGGCCAATCTTTCTAATTACTGAAGATTTTCTCTGAACTAATGGAGTGTACTTCAATTCAGGAAAAACATGGAAAAGTACGTGATAGCAGAAATGTAGAATACTTGCATCTGCATTTTGATGGATGCCAATTAGCCAATATTAGAAAGTGAGTTGTTGAGAGTTGCAGTGCCATCAAGATTTTAAGGTGTCTAATTTCTTGTGTTTTGTGCAGTATATTAAATGTAACTCATGATTAGAGGTATACGCATGTACAATTGTGACATTTATCAAAAGCAGGGACCCTAAAGTCATCTACTTCAAATCCAAGAAATATCGATCAGCATTCTAAAATGGCACAAAACTAGGCACTTTTATCTAGAGACTGTAATTACCTGTGGTGTTATTTTATAATAGCTCAAAACAAGATTATTTTAAAATGCTATTTTCTTGTGTACAATTTTGCTCAAATTTAGCTGGCAGTGAATACCTTGCCTTCTGTATGTAGTTGCAGTGTGATATTGCGCCAGGTTAAAAAGAAAGATAAAAGAAGCACGGGCCCAATGTCCAAAATCCAGCACCCTCTGAACCAAAACTGTGCCATGTTTTGGATTTTCCCGGATTTTGGGTTGCATTCCAATAGAACAAACAGCTTATGTGTGTTTGATTTTCCCCTCTCCCATCTCATTGTAGCATTGTTTACACGGAAGTTACCCATAGGATGTCACCGTCATTCTAATTGCTAAATGTGACAGTCTAATCCTAGAGGTTTAGAGAAATATGCTGATGCACTGTCAGGTAGTTAATTGGCCGGACTCTGATATAGAAGGAAAGAATTTGCATTCATATTTCTTTTGTAAATAAAAGACTATTAGTGCTTTTCATGACATGTTTGCTTCTCAAGAAGCATTCAATTCACCCCTCTAATTTCCCTGGAAATGCAGATGCATGTATACCAGGTTGCAGATGCTAGGAGAGAAAACTATGGCTGAATTTATGTTCTGTAGTCAGGGGTCCTGAGACTAATTGTATCATTCTTATAGCAACACCTTCAGAGAGTAGCTGGATTTAGTATGGACCAGGAATTAAACCTAGGCTTATTTCTTGATTGCCTTTACCAACTAACGCACTGTGTCCTCTATATGCATAACTCACTGATTCCATCCTCTGGGAAGAGCCTGAGAATGGCCTCTTCATTCCCCTGCTTATTCTGTTCTGGGAGCAGCATCCAGATCTCCCAAGAGAATAATATCCAGTTTTCGGACAGCCGGATTTTGGATAATATACCTGGATAACGGTAATGTATGAAAGAGTGGATAATGCCACAGAGCTACCTCCACCCAAAGTTTTGGGAAGAGTGCAAGTTTCACTTACCAAGTAAATTCAAAGAGGGCTTAGAATAAAAAGATAAGCAATGTTAGATATTTCCAAATGACATTTAACATTAAAGGCAAGGAGTGGAGATAAGCTATGATGATAGAACACAGGAGATGTATTTGGGGAAAAAAACCTAAGCAAGCCTAAATTAAAGGGATGTCTGAGGAAATAAACATTACTAGAGAACAATAGACCAAAGTTACAAACTTAAACTGGGCAAGTAAATTAAAAAGGGGGAAATAAGATAAATAAGATTAAAAAGAGAAATAGAGCTAATGTAGGATGAGGCTATGGGCCATTTGCGTTCTGGAATGATTTTGAATCAGGCCAAACATTGGAATACTTATGAATATGAAAACTGTCTGCTAATCAATGCATTTAGGGTTTTTGCCTCGAGAGAAAAATGCTGTAAATGAGAAGAGTAGACAAATGTAAGGGGATCATGAAGAGTATTAAACCCTGAAAAAGTCACCTTAGGTTGTGGAAATGACTGGATTAATAAAAACAGGAGTGTGCCATTTTGCCCCTTGAATGGTGGAGCAGATTCCATAAGATCGTGGCTGATCTGATTGTGGCTTTAACTCTACTCTCCTGTTTGCCCCCATAACCCTTGACTCCCTTATAGATCAAAAATCTGTCTTGAAAACATTGAATTGAATATGCCTCCATTGCTCGCTAGAGTAGCCAATTCCAAAGATTAACGACCCTTTTGAGAGAAGAAATTTATCCTCATCTCTGGCTTAAATGGGAGAGCCCTTATTTTTAAACTCTGCTGCCAAGTTCTAGATTCCCCTGCAAGGAGAAACATTCTCTGAGCAGCTACCCCTGTCAAGCCCCCCCTCAGAATTTTTTTTCAATCTGATCACCTCTCATTCTTCTAAATTCCAAAGTGATGTGCTCAACCTGCTTAACCTTTCCTCGTAAGACAACCTCTTTACCGCTGTAATCAACCTAGTAATCCTTCACTGAACTGTTTCCAACGCAAGTATTTCCCTCAAGGAAGGAGACCAAAACTAGGCAGCACTCTAGGTGCAATCTCACTAGTGCCCTATGCAGTTGTAGCAAGACTTTCCTGCTTTTATTCTCCATTGCAATAAATGCTAACTTTCCATCTGCCTTCCTAATTACCTCTGCCACTAAAGGTGGACTTGGGATTGGCTATCTGCCCCTTCTAGTTTGTTTCTGCTTGGCAGCTATCTTCAAAACTGAACTCAAACTGCTTTTTCTAGTTCCTTCTGTGTGTCTGTGGGGGGGACCTGCCTCTCTGGACCCCTGTTGCTAGCAAGAAGGGTCATACGGACTTGAAACGTTAACTGTTTCTCTCACCACGGATGTTGCTAAACCTGAGTTTTTCCAGCATTTTCTGTTTTTGTTTCATTTCCAGCATCTGCAGTATTTTGCTTTCGACCCTTGTTTGCTTAACTTCTCTTAGTCGTAAATTCTCATTAGAAATGCAGGCACCTTTTAAAGTGAAACTAAAACTTAACTTGACCTTTTCTTAACACACACAATCAGAAATACAAATCAAACTTAAACATTAATGCTAAAACTCATTCCTAACACCCTCAAATACCAATATAACTTAGTTTAACTATCCCTTATTTCCTAACACTATCTATATGCCTATAGAAGACTTTCAGATTCCCTTTCATGTTAGCTACTAGTGTCTCCTCATGCTCTCTTTGTTTTTCTCATTTGTTTTTCAATTTTGTTTCTGAACTTTCTATATTTGGCCTGCTTTTCAGTTGTATTATCCACCTGTCATGAGTACACTTTTTTCAGTTTCATTTTAATCTCTATCTCTTAGCATCCAGGGAGCTCTCGGTACGCTTGCCTTACCTTTTAAGCTTTTAATACCCTAGAATGCAGGCCATCAGGTCCAGGGAACTTGTCAGCGTTTAGTTTGCTGAGTACTTTTTTCTGCTTTATGCTCCTCCATCCCTTTTGCCCCCTGATTCTCTACTATTGTTTGGATGCTTTTAGTATCTTCTGCCATGAAGACAGATGCAGAAATTTTATTCAAAGTGTCTGCCATTTTCTTTTCCATTATTGATTCATCAGTCTTATCCTCTAAGGTACCAAAGTTTACTTTATCTACTCTCTAATATACTTGTGGAAGCTCTTACTGTCAGTTTCTTTATTGCTAGATTACTCTCATACTCCAATTTCTCTCTCTTTAATCATCCTTTGCTGGTTTCTAAATTTTCCCAATCTTCTGGCCTACCTCCAATCTTCACAACATTGTATGTCTTGTCTTTCAGTTTGATACCATACTTAATTTTCTTAGTCAGGATGGTGCATCCTCCTTGTGGTCTGTCTTTCGCAATTGAGTGTACCTTTGGTGAGAGTCATGAAATATCTCAAATGTCTACCACTGCTTCTCTACCATAATACCTTTTTGCTTATTTTCCCAGTCCACTGTAGCCAGCTCTGTCTTGATACGTTTTATCTACATTTTTAAGGCACTAGTTTTAGACCCAGGTTGCTCACCCTCCAGCTGAATGTGGAATTCTTCATGCTCTATCACTGTTGCCTAGAGGATCCTTTTATTAATTAATCATGTCTCATTGCACATTACCAGGTTTAAAATAACCCATTTCCTGGTAGGCACCAGAACATATTGTTCTAAGAAACTGTCATCATCCTCGAGGCTACCTTTTCCAATTTGATTCATCCAAACTGTGTTAATTTTAATCTTCATGTAGTGAGATCTTGACAGTCAACCAACAGGGGTTTAAGGGTGGAAACAGTTAAACCAGCAATAGGGTGATCAGGATATAGTGACGAGGACTGAAAAAGGGCAAGAATATAAATTTGAATGGTAGAAGTACGAAAACCTGTGACTACACAAGATTACTAGGTACACTCCACATTATAGTTGGTAAATAAGGCTTTTCTGAAAAAAAAACTGTCATTTAAGAAACAATTAGATGCTGCAATGAAGGGAATATAGATCTTTCTGAATGGAATTGATGTAGGCCATTCAGCCCTTGAGGCTGTTATTGGTGAATGAACTGATATTAGGTCACATGACCTGCACATAATCTTGATAAAGTTATTGCGTGTTTAACACATGATTACATCGAGCTTTGGTGCAGAAACAGGCAATTTGTCCCAACTGGTCAATTTTTTTTTTTCATTTCTGGGATGTGGGTCTGCTGGCACAACTGGCATTTGCCCATTCCTAATTGCCCTCAAAGGTAGTCCCACAGCACCAAGTATTCCAGGTTTTTGACAGTGACAATGAAGGAATGGTGACTTATATTTCTAAATCAAGATGTTGTATGACTTGGAGGTGGTGCCCCTGTTGCCCTTATTTTTTCTTAGGTTGTAGAGCATGTGGGTTTGATAAGCTTTTGAGTTCCTGCAATATATTTTGTATATGGTACACATTGCAGCTGATAGTAGAGGAAGTGAATGGTTAAGGTGGGGGATGGTGTGCTGATCAAGCAAGCTGCTTGTATGCTGGGTGGTGTCAAGCTTCTTGAGTGTTGCTGAGGCAAGTGGAGAATATTCCAGCACAATTCTACATATTAAGGCTTTGAGGAGTCAGCATGTGAGTTATTGCAGTGGCTGCAATATTCGTGGCTGGTCCAGTTATGTTTGTGGCAAGTGGTAATCCTTTCTCCCTTCTGCTTATCTAGCTTTACCTTAAGTGCATCCATGCTGTTTGCCTGTTACTGGGGAAACGATGAGTGCCATTTACAAACATGGTAATAGTTTCAGTAAGAGAAAATAAACAATACTATAAAATACTTGATATGAGGGGAAATGAATAGTTTGTATTTTTTAAGTATGACCTGTTGAATTTAATTGAAAAAGTCAACTTTGAAATAATTTATGCCTGTGGATTTATTTTGTTACACATCATATTTAATGAACTTGGTTGCTCTTTAGGATGCAGAAGAGGGAGTCATTGCATATGAGGAAGCTGGGATAAGAATGACTGTACCATACCATATAAAAGACCTGGAAGGTTGTGCAATTCCACAGCTTGGTGATAAGGTAAACTTGTATTTGAACTCGGTTTTACCAGTATAATTTTTCAATTGTTACTGTAGGTCAAATGACCATCTATTAAATTATTATATCCGTTATCACATTAAGCAGCCCAAAATATTGTGGTGGTTCACAGTTTGGGGTTCTGTTGTGGCCGAGTACTTCCAAAGAGTTGTCACTGCCTCTTGTTGCCCTGTTTTTTGATTATAAAATGGGTATGTTGTTAATTATACTCTTGCACTCACTATCTTGCACCCCCATACTTAATTTTGGTTTCTTCATTAATAGAAAAATACTAGCTCATCTCCTGTGATATTGCACATGGAGAGGTGAGATTAAGTGCAGTATTCAGTTCAAGAATGATTAGAGGGCTGAGATAGCTATACCAAGGCAGAGGAGATCGTGGGGTGGCAGGATTGAGAACTAAAGGGACATAAGAATTGCTAGATTTTGGGGGGAAAAAACAAGCCAATCTAGCTTGACTTCTGTTGTCATCATAGTTGCATTATACAACAATAATGGGCTTGCTAATTGCGGCGATCATGCTCCAGCAGTTCTACAGTGGACCTTGTTTTTACTGATAGTTGAGGGACAAATATGGCCCATAATGCTGCAAGGACTGTCCTGTCCTTGGAATGGTGTCATAGAAAAAAAAACCTTGCATTTATATTGTGCATTTCATATCCTCAGGATGTCTCAAAGCACTTTACAATGAGTAAGCACTTCTGAAGTGTTGCTGTTAGAATGTAGAAAACTTGGCAGGTAATTTGCACACAGCAAGCTTCCACAACCAGGTGATGGTGGCATTGAATGACATATTTTGCAATGTTCTTTCGCCTGAGGGCCAAAGAAACTTCATGCTGTTTAGAAACAACATATGCCCTTTCAAATTGAGAAGTTGATAGAGAGCCACCGTGTGGCCTTGGTTTGAAACTCGGAAGAATTTATCAATAATTCTTTTCCAATATCAAGTTCTGATTTTGTTTTTAAACCCAATGCAACATGACAGATTTCAGTGGTATCTACAGATGAAATGAGTGCTATAAATAAATTGTACTTTTATAATGGATTTTCCCACTGACACATTATGACAGGATTTTTCAGTACATTTTGAAATGGATTGTTGTGACCCATTCCATTCGGCAGTTTTAATATATAATTATGTTTAATATATAATTAAAACTGCTGAATGGGTCACAACAATCCATTTCAACATGCAAGTCTCGGCATATGTTGTAACGTTTCCAAAGACTACAAAATATGTCTGCTTAAACATGCTTATCATCCTGTGGGCCCTGTAATGTGGCTAGAGACTACTATTTTGGCCATCATAAGTGCACGTTCCCCTTGGATGGGACGGGATTTGGGAATAAATCAAAATTTTCACTCTTGATTATATTGGAATCAATCTTCATCCCATCAGATCTTCGCTCTGTTGTATCCAGTATAACCATTACAGTCTTCTGGCGGTGTTGTTTAATTGTAAAGCAGTTAAGGTATTCACTGTAGATTAGAATCAAACTGCATAGTGCTGCCAGTAGTTTAAAAACTTGTTCAGAACAAGAGTATTAACTGGAAATTTACATTCCTCATTTCTTCAGACATTGAAGAAAATAAATGATGAGGTCAAGTAGTTAATTCCCTGTAAGAGCAGATAAACTATAATGTCCAATGGTATTAGTGGGACAATAGTACAGGTGTAAAGAGCTAATCTGTTATATAAGACAGTGGTCAGGTCATAGTACTATGTTTTTGGTGCCTCGTTATAAAAGGACTTTATAGGATATGTCATGGGTTTCCTGGGGTGATTGATATCTGAGCAGGCAAACTAGTTATGAGAGATTTATTTTAATGCTGTCTTTAAAAATGATGTGCATCTACTAAGTTTAGTTTTTGGAGCACTTGTATGAGAGGTATTTAGGATACCAATTGGAAGTTGTTTTTCCTAGAGCCCATACAAGCAATTCATTAGCTGAGTATTCAGAAAGGCACCTCTCATTATAACATTTGATGTACCAATCTGAGGGGTTCAGGCTTTTCAATGTTGAATGGCTTTTAAGGATTGAACATACACTAAAAGAAGCAGTCAGATTTAAAAAGGCGAGCAGAAAAATGCTGCAAGAGACTGGATTGCATGGAGAGTGGCTCTGCTCTGGACTGTAAAGGAATAGCTCATTACACAAATATAAATTGTACTAATCAAACTGAATAACTGATACATAGAGTAATAAGTTTCACCTCACTGCGGAATAAAACAGATTATGTATCAAACTAAATTTGCCTTATCCCATGTTAACTCATTCCGCCTTCTGAAAAACTGAAATGTACAAAACGCATGAAGTTCTAATCTAGTCTCAACAGGACAATGAGTCAACTTTCATTAAAGCAAGTTGCTTGCACCACTTGAGGAAATGATTGACACCAGAGATTTTTCTAGTTGCAGCAGATCTGAATTTTTAATTCTCAGTTTAGCATTGTCGCACTGAGGAGAGAGGTCTGGAGAAACAACTTCTTTATATTGAATTGTTGGAATATAGAATGCTTTGCCACAGGGAGTAATTAAGGCAGAAATCTTAAAATAATAGGTACATTTTTGAAGCAGAGGAAAATACAAGGAGGTGGAGAGTGACCAGAACAACAAATGCATTTGGGTTCCCTAGTAAAAAGCCAGCACAGAACTTAATGAACCAATTCTGTTCTGTAACTTGTTGTAATTCATTAGTTTTGCACTGACTATTTTATCTTTGAACTGGAGTGTTTTGGAACATTGGTTCCCAGCTGAGGTTTCCAGCTTCTTGTTATTCTCACTCGGTGGAAACTCTACGAAAAAGTGTTCTGTTCTTGGTCAAAAGGATAGTGGCTCAGGTGCAGCCTGCACCTGCCCTGCAACCATATTCTTTGGTCATATTACTGGCAGTGGACAGGGATACGATTGCACCCAGATCCCTGTGGATGATTCAATACTGCATACTTCCGTTTGAAGTTTGACCTCTCAATATATTTGCTCAAAAATACAAAATTGATCAACTGGTATAGTTCTGTAGGAATATCCAAAAATGAGTTGCAAGTGTCTCCTAAACGGACAGCAACATTTTGCTGGTTGTAATAAATTAATTTTTGAATTTGGAAAAAAATCAGCTCTATTCTCTAACTCATTGGGATTTCTCTCTAACTACAACTGACAGGAACTGGAATGATAACTTTGCTTATCACTCAAGTGAGGCTCATCACTTGTATAGCTTCATCTCTAGTGCAAAAGAGAGATTCTTCATCTCTTTGTTAACTGCAGTTTACGCAATTTTTTTTGGTTATGCAGTCTATGAAATCTATTTTTTTGATTGAAGTTTGTGTTCTGACATGCTTGTGCTACAGACATTTTGGGAATAACTGGTACCTACCTGGTTTGTAGGGAGTAGTTACTGATTGGATGAACTCAGTTGTGAAGAGTTACAAGCAATTTGCGATGAGACTTCAGAAACTAATTGAAGATTCATTCATTTGCGCCTACAGTGGTTGTCAAAAAACCTTAGCCCATAAAAATATTCAGTAAAGTTTAATCCAAGAGACATTTAAGGAATGACCTTTTTATAGCTAACAAAGGATATAACTATGGCTGATACCATATGAGCGTACGAATTAGGAGTAAGTCACTTGGCCCCTTAAGCCTGCTCCACCATTCAATAAGATCGTGGCTGATCTGATTGTATCCTCAACCCCACATTCCTGCCCACCCCCGATAACCTTTCAAGCCCTTGTTAACAACCTAGCTCTGCCTTAAAAAAATATTCAGACCCTGCTTCCACTGCCTTTTGAGGAAGAGAGTTTCAAAAACACTCAATCCTCAAAGAAAAAAAATTTCTCCTCGTCTGTCTTAAATGAATGACCCCTTATTTTTGATCTCTGACCCTTAGATCTAGATTCTCCCACAAGAGCAAACATCCTCCACCTCCACCCTGTCAAGACCCCTCAGGATCTTAAAGGTTTCAATCTAGTCGCCTCTTACCCTTCTAAATTCCAGTGAATATAAGTCTAACCTGTCTAGCCTTTTCTCATAAGACAACCTGCCCATTCCATTTATGAGTCTAGTAAACTAGTCTAGTAACGAGATCAGTACCGTACACACTGCTCCAGATGTGGTCTCACGTCCTGTACAACTGAAGCATAACCTCCCTATTTTTGTAATCAATTCCCCTCACAATAAATGATAACATTCTATTAACTTCCCTAATTACCTGCTGTACCTGCATACTAATCTTTTGTGATTCATGCACTAGAACACTCTCCGATCCCTCTGAATCTCAGAGCTCTGCAATCTCTCACCATTTATATAAGCTGCTTCTTTATTATTCCTGCCAAAATGAATGATTTCACATTTTCCCATATTATACTCCATTTGCCAGATCTTTGCCTCCTCATGAAACCTATCTGTCACTTTGCAGCCTCCTCATGTCCTCTTCACAATAGAGTTTCCTACCTATCTTTGTGTCATTAACAAATTTAGCAACCATTCCTTTGCCCCTTCATCCAAGTCATTTATATACATTTTTAAAAGTTGAGGCCAAAGCACTTGTCACATCTTGCCAACCAGAAAAAGACCCATTTATAACTACTCTCTGCTTCCTGTTAGCTAGCCAATCTTTTGTCCATGCCAAATGTTACTCCCTATACCAAGAGCTTTTATTTTCTGTAATAACCTTTGCTGTGGCAAATGCCTTCTGGAAATATAAGTACAATATATCCACTGATTCCCCTTTATCCACAGCACGTGACTCCCTCAAAGAACTCCAATAAATTGGTTAAACATGATTTCCCTTTTACGAAACTATGTTGACTCTGCCTGGTTGCCTTAAATTTTTCTAAGTGCCCTGCTATAACAGCTTTAAGAATAATAACTTCTAACATTTTCCCTATGGCAGATGTTAGGCTAACTGCCCTGTGGTTTCCTACTTTCTGACTACCTCCCTTTTTGAATAAAGGAGTTACATTTGTTATTTTCCAATCTAATAGAACCTTTCCTGAATCAAGGGAACTTTGGAAAATTAAAACCAACGCATCAACTATCTCACTACCCACTTCTTTCAAGACCTTTAGGGTGAAATCCATCCGGACCTGGGGATTTGTTAGCCTCCTGTCCCGATGATTTGCTTAATACCACTTCCCTGGTGATTGTAATTTCCCTGATTTCCTCCCTTCTTTCATTTCCTGATTTACAGCTATTTCTGGGATGTTACTTATGTTCTCTATAGTGAAGGCTAAAGCAAAATACTTGTTTAATGCATCTGCCATCTCCCTACTTTCCATTATCAATTCCCCAGACACACTTTCTATAGGACCAACACTCACTTTTATTATTTAAATATCTACACAAACTCTTACTATCCATCTTTATATTACTACCTAGATTTCTCTTGTACTCTTTTTTTCCCTTATTAATCTTTTTGTCATTCTTTGCTATTCTTTATATTCCTTCCAATCTTCTGACCTGCCACCTGTCTTTGTGTAATTATACACCTTTTCTTTAAGTTTGATACTGTCTGTAACTTTTTTAGTTAACCACGGTTGGTGGGGTCTCCGCTTGAAATTTTTATCTCTCATTGGAATGTATCTATTCTGTGTATTCTGAAATATCCCTTTAAATGTCTCCCACTGACTATCTATTGACCTATCCGTTAATCTCATTTGCCAGTTCACTTTAGCTAGCTCTGCTTTCATGCCTTCATAATTGCCGTTATTTAAGTTTAACATACTAGTTTTGGATGCACTTGTTTCTCCCACAAAATGAATGTAAAATTTAATCATTATGATCGCTGGTACCTAGGGGTGCCTTCTCTAGGAGGTTATCAATAATCCTATCTAGTTGCTCAATACCAGGCCTAGTACAGCCTACTCTCTGGTTGGCTCCAGAAAATGCTGTTCTGAGAAACTAACACAAAGACATTGTGAACTGCTCATCTATGCTGTCTTTGCCCATTTGATTTTTCTAGTCTATATGTAGACTAAAATCCCTCATGATTGCTGTGCCTTTCTGGCAAGCTCCCGTTATCTCTTTTAGAACTCTGTCCTACTGTTACAATTAGGGGGCCTTTACACCATTCCCACAAGTGACTTCTTGCCTTTATCATTCCTCATCTGAATCCAAACTGCTTCTACATCTTAGTTTCCTGAACCCTCTATTGTGCTAATACTATTGTTAATTAACATAGCCACCCCTCCACCTTTTCCTAACTTCCTGTCCTCCCTAACTGTCTTCAATATTAGGTCCCAGTCTATGTCATCCTGTGGCCATGACTCTCTAATGGCTGTAAGATTGTACTTTATTCCTATTGCGCTATTAGTTTCTGTTGTTTCGAATGTTACATGTGTTTAGATATAGAGCCTTTAGGTTTGTCCTTTTTATTATTTTTGTAACATCTAGCCTTATCTGCTGATTTACTCTTAGAATTGTACTCTGTCCCTTCCTGTCACAGCCTGTTTATTGTTTCCCATGTTAATACCTTTCTTTCTTGCCTTGTCTCTACTCTTTATCACATCTTCCCAGATATGATCCCTTGCCCCCACTATTCAGTTTAATACCTTCTCTACTTCCCTAGTTATGCGGCTCGAGAGGACACCAACTCCAGCACAGTCCAGGCGTAGACTCTTTCAACAGCACAGATCCCACTTTCCCCAATACTGGTGCCAGTGCCCTTTGAACCTGAACCCACTTCTCCCACACCAGTCTTTGAGTCACGCATTCATTTCTCTAATCTTTCTTGTCCTGTGCCAATTTGCACATGGTGGCAGGTAATAATCCAGAAATTATTACCTTTCGAGGTTCTGATTAATTTGGTGCCTAGCTTGACATTCTGACTATGCAGAGCCTCTTTCCTCATCTTGCCTATGTCATTGGTACCTACATGGGCCACGACCACCGGATCCTCGCCCTCCCACTGCAAGTTCCTCTCCAGCCCTGAGCATATGTACCAAACCCTGGCACCGGGCAGGCAACAAACCTGTCTGGACTCTTGCTCTTTGCTACAGAGAACGGTGTCAATCCCCCTGGCTATACTGTCTCCTACTATCACTACGTTCCTTTTTGCTCCCCCACTTGGATAACTTCCTGTACCATGGTGCCATGGTCAGTTTGCTCATCCACCTTGCAGCCTTGCTGTCATCCAAATAAACTGAAAACCTCAAACGTATTGGACAATTGCAGAAGCTCTCACTATTGTCCTTTTGGGTCCACTTACCTGCCTCACTCGCAGTCACACCCTCCTGTCACTGGCCACTGACCAAATCAGAAGACCCTATCCTAAGTGATGTGGCTGCCTCCTGGTATGAAGATTCCAGGTAACTCTTTCCCCCCCCCCCCCCCCCCCCCATTCTGCATCTCAGCCACTAGCTCAATGACTCTGAGCCGAAGTTCTTCAGGCCACAAACGCTTACTGCAGACGTGTTTGCCCTGGATCACAAATGTCATCCAGGAGCTCCCACATGCTGCAGCCTTGACACATCATCTGTCTTGCCATCCTTAATGTTTTAAATAATTGCTTAATTATATTAGCCACTTATTTATGTAGCTTTCTTATATATGTTCACAAACTGGTTAATGTCACTCCCTAGAGCTGTCGTGATCTGTATAAGCTCCAACTGTGATGTATCTGAAGATTCAACTGAGAACGGACTTTCTTTAACTACATAAGGCTACCTGTCAGGCTTGCTTGTGATTCTCTTCCAGGGAAGTTTTGTATTTCAGTTGGTATATGCTTGCTAGTTTTATAAAGCCATATTGCTTGGAAATAGTTCAGTTAAGAAAATTTCTTGCTTAAAGGAACTTGTTTTTTATCTCTACTGTTCCATATAGATTGAATTTAGCATTTGTGAAGTTAAAAGAACTGGCCTACAGAGTGCAGTGTCAATCAAAGTTCTAAATCGTAACCCCAATGCCAAGAGACTTGTAGGATATGTAGCAGCTTTGAAGGATAACTTCGGTTTCATAGAAACTTCTCAACATGATCAAGAAATTTTCTTCCACTACAGGTGAGCCACATATTTGACTCCTGCATAGTATTTACAAAATATTGTAGAATGTAGTCATTTGGTGAGGTGCATACTAATGAGTCTGAAATCCAAATCATTGTTCACTATTTGCTCACTTTTTGTGCAGTTGTCCTAAGCATGACCTTTCTTGGTAAGTTTTGAGTGTCTCCATTTGTTATGCATTCACTGAAACTGGTGGGGTTTTCCCCCTACTCTGTGTAAAATTCCCAGTGCTGCATATTTCTACAGTTGACACCTTGAGGATTTTCAAATCTTGCACATCATGGGCTATGTGGTCATTGGCATCCTGTGATGGATATAAATGTTTAAATCAAGGATTCCTTTCAATGAGGCCAACCACATGTGGCATTGCAGTAATAACTCTACTGGCTACATGGGTTTCACTAATAGAGAATTAAAACTGTCTCTTACATTCTGTGCTAAATTCCTTACAATCGCTATCCATGTTTATGACCACTGTTTTATTATTGATGCTTTTATTTATGTATCTCAAAAATCCAACTGCCTTTGGTTTATTAAAATACTTATGTGCAACATGGGCAGAAAAAGTGAACTATGCGGTCAGGAATGCACCAGTAGATGGTGTCACTAAAATGAGGTATTCAACTTATGATCAACAGTATGTGTGTTTGGATAAGAGGCTGATGAATTTTTTTTAAATATCATTAAAACAAGTTAGAATTGTGTATTTTTCAGAAGAGTTTGTCATCTGAAGAATGTTAAGTTTCTACAGGTTACTTTTCCACTTGAAACTGGAGGAGCAATTGTGCATTTGTGACATTTCTGTTGACACTACAAAGTTAAGAGCCACCTATTAAACAGTATGCCAAAAATCCTGGTTTCGTTAACTGCACTCGTGAACAACAGCTCCACAAGCAATGGCCTTTGCCATGTGCTTAGTCTTCATCAAATTTCTAAAAACCTTTCTTTCCCCCCACCCCCCCACTTTCCCTGTTCAAATTGTCTCAAGGTAATTATAGCTGTTTAAGGATTAGCAGGAGGAGGAGTGGAAGGTAGATAATTGGTTCATGCTTTATAAAGAAAGCTGCATGAAGGTTAAAACAGTTCAAAGATTCTTGCAATCTGCAACTTTGAATTATTTTCAGCTGAACATTTATATTGTAATCCATAAATATCCATAAATAGAACATCTTAGCCAAGCCAATGTGCTTTTTATGAACTAAGGAACCTATTTAATATGGCACATTCAATTTTATCCGTTCAGTACTGAAATAGGATGCTTAGTTGATCTTAATGTAAGGTGTTAAAATTGTTATTTTAGGAATTAAAAATTGGGTCATTTGTAGATGTGGGAACAATTTAATGTTTTCTAATTTTACAGTACAAACCATTAAATGTCATATATAATGACCAGCAAAAATTATAGGTGTTAAATTCATTTTTGTCCCTCTTCTGATTGTCCTTGTGATTAAATATTGCCCAGGACTGGGGGTGGGGCAATATGGTAACAAACTCTCTAAACAAAAGTGGCCTGGGATGACTTGTCTGCCAATCTGCCCCTCCCCTTTTGAAGCCTAGACTCTTGGTATTGCCTTCACAATTGGGAGCTAGTCATTTGTTAAGAACTTATTGTGCATTCACTTAATATCACTGTTTTGGTAAGTTGGGGGATTAACCTATATTTTATTTGACTAGACCCTTCTGTATATGAATGGACAGATCAAAGAATAATTGTTTTCAGGAAGCAAAGTTGGAAATTTGAGTACAAGAGGATGAATTTTGTTGAAAGACATCAAGGATACCGGTAAAATCTTGGCCTAGCTGCATATAGGCATAGCTACATTTAATTTAAAATGCATCAAATTCTTGATGTTCCAATTGGTTTCAAATTGGTGCAGCTATTAGCACCAAAGCAAAATGAACAGCAGATCAGTTTTGTTGACTCCACATTGTGGGTCTATTTAAATGCTTGGAACTGTCCTTTCACTGAAGTACAGTAATTAAATTTTAAACCAAAATAGTCATTCTTAATCTACAGTATAAAAATGGACCATTCAGCATTGCATCAATGCTGGATTTACAAAATACCCATCTGCTTAGTCCCATATCCTTATTGCTTTTCCTTTTTCAAAACATTATCTACTTCCTTTTAAAACCCATAATGAATTCTGTTTCCATCATTTTTTGAGGGCATTACATGCTGTAATATACCTTACACACAAAGCTACTAGCTTATGTTCCTTTGGTAAAGTTGTGCCCTCTAGCTACTGACTCACCAGTCAGTACTTTTTCGGACCTCTGATGTGGAAGATGCTAGCAAGGCCCTCAGTTTCTGTCTGTTGCGTGTTGTCCTGAGAAGCTGGTGGTGCTGCCTTGAACCTTGTGATGTTGCCCCTACAGCAGTGTTAGGAAATTCCAGGATATTGACTTCATCGTTTTAAGACTTAGATTTCCTTTGACCTTTTTGGCTCTACTGAAAGGAATCATACACCCACCACACCATCAAAACAAAAAAGTAACGAGAAACCTTGATGACTGTCTGCTTCCACAAAGTCATCTAAATATCTTATGAAGCCAATAACACTTGCCATTAATTTAATTTAACCTTCTGCATTTGCATGCATCACACTGCACTGTTCTCTGATTCTCACCCCCCCCCCCCCCCCCCCCCCCCCCCCCCCCCCGGCCGCAGAGTTCTTGCATCCTTGTTCCTCTATTCTCCCTTTACCCTGACTTATTGCTCTGGGGGAATTGGAACTTTCCTGCATGCGGTAATTCTTGTACATGAGGAATTTGTGAACACAACATTGAGCAAACTTTGGATTCCTGGAGTTTTAGCATCATGTCGAAGAAGGGGGGAATTGGGGAGCTTGATTTTAATCAAATTGAATTTTAATTTCACATGCAGACACTGTCTGAAACATAGGACAGTTGCAGCATATACAGAATAGGAGTTGTAATGCTTTGTCTGGTATGTACCTTTGAAATCTGTACCAACATTTAATAGGTTATTGATAAGGAAGAATCTTGACGAAAGCCATGAAATGTTAAAATTGCTATTGGTGTAAAACATTTTGCTGGTAGCAATTATACAAATAATATTTGTAGACTAACCTCTTGAAGGCAGTTTGTCCTATCAAGTGAGTAAGCACAACTGTTTCCCAAAATAAATGGCGCACGAAACACGATAACTGACAAATTTGAAATTGGTGGTAATGCATATGACTAACTATCATTGTTTTTTGGCCAATTTAGAAACTGCCCATTTTAAACATGGTTGTTTTACTTGTTTGGGGCTGTGGTTAAATATATTAACCTAAGTATTGACACTTTACTATTTTGCCAATATTTTAATCTCTGATCTGCAATATTGGTCTTGGCACAAAATCGATAAAGATATCCATACTGTATACACTTAAACCTTTGAGCAGTGCTGTAACTGAGCTTGTTACATTTCATCCACTGATGTTCTTGTGGTTCCCAGTGAGTTCTCGGGCGATGTTGATGAGCTGGATGTCGGAGATGTTGTGGAATACAGTTTGTCAAAGGGCAAAGGGAACAAAGTGAGTGCTGAAAAGGTCGCCAAGATTACAACCGGTAAGAGCCAGGTGAACCTTGTAGATTTAAGAAATAGCTCAGTACTTCTAATCTGATAAGTACCATATAGCATCAGGGAATCCAACTTTTCAAATGTCAACCATTTGATTATCTTGGTAAGTTAAGCAGTTTGGGTTAAGTATAGTTAGCTGAAATTCCATTGTATGTAGCAAGGCAGAATGTGGCTCTTGGCTGGTAGAAAATTCAAAGTCAAACTCTTCATGGTTGGCCTCCTTAGCAGGGCTACTATCTTTTTCATCATCTTTCATAGTTGTAACTGTCACCCAGAAATACTGCAAATAACAGGACAGGTTAGTGTGCAGAATATAAAAAACAGCAAAGAAAGATAAGATTAATAAGGAGGGGGAAAATTAGAGTACGAGAGAAAGCTAGCTAGAAATATAAAAACAGTGTTTGTATATATTTTTAAATAAAAGAGTTAACAAAGCAAAGTTGGTCCTATAGAAAGTGAGTGGGAAATAATGAAAAATAAGGAGATGGCAGATGAATTGAACAGGTATTTTGCATTGGTTTCTGCTATAGAGGATACAAGTAACAACCCAGAAATGGCTGTAAATCAGGAATTTAAAGGGAGGGAGGAACTCGGGGGAAAATTACAATCACCAGGGAAGTGGTACTGAGCAAATTGTTGGAGCTACTGGCTGACAAATCCCCAGGTCCCGACAGACTTCATCCTAGGGCCTGAAAAGAAGTGGCTAAAGAGATAGTTGATGCATTGGTTTTAATTTTCCAAAAGTCTAGATTTGGGGAAGGTTCCATTGGATTGGAAAATAGCAAATGTAACTCCTTTATTCAAAAAGGAAGGGAGACAGAAAGCAGGAAACTACAGGCCACTTAGCTTAAAATCTGTCAAGGCAAATGTTAAAAGCTATTATTAAAGATGTTATGGCAGGGCACTTAGAAAAATTCAAGGTAATCAGGCAAAGTCAGCATGGTTTTGTGAAAGGGAAATAATGTTTAACCAATTTATTGGAATTCTTTGAAGGAGTCACGTGCTGTGGATAAAGGGGAACCAGTGGATATATTAAGATTTCCAGAAAACACTTGATTAGTGCAACATTTAAAGGTTTGCTGTAGAAAATAAAATTTCATGCTGTAGGGAGTAGCATGGATAGAAGATTGGCTAGCTAATAGAGTAGGCATAAATGGGTCTTTTTCTAGTTGGCAGGATGCAATGAGCAGTGTGCCACAGGGATCAGTGCTGCGACCTCAACTTTTTACAATTTATATAAATGACTTGGATGAAGGAACTGAAGGTATGGTTGGTAAATTTGCTGATGACACAAAGGTAGGAAAGTAAGTTGTGAAGAGAACATAGGAGGCTACAAGTGGAATAGGTTAAGTGAGTGGGCAAAGACTTGGCAAAGAGTATAATGTGGGAAATGTGAAATTATCCATTTTGGCAGGAAGAATGAAATAGAAGCATATTATCTAAATGGTAAGAGATTGCTGAGTTCTGAGATTCATAGGGATCTGGGTGTCCTAGTGCATGAATCACAAAAGACTATGCAGGTACAGCAAATAATTAGGAAAGCTAATACAATGTTATCATTTATTGTAAGGGGAATTGATTATAAAAGTAAGGAGTTGTACAAACACTGGTGTGACCACATCTGGAGTACTGTGTACAATATTGGTCTCCTTATTTACATCCTTCCTTAAATGTGTTAGAAGCAGTTCAGAGGAAGTGTACTGGACTGACACCAGGCTAGGCTTGTATTCACTGGAGTTTAGCAGGTGGCTTAAATGAAACCTTTAAGACCCTGAGAGGTCTTGACTGGGTGGATATGGAGAGGATGTTTCCTCTTGTGGGAGAACCTAGAACTAGAGGTCAATATTTAAAAATAAGGGGTTGCTCATTTAAGACAAGAGGAGAATTTTTTTTGAGGGTTGAGTCTTTGGAAATCCCTTCCTCAAAAAGCAGTGGAAGCAAAGCCTTTGAATATTTTTAAGGCAGTTGTGGATAGATTCTTGAACAAGGGTAGGCGGAAAGTTACAATCAGATCAGCCATCGTCTTATTGAATGGCGGAGCAGGCTCGAGGGGCCAAGTGGCCTACTTCTAGTTTGTATGTTAACCCTGTAGTAAATTAACACCTTCAGCAATTCTGTCGTTAGTGTTACTTAATGATAAATCGCACCGTGCTCCAATGGTCATTGAGTTTCCCTTTTTTTGCTATCCCATTGTAAAAGTGCTAATTGACGCCTGAGCATCTTACTTACAAGCGTGTGTATATGAACAGCATAGTATAAGTGACATGGTATACTACTGTCCACCACTGGATTGGATTCTACAGTGGAATTTTATTTTTCTATTTCAACTATCCATCAAATTGATATTGGCTTCAAATGATCCAGTTTAATTAGTTCTAATATGAATGGCACCTCTTCTGAATATTTTTTTATATACACTCGCTCAATGGCAGTAATTTTGATGTCATAGAGTTATTCAGCTGAAACGTGTATCTTTACACCACTCAGTCCAGGTAAAATTAGTAAATCACCCAACTGTAAATTACTGCACGCACTTCCCAAATCCCACAGGATTCCAACTTTCTACACTCGGATTTTTGATCAAGTTGTCAATATATTTATTATGAAAATGTAATATTACAATTTATAACCTTGCAATTTGGGAGCCTTGATGCATGAACTGTCATTTTATTTTCAACAATGGAGTGGCCTGAATATGGCACAGGATAAGTAGAAGAATTGACCTCGTGTATTGAAATCTTCCTACTGTTTAGATGGACGATTTAGTAAATTATACAATGTTCTTTCTTCTGAGTCCCAATTGTGAGACAGAGAGTTTGAGTAGTTGAATTATATAGGAGGCCTCGGTTCGGATTCCTAGTCTGCGCTGTTATTCAGCAGGATGGATCCGATCCGTGAGGGAGGCCTGGGAAAGAGGTGTGCAAATCATTGAGCTTCAGCTCCTTTAAAAGTAGAGGAATTGATCACTTTTTTTTAAAAAAAAAAAATTGGTATCCGACGTTTTATTAAATTAGTATAAAATTGTTGCTCAGGCCGTTGTTGGAAAAATATACAGTGTTGACTATTTTACCCTGGAAAGAATATCCATGCAATGGAATGGGCACAGAACAAGTCACTAAAATGACACCATTTTAAAGAGGCTTTAGTTATGAGGAAAGAAACCAGGACTGGTCATTGGCGTGAGGATTATTGAGAGGAGATGTAATAGTATTCTTATCCGAGATGTTTAGATCAACTAAATCTGAAAACTGGCAAGCATGAGATTACCAAAAAAAGAGTTTTGATCTTCAGAGGATTTTTGGGACCGTATTGTGCTCTACCAGAAATGGAGGTAGAAGCTGGATCTGTTAGAGCTTTAAAAGGTGGATGATTCAATATATAGAGGAAGGGCAGGGAATGGAACTATAATGGCTCTTTTGAGCTGAGTGTCTTTGTGCTGTAAAATACTGTAATTTATGTTGGCTACCTGATGATTCCTGTTGAAAACAAATTGCTTGTTTTGTGACGGGACCTTTTAAAATCAACACAAACCTTCAATAAATGTACAAATTTTACTTGATTTTAAATTCAAATAAAGCACCTAATTGTTTTGAATTTGGGGAAAATTGCTAGAACTTCCTATTGTTTTCTTGCTAGATATCAAAGCAGGAAATGCACTACACATGGTGACCACAGCACACTGTTCATAGGTACATTCTGCAACTTGAACTGTAGTATCAACTCTTCCAGGTTTAAGTCTGAACTATAAACATCCATTTTAGCAGTCAACATTCTAGTGCACAGTCTATTTGCAAACACTATAGATGTATTTTACTGGTCAAATAACTTGACATTATTGTGTAATCATAAAACTACTTATATTGAGGTAGCAGTGGGGTGTAGCTATCTGGGTTTCCTTTGTCTGAGCTGTGCCTCATTAATCTCTTGATTTCCCTCATGTTCAAAAATTGATCATAATGTCTTATTCTGAACTTATATACTGGCTTTGAGTTCTGTTTCCTCCCTTCCTGATTTTTGATGCTATAAATAAATAAAACCTGCCTTAAATTAAAAATAATTTTGAAGAACCTTAATGAAAAAAATTGGGTTCAGGTGTTGATGCCTTTTTGTTCAAATAACTTTGTTTTTCATTGAACTCTTGTGTGAAAAATAACCTCTTGGGTATGGTATCGGATGTTCCCTCTTGCCTATAAACTCAGTAATAAGCTGTATGCTTTTAGGAGGGGAACATTGGCAGGAAGGTTAGGTGTTTGAGAGCCTGTAAATTTGTAGAGACACCTGTAGAAGTGACCATCATAAAGGAGTTTTGTTTCTTATAAAGAAAGAAAAACCAAAAACTATTTTGTTTTGAGACGAGTATTAGGCTTGAATCCTTTGTTCACCTTCTGCAAGATTCATGCTATGATCTATAAGGGATTTTCTGCTTCTATTCTTCAGTGCATAATGAATGATTGATTGAAAACCTGTATCCTGATCTTTCATCTCTTAAAAGTAATTGACAGGCTGGAGTGAAGTTTTGTAATGCACTTTTCCAGAATGTACTGTGACTGCAAAATTGGAAAGTCTTATACACCAAGAATCCACTCTGGCAATTGTTGGTGTTGTAAAAGTAAGGAAGATTGGAGATTCATTTAGTGATCTACAAGCTTGGAAGTAGGATGATGGGGAATGTTGGTTTCTCATTGAACTTGAAAGTTGTGCTATTGCGAGCTTTTATCTGAATTGTTTAATGCAGTAATAAGGCATTTAAGTAGACAAGATGGCATGGCCTTGGATCATTCCTGATTATGAACATTTTTGACTTGGACCTGGGTTAATTCTGGAATGGACAAGATTGAAGTACAAATGAAGCCTTTGATTCCTCTCACTTAAAAGTATTATGAAGGAAGATTACAAAACCTTTGTACCTGTGATTTGCTCCTTTTTTAGTGTTTTGTGTTTCAAAGCTGGTTAGAGGTATCCTGGGAAATCAATATCGGTGCTTGTAGTTCTTCCCCATTTCAGATTCCAAGCTTCTGTTGCTACTAGCTGTCGATAATCAATTTGACTCCTAACAATAGGCGAGGCCTCCAGCTTAATGTTTTTTCTTTTCTTTTACAGTGAATGGTCCCAGTGATGAAGTGTATCCAACAGTCTATACTGGTAAGGTGGTGAGGCCATTACGCAGTGTGGATCCACAGCAGGCTGAGTATCAGGGACTTATTGAGATTACAGAAGAGGGTAAGGTTCTGTTATCAATGCAGCTACAATTTGTTTTAAAATGCCTGTAAAGATGTGTGAATTGTGTCTGTAACTGTGCCCAGCATTTTTTTTAAATTGAAGGATTTTGAGGTGGTGAATTGGTGGGTTGGAGAGGGGTTGAATCCAGAGCCAATGATGTGCTATTTGGTTGAGGGAACAAAATTGCTAAGGTGATCACTCTATCAAGCTGTTTTTACTATACTAAACTTAATTTGCCCCCTGTTGTTGGTTAATGGCTGTCAGATTATTTTTAATTATACTGCTTTCTTGGTTTTCAGATCTAAAAGCAGATAATTTCTTAGCTCATTAAATTTGGCCACCTCCAATTTCACTTAAAATACGATTCAAACATTTGACAAAACATTACAGAAACAAAGCTTTTCTCATTTTACAGAAACCCTTCTGGTCTGTGCCTGTTGTTAAAACCTTCATCCAGGGCTTTGCCAACTCCAGAATCAGCTATTCAAATAGCCTTCTGGTTAGCCTCCCATCCTCCACCCTGTTTTTATAAAAAATCAGCTTATCTAAAACTCTTGCATCTAGTCATGCTCAGCATTCACTCCTGACCTTAGTGACCCCAGCACCTCATTTATAATTCTCATCCCTTATTTAAATCCCTTTTATAACTTGCCTATTCCCATCTCTGTAACCTTCTGTAGCCATATAAATCCACCTCCTCATCAAGCTTTCCATTCAATTTCCTTTCTGACCTTTTGTACTTTCCCCACCATTGGTAACTTTGTCACATAGGGACAGAAGGAGGCCATTTAGCCCTCAGTCTCTTCGGCCATTGTGAAATTGTGACTAATCTGAGACCGAACTCCAGAAACCCGCCTTTGTCCAATATCCCTTAATACCTTTGGTTAACAAAATCTACCAATCTCCAATTTAAAAATTAACAATTGATCTAGCATCAATTTACCTTTTGTGGAAAAGTATTCCAAACTCCTCCTCCCCTGTGTGTAGAAGTGTTTCCTAATTTAACTCCTGACTGGTCTGGCTCTAATTTTTAGTCTCTATCCTCAATCCTAGACTCCCATCAAGCTGGAATAGTTTCTTCCTCTCTACCTTATCAGTTTCCCCTAACATCTTCAATTTCTGTCAACTCACCCCCCCCTTATCTTCTAAACTCCAGGAAGTACATCCCTAGTTTGGAATTTAACTCCTGAAATCCAAGTATTCTGGTAAATCTATCTTAAATCTAGACTGGAGGTTTTGCTTATGCTGCTTCCTCACCGTCCCCCCTTGGGAATTTTCTTAAATCTATCTCTGACCAAAGTCCCTCCTGACATAGCGACCCCAGCATATTACATTCTTGTGTAGCATCTTACAATGTCTTTCTTCATTAAATCAACATCCAACATTGCAATGTATATATCAATATCCTGGAGGTTACCATTGACTAGAAACTGAACCAGACCAGCCATAAATACTGTGGCTAAAAGAGCAGGTCAGAGGCTGGGAATTCTGCAGTGTAACTCACCTCCTGACTCCCCAAAGCCTGTCCGCCATCTACAAGGCATAAGTCAGGAGTTTGATGGAATATTCTCCACTTGCCTGGATGAGTGCCACTCCAACAACACTCAAAGCTTGACACCATCCAGGACAAAGCAGCCCATTTAATTAGCACGCCATCCACCACCTTAAGCATTCACTCCCTCCACACTGCCGCACAGTGGCAGCAGTGCATACCATCTAAAAATACACTGCAGCAACTTAAGGCTCCTTAGACAGCACCTTCCAAACCTGCGACCTCTGCCACCTAGAAGGACAAGGGCAGCAGATGCATGGGAATACCATTACCTGCAAGTTCCTCTCCAAGCCACACACCATCCTGACTTGGAAAAATATTGCCGTTCCTTCACTGTTGCTGGGTAAAAAATCCTGAAACTCTCTCCCTAACAGCACCGTGGGTGTACCTACACATGGACTGCAGCAGTTCAAAAATTCTCGAGGGCAATTAGGGATGGGCAATAAATGCTGTCCTAGCCATTGACGCCCACACCCCGTGAAAGAATGTAAAACAATTAAAATTGCTTTATAAATGAAGATTATTTTTGAAAGGTTTCTGGTTATTCCATTTGTGTTGGACTACTAAAAGACCTCACTGTAAAGAAGTAGAGTTAAATTCCAAAGAATAATAATTACATCCTTCAGTTCAAAAGCGCTTCTCATGAAATTTGAGACAACTTTAGGGCAAATATGACTACTTAAATCAACAGCATTTTAATTAGATCTTTAATTAATAGGCAGTCCATTTTCCTGTAATTGAGAAGCCTTTTTCCAGTCACCCATGCATGGTTTACTGACAGATCTCCTGCAACCCTTGCCTCCTGGGTTGAGCTTGGGTATCCCAAGTACTGCAGGTGTCACTTGAGCTTTGAATTTGCCACCTCACCAGGAAGCTGTACCTTGTCTCTTCCTTCATCATTCTCAAAGTTCATTGACATATTACCATTTGTCTCTTTTTCCCTTCTCATGTTTGTCTAACTATGGAATTTTGCTCCCCTTTTTTTTCTGTCCTAAAGATGTTGAGTCTTGTCATGCCAAGTGGCCATTTTTAATGTGCTAATCTAGAACTGCACACTCGGCTAATTTAATTTAATGCTTCACAAAAGTCCAGCCATGACGCTGTAGTGCTTTTTCAGATAAGTTGTGCTGAAAAGAAATACTTAATGCTATTGACTTGGTTTGTTCTTGCAGGGACGATGAAAGGAGAAGTGTATCCTTTTGCCATCATCAGTCTGGCAAACAAAACAGATTGCCTTCAGAAGGGAGAGACTATCAAGTTCCAGCTATGCACAGTGGCCCTAACGGGACAGAAATTGGCCTATGATGCCACACCTTTACGGAGAGGCACTGTGGACTGTGTGAAAGATCAGGTGAGGGTTAATGCCAATGACTGCTCTAGATTGTGCACAATTACTTCATCAAGTAGACACTTGAACTTTCTAGAATTCCTCCTCTCTGGTAGTTGAATTTCAGACACTTCACTTTCTTAATTGCATCAACTTCAAATATAAACTGTTGTGTATCCTTCTGGAGTGAGGTACTGTCCACAATGATATTAGACCGTTTAAGTGGTCTTAAATTTCTTCCTGTATCTGTGTACTTACCTGAGTTGTGTACATGAGACCAGCACTTTCTATCTTGCATTACCTGATGTGTGACCTAAAAGGTTATTGTGGGCTGGTCTGCAGTTGAAGGAAGTGGAGTGATGATTAGGAACATAAATGGATGAATGATCTCTCAAAGCAATCACATACAGATAAAAAAAAATTGACCTTTACTTTTTTTTTTAAAAATGAAGTATAAAGTCACCTGCATTTTAGAGTTGAAGATAAAATCTTAACTATAGTGGAGTAGTTACAATCTAGGTTTTTTATATTGTAGTTGTGTTATAGCAAAACTGTGGGGGAAATTTACAATGAAACATATACTGCCATTAATTAGTGTGGGGCAGATTCTCAATCTAGTTGCTTGATAACTGATAACGGAGTTGGGATGTTTTATTGTTGCTTTATAAATAATTGGAGGGAACAGTGTTCACAGTAGATTACAAACATATTGCAAAGTGTCCAAGCCCATTGTCACATGTAAATGTCCTTCATGATGGGTCTTAACAGATCCATATCACTTTAATGGGAACAGATAAACCTCAAAAATGGGTATGCAGCAATATTTCTTTTCAAAATATTACTTATTTATATAGCATGTGTTGCAACAGATGGGTTTCTTACCTTGTATGTGGCTGATGGCTCAGCAGGTAAGTGTACTACATGGTACAGTATCAGGAGATCCCATCGCTTGTTCATTACCTGTTACCCAATCTGATCTGGAGCAACAGTGTTGGGATGGTAGATGAGAAAGGTAACACTGTTAACATTAGTGGGAAAAATCAGTTGAGATCTTCTAAGCTGAGAACTGTCCAGTTTTCTGAAAGTGCATGTATTAGTCTCTGGTGAGAATAGTTAGGTTCCAATGTGACAGCACAATGTAAATAACTTAGCACATGTGGAATTGTCTAAACCACTGCTTACAGGAAAGGCAGTGTCCTCAGCAATGAATATTCGCTTAATGGGTTACAATTTTGAGTGGCTAAGACTATGATAATACCTTAGCAAACCTGTGAAATTTGGGTAACTATTTCATGTCAAAAGCTGTTGTTGAAGCAGAAAGGACCACCAGTAACCAAGGAGGCAGGAATCTTAAATGAGGAAAATGGGCAGCTGGTTGGTTCAGTGGTGCTGTTGTTGTGGTTGGTTAGCTTGCTGTCAGTTGCCATGACAGCTTGGGGTTTGAATCAGGTTTGAGCTCAATTAATATCTCTTTATAATCGAGCTCTGTATTTCTTTTGTGAATTAATGTTGATTTCACCATGTTTACTTATGGTTCTGGCTGTGACACAATATTGAATAGTTGTCAACTGCTGACTCAAATGATTTGAGCCACGATTCAGACCACTGAAAAGTTGTGTATTCTGAGGAAATGTTGGCAAAAGAAATCCTTTCAGCCCAGCCTCTTGCAGAGCCTTGGACATGTAAGCAGGTAACCTAGTGGAATGAATGTGGTGCCCAGCTTCAGGTGCTGTTTTCAATAAAACCATAAGACATAGGAGCAGAAATTAGGCCATTCAGCCCATCAAGTCTGCTCTGCCATTCAGTAATGCCTGATAAGTTTCTCAACCCCATTCTCAATTTATGCAAGTTGTTGATAGTTCCTTGCACAGTATTAGCAGGACAAGGAGTCAACCATTTAGGACTGAGATGAGAAATTTCTTACTCCAGAAGATTGTGGATCTTTTGGAATTCTCTACCTAGAGGGCTGTGGATGTCCAGTCATTGAGTATATTCAAGACTAGATTTTAGGATGCTAAGGGAACCAAAGGATTATGGGGCTAGAGCTACTATAAGAGCATAGAAGTAGCAGGAATACATAATTTAGCCCTTCAACTCCCTCTGCCATAAACTAAAATCATGGCTGTGCTTTTACATCAACTCCGCTGACTTGCCCAATCCCCAAGAATTGGGATTGGGCAGGAAAGTGGAGTTCATTTTAAAAGTTCAGTCATGATCTTATTGAAAAGCAGAGCAGGCTCTGGGGCAGTGTGACCTACTCCTATTTCTTTTCCTATAATAGCCAAAATACAGTTTGCTCCCACATCCTTTCAAGAGAGAAGGCTTTGTACAACAAAGTAAAACATTACTTCAAATTCTAGTCCAAAATAGACAACCTGTTTGTGCATTATCTTGCAAAACCCAGTAAAATATGTACATTGGTAACATTTATTAGTCTAAGTACTATGGTAGTTGCTGCAGTGATCCTGTGTTAATTTTTGGATTTTTAGACAAAACTGGAATCCCTCTGAATCACCTTGAGAAAACTTGCCTTTCCCTCCATGACAGCTCCCATTTGCTCTAATTACTAGCTGTGTACTTATAGCATTAGCGTGTTTAGCTAAGTGGTTATTACTTATTACCCACATTACTGCCTGTGACCTTGGCTAGAAAGCATGTTAACCTTTAAACTAATGCAGTACTTTTCATCTTTTGCAGTAAAATGGAGTTCAGTATTCTGAGTATTCTTGTCAGCCTCTGCTCTTTATCCTGATTTTTACTCCAAATTTAGTAGGAATCGTGGATCTGTGTGTACCTGTTACAAAACCGTCAAAATGACAGGGAAAGCAAACTCTTTCCTTTTATGGATGTGCCTGTTCCATCATCTACACAGCAAAAATGTGCATTGGTCACAGAGTATCCATTACCACTGATTTGAACTGCTGTAATTATAATATCAAATAATTTAAAACGCATGTATCAAAGGTTTGCGTGCATTTGTCTAAAAATGGACCCAAGCAGTTCCATATCAAGGTACCTGATCTTGGGAGGGACACAAAGGGGGAAAGCTAAAATGAGGTGCTTCCATCTGGAAAATTGGCGGTCGAGTATCCATGCCCCGGCTGATGGCAAATATGTAAAAGCAGATTGGTTGTTTTTTTTTCAAACAGAATACTGCTCAGTTGGAATTATTGAAACATTATTTGCAAGTTTCTACTATAGCTTACTTGAGCATCAAGATTAATGTAGCATTAATATTTGATTATTAAAGTATAAATGTTGCTACCTGTTGTATTGTGTTTTTGATTTTCAGTACAAATGGAATGTCTTTGGGAATTTGGCAATTAATGCATGTTTTTTGTTGTGAGCAATTCCTTAACTTTTACTAAAATATTTTAAGTATTTGACCAGAATAAGAGTATGACCTGTGTAGGACCTACTATAGTCCAATTTTTAAAGAAAAACCCTGCCTACTCACTGCATTCCAAATGAGGGATTACTTACGTACAATTTTTTTTAATGGCTACTCTATAACTAGAGCATAGATACATTAAGGGGAGCGCTTAACAGAATGTTTGAGAATTCTAAAACTGTTTGATGACTTGCATTTTCATTTTTGTAAAATTGCAATGAGGCTTTTTCCCAGTATGACCTACCCCATAGTAGCAAGCACTGCAGCATTGGTTTCCATGGCAATCTACAATTTATACTGCATTTTTGAAAAGGGTGTATTGGGGAGTATAAGGTCACACTGGTAGATTTGTGTAGTGTTAATTTGGCTCCTTCACCTGCTTTGCCAGCAAGTGCATACCACTCCAGGATGCGTTCATTGAATTTTTTTTTTTACTGACAAATGAACAAATCCTAACCATGTTACATTTTCCATTTTAGAATTTATATTGAACTGAGTTTGTTGATTCCAAATGCCTTACAGAAAAAAAATGGGCTAACCAAATATTAGTTTGGGGCTTTGTCCTGTGAATCGGATGAAGGAATTAGCCCTATTGTAGCAATGAAGTAGGTAACATAATGGCCAAACTAATGATTTTATTTCACTGTTAACATCAAAGCTTGGCTTTCTTATACTTTTGAGTTCTAATTTAGTAACATTTTTTAAATGTAAAAATAAAATCCAAATTACTCCCTCCCCCCGCCCCTCCCAAACACACACATAACCGCCTTCACAATGCAAGTTATTTATGGGGTTCCACTTGCCTCACATGAACCCAGGTATCTGTCTGTAACCACTTCTAGGCTGAGTTTTCAGCCCCCTGTCCTCTCTGCATGGTCAGAATTTTAGTCCATTATATCCTGTGGTGTAGGGAGATTTGAGTACTGGATCGATAGCCAAGGTGCTGCTTCAGATACCTTTGGAGCTGTTCAGTGTCTCATTTTGGTGTTTTGGCTTTCATATATATTTAAATTTCGCCAATAGCTGCCCCATTGAAGAGGTTACTGAGGAGCATTATAATGTAAACTGGTTTTCTGCACATTGCCTAATTTGGTTATTTCATTGTGTGCATATTTGTGTATGATTCCCATGATGTTTGTGTTTTCCTAGTTTGGCTTCATTAACTATGAAGTTGGCGATGGTAAAAAGCTGTTCTTCCGCGTGAATGAGGTACTGGATGGTGTGGAGTTGCAACCTGGAGATGAGGTGGAGTTTTCTGTCATCTTAAACCAACGCACAGGAAAATGTAGTGCCTGCAATGTATTCCGTGTCAGGTAAGCTTCTGGTGTACACAAAAATAACATATTATACAAAGAAAACAAAAGTACTTGAACATCTGAATGGCATACTCAAATCATCCAGAGTTGGAGACCATTTAATAACCTACTTGTTCATGTTATAATATTATACGATATTATAGTAGTCAGAATGTTCACTGATTTTGCAGCCAAGATTCATTAATAGGACTTCATGGTTTTGTTGTTTTCAAAGTGTTCAGCTTTGTTTTATAATTTGTGGAAATTGATGTATAAAATGCTTTTTGGTAGAGATGTATAATCTGGTATCAAAACCTAAACAGAGAGCTCACAGAGCAAAATGTAATTATTCTAATTTAAGTGTATTCTTTGCTGCTTGAAATATAGTTTTAAAGCCCTGTACTGTCCGTCCTTAAAGTATATAGAAAACAAGATATTTACCAACTTATCAAGTCATTCACTTTATTAACATTTGGATTGTGGTCAAATTCAAATAGATTTCTAAGTATTACCACTGCAGTTGTATTCTGAAGATTATTGTACCTTCATATCACATCACTGCATCTTTTCTGTATCCACCATTGCAAGGTGCTTTGCATCTCCAAATATAGTTCTGTCCATTTTGTGTGGTGGGGGGTGGGGGGAGGGGGAGGGGGAAAATGTACACTTTCCTTACTACATAGGCTCTCAAGGTCAGTACGTACATAACATGATGCCGTCACATATTGTTCACCGTTACTTGATTTTCTTTGAGATGATTTGTTTCAGATGCACATTGCATTTTTTCTTTGTTATAGTTTTGATTCAAATGGTGAATTCTGAAATTGAAGCCCTTGAAAATATTATCCTTGATTAGCAAGGGTGGTTTTAAAATCGTGAAATCTCTTTTTCAGTGTTTTTTGTTCAATCTGCCTAACGCAATGAATATCTAATGAGTAACAAATATTTGAATGGAATACTGTTGAGCATTTTCATCATGTTTAAGAATATTAAAACCAATACCTTGCAGAGGTGAGAATGCTGAGTGTCACCTCTGAATCAGAAGATTGTGGGTTCAAACCTCACTCCTGATAGTTTAGCAGACAATCCAATATTGAAGGAGTGCTGCACTGTGGAGGTGCTATCTTTTGAGACAAGACATTGAACCAAAGCTCCATCTTCACTAAGGTGAAAGCACAAAAGGTTCCATTTGAAGTACACTAGTTGGCCTCTTAGCTTATCTAGCCAGGATCCTGCTCATTAGGGGATTGGAATGCTGGGTTATTTCAAGATTAGTATAAAGAGTTCCAGCCCTTAATTGTTCCTTCTGTTCCATAAATGCTTCCTTTCTGTCAACATATATTTTTAAATTGTACACATCATAATTTTTGTCTCACTAGTATGCAGTAAATTCACTAGATTTATTGTTTATATTTTTCCATATAGTGAGGGCCCTCGGCTTGTGGCAGCTCCACGTCCTGACCGTTTAGTACATCGTCTGAAGAGTATCACATTGGATGACGCAAGCGCTCCAAAACTGGTTGTGCTTCGCCAACCAAAGGGACCTGATAACACAAAGGTAAATGTTATCATGTGGTGATAAATTGATCTAAATCAGTTGTCGAGTGGTACATGTGTAATTATGTGTTGTAACCCTGCATTACAATATATAACTCTCCTAACATTGATTTGGATCACAGTTTTGTAATGGAGATTCCAAATGGGCTGTACTGTCTGTTTGGTGAAACATTTGAATTACTTTATTAAGATTTTTTTAACATGTGTTATTGATTAGGCCATAGATTTATATTTTAAGATTGAAATGCCAGAACTGTCATTGTTTCAGATTTTTATTCTTATTGGTAGCAAACCTGCAGTTTGCACCATCAGTTTTAAATGTTCCGAAGTTTCAACCCACACTGATTGTGGTCCAGATTTCTTTCCTACCTTTATTGACACGGACTCTCATTACATTAGTTTCACAACAGCCAGCACTCGTTTGTATAACCTTTTTGTCTGAAGCTTAGATTGCAAGGGGAGTGGAATATAAAAGGGAAGTTTTGCTACAATTGTACAGGGTGTTGGTGAGACTAAATCTAGAGCACAATGTATAATTTTGGCCTCCTTATTTAAGAAAGGATATAAATGTGTTAGCAGTTCAGAGAAGTTTCACTCAACTGATACCTGGGATGGAGGATTATCCTACGAGGAAAGGTTGGACAGGCTGGGCCTGCACATTGGAGTTGATTGAGAGGTGACTATATTGAAACCTGTAAGATCCTGAGGGGACTTGACAGAGTGGATGCTGAAAGAATGTTTCCTCTTGTGCAAGAGACTAGAACAAGGAGATACGGTTTAAAAATAAGGGGTCTCCCATTTAAGATGGAGATGAGAAGAATTTTTTTTTTTGGAGGGTCATGAATCTTTGGAACTTTTCCCAGAGAGCGGTGGAGGCAGGGTCAGTGAATATTTTTAAGTTAGAGGTGGATTCTTGACTAAGAAGGGAATCAAAGGTTACTGGGAGTTAGGGGGAATGCGGCGTTGAGGCCACAATCAGGTCAGCCATGATCTCATTGAATGGTGGAGCAGGCTTGAAGGGTTGAATTACCTACACCTAATTTGTGTGTTCATATGAGTGGCAGTAGAAGTTGAGCGATTGAAAGCAGGACCACATCCAATGCACCCGCCCACCCATAGCTTGGGGAATATTGAGGTCTGTAGAAGACCCACAGTCGCTTGAGCTGAAATTGACTAACTGAGCACTCAAGTAGATTGAACTGTGCTCCTTTGCTGTCTTGCTCGTTATCACACCACTGAGTCATTAGGGATTCAAAAGGAATCTTGTTTTCAGTTTGAGTCATCTCTAGCTGCTGATGTGATCCTATGTACAGAGCTATCTGTATTATTTCATTCACATTGACAGCAATTGCTGTGGACCAACAGCTGGAATTTACCTTTTTATAGCGGAAATTAACTGACCACTAGCAGGTTTTTCACAGGTCTGTTTTTGATTTTAAGTAATGCGGTTTGACAAAAGATTTGTTACTCGTAATGCAGATGTTTGGGGTACATCCCTTTCTTTCTCTCTCTCCACCTCCCCCCCCCCCCAAACCCATGCCCTGGCCATGACTTAGAGTGAATGTACTGAGATATGTACAGAAGCATACAGACAGTAGATTTTAGATAGTTCCTTGTCTGTGGACCTTAGTGTTGAGTCCATAATGTTTGACAGCAGAGGACATGCCAGTTGAGTTTAGTTTTGACTTTGTCTAATGCTCACAACTACATTTTCCATCAGAGAATATAAGTTGTGGAGCAGTGAGGCTGCTTCTGTTCCTTTTCTCCACCAAGTCTGTGGGTACTGTTTCAGTTATAGCGCAGACTGGAAATCTGAGTTGGGACAACCTTATCTCTGAGTTAGTCACACAGCTGTTGTTTTCTTCAAGTTTATTGAGGGACGTTCATTTCAAAAATTCACCGTCTTAGACCATAAGACATAGGAGCAGAAGTAGGCCATTCAGCCTAGAGGGTCTGCTCTACCATTCACAAATCATGGCTGATCTGATAATCTTCAACTCCATTTTCCTGCCTTTTCCCCATAATCCTTGAATCCCTCACTGATAAATCTGTTTAAAAAAAAATAAATAAATCTATCTCTTGAATATACTTAACGACCCAGTCTCTGCAGCCCTCTGCGGTAAAGAATTCCACAGATTCACTACCCTCAGAAGAAATTCCTCCTCATCTCTGCCTTAAATGACCCCTTACTCTGAGATTATGCCCTCTGGTCCTAGAATTTCCCACAAGGGGAAATGGTCTCTTAGGAGGCTTGACAGGGTAGATGCTAAGAATCTTATGTTTCAGTTAGGTTGCATCTCATTCTTCTAAACTCCAATGAATACAGGCCCAACCTACTCAACCTCTCCTCAAAGAAAGTCTCTCCATACCTGGGATCAACCTAGTGAACCTTCTCTCGACTGCCTCCAATGCCAGTATACCTTTCCTTAGATAAGGGGACCAAAACTGTTCGCACTATTCTAGGTGTGGTCTAACTAGTGCTTTGTATAATTTTTGCAAGACTTCCTATTTTTATACTCCATTCCCTTTGAAATAAAGGTCAACGTTCCATTTGCCTTCCTTATTACCTGCTGAACTTGTATACTAGCTTTTTGTGATTCATGCATGAGGACCCCCAAATCCCCCTCTGCTGCAATTTTCTGCAGTCTTTCTCCATTTAATTAATATTCAGCTTCTCTATTCTTCCTGCCAAAGTACAGAACCTTACATTTTCCCACATTGTATTCCATCTGCCAAGTTTTTGCCTGCTCACTCGCTTAACCTTTCTATATCCCTTTGTAGACTGTTATCCTCGTCACTTGCCTTCCCACCTATTTTTGTCTCATCCGCAAACTTGGCAATAGTACATTCACTTCCCTCGTCCATGTCATTAATATATATTGTAAATAATTGCAGCCCCAGCACTCATCACTATGGCACTCTTAGTTACAGGTTGCCATCCTGAAGTGCCCCCCTTATCCCAACTCTGTCGTCTATTTAGTTAGCCAATCCTCCATCCGTGCTAATATACTACACCCAACACCATTGGCTCTTGTCTTTTCAAGTTACCGCACATAAGCCTACTTATCAAACGCCTTTTGGAAATCCAAATATATTACATCTACTGGTTCCCCTTTATCTATCTTGCTGTTACCTCAAAGAATTCTAGCACATTTGTCAGGCATGATTTCCCCTTCATGAAGCCATGCTGACTCTGCTTGATTATATTATGCTATTACATCCTTTATAATAGACTCTAACATTTTTCCCAATGACGGAAGTTAAGCTAACTGACCTATTTCGGTTTAACACGATTGTTTCTGACCCAAGTTTCTCACGCAAACTGAATGCTAAATTCTATCTTGTTATGGTCACCATTTTGTAGGGGATCTTTTTCTGAGATCATTTATTAAACTTGCCTCGTTATACATTACCAGATCTAAAATAGCCTGATCCCTGGTTGGATCCACAACATATTGTTCTAGGAAACTGTCCCAAATACACTATGAATTCTTGATCGTGGCTACCTCTACCAATTTGATTTTCCCAATCTACATGAAGATTAAAGTCACCCATGATTAATGCACTGCCTTTTTTACATGCCCTCATTATCTCCTGATTTATTCTCTGTCCTACAATATAGCTACTGTTAGAGGTCCTATAGACTACTCCCATCAATATCATTTTCCCCTTGTTATTTCTTACCCCCACCCATATGGATCCTACACCTTCCGATCCAAATCATTTCTTGCTATCGTACTTATTCCATCTTGTACTAACAAAGCTACCCCACCACCCTTTTCTTGCTGCCTGTCCTTTTGAAAAGTCACAAAGCCTTGAATATTTAGTTCCCAGCTTTGATCTCCTTGTAACCATATCTCCATTATGGCTGTAATATCATACCTATTAACCTCTATTTGCGCTATTAATTCATTTGCCTTGTTCCGAATGCTACGTGAATTTAAGTAAAGAGCCATTAATTTTGCCTTTTTACCATTTTTTCCCCTTTTGACCCTATTTGCTACTGTTTGTTTGTTTGTACACCCTGTCCCTTCCTGTCACACTCTGGAAACCATCACTTAAATAGCTGCCCTGTAAGGCTGCCATATCCTTTTGCTTTGTAAGCCTGCCTATCTCCTCTCCAGAATCCTCCCCCTCCACCTCTCTATTTAGTTTAAAGCCCTCTCTACAGCCCTAGTTATTCAGTTTGCAAGGACCTTGGTCCCAGCACGGTTCAAATGAAGCCTGTCCCATCAGAACAGCTCCCTTCTACTCCAGTACTGGTGACGGTGCCCAATGAACTGAAACCCATTCCTCCCACACCAATCTTCAAGCCACGCATTTAACTCCTTGACTTTATTTACTCTATTCCAGTCTGCCCGTGGCTCGGATAGTAATCCTGAGATTATTGCCTTGGAGGCTCTGCTTCTTAATTTAGCTCCTAACTGTTCAAATTCTTTCAGCAGAATCTCCTTTCTAGTCCTATCAATGTCGTTAGTACAAGCATGGACAACGACAACTGGATCCCTCCCCTCCCACTCCAAGCTCCTCTCCAGCCCTGAGGAGATGTCCTTAACCCTGGCACCGGGCAGGCAACTCAGCGTTTGAGACTCACGCTCGCGGCTGCAGAGAACAGTATCTATCCTCCAAATTATGTTGTCCCCTACCACTACTACATTCCAATTTCCTCCCTTCACTCGAATGGCTCCCTATACCACAGTACCGTGGTCAGTTTGCTCATCCTCCCTGCAGTCCCCACTCTTGTCCACACAGCTTGCAAGAACCTTGTAACTGTTGAACAGCTGCATGGGCCAAGGCTCCTCTAATGCTGCCCCCTGGGTCCCCATACCTGCCTCACCTGCAGTCACACCCTCTTGTCCCTGATCACAGACCAAATTTGAATTACTTACTCTGAGGGGTGTGACTGCCTTCTGGTGCAAAATATCCGAGTAACTTTCCCCCTCCCTGATGTGGCGCAATGTCTGCAGCTCGGACTGCAGCTCCTCAACTCAGATCCGAAGTTCCTCAAGCTGCAAACACACTACAGATATGTTTGTCCCGGATCACCTTGGTATCCAGCCATTCCCAAATGCTGCAGCAGCAACACATCATCCGTCCTGATATCACTATCTCATTTTATTAATTTATTAATTAATTCTCTAGTATCCCTGCTCTTTGCACTTGTAAATATTTTAATATTGTTTTAACACCAGTATCGATCATATACTTAAGCTATTTTTAAGAAAAATAGAGAAAAAAGACAAGCCCTAAACACGAAATAAAAACCTTACTTTGACTTTAAAGACTCACCAGTCAGCTGCTTTCCCTGCATTCATGTCATGTTGTGGTTCGTGACATCACTCCGCCGCTGATGGCACATAAAATATCCTCGCGCTCTGCACTCTTTTTAAATGAATTCTCCCGGTGCCCTTTTTGAAAGGGGCTCCAGGGTAGCTATATAGGAAATTTCCACTCACCTTCCCCCTTCTGAGCATCCTCTTGTCTATTTTCTCTTTGACCTGCTACAGTGGTTCTGCTGAAAGAGTATTGCAGCATGTTTACTCCATCCATTAAAGTTATACATCCATTGATGTATAAGTGCGATAGGTTTGATGAAGTGAGTATGCACAAGTGGGACTCTTGGTGGGGAGCAGGCAAAATGTAGTTGACATCTGTTATAGACTGCAGGGACACCAGGTTAGAATTGGCAGAAGACTGAGATTTCCATCTTTACCTCGCCAATTTATGATCTGTGTCTTTTCAGAAAACTGCTAGATTTTCATCCAAACCAGAATCCCTGAGCAGCTGGGAGCTCTGTAAAAAGACTAGCCTATAATATACTTCTGTTACTCAGAAATAAAACCCTGAATTTCATTTGGTGCATAGCACAGATCCTCCCAGAGGTATAATGCTTTTGTGCTGAAAAATAGCTTTCATGGTTCTAGAGAATTTCATTAAACAAATATGGCTCACTTGGTGGCTTTTTCGATAAACATAGCCTAAGATGGAGTACTGAACATACTGTAGGTTTGACCTCTTGATGCTGAATCCTCTCGGATTTCCGCAGCGGCACCACAGTTGGCTGCTGTGTCCTTGGTTGAGGAAGAGATTTCTTTTTGCAAGTTCCTCTTCCTGACTATTAGATCTGGACTGTCTCCCTGTTTCATGGCCTGTCAGCAGTCAACATCTGGAATTACATTAGTATTGTTATTTAAGTGACTTCTGTTCTGCTGCCTTTCATGGAACCTCAGGAGACCAGAAGATTGGTGGGCTACCAGGCCACTGTCATTTCAGTGATTCAGCTAGAGTTGAGCATTTGCTGTCTACATAGCACAGTTGGGTTGTTGCTATTAATCAAATTTACTACTGTTTATTTGACTTGCAAATGAAGGCTGAAAGGTATTCAAGATCAGCATAAAACTAGCAGCTGCAGCTCTGAAGTGTGAAGAATTTAGCTCCTGAGTTTTATTATATTGACTTCGGGCCAACTCGGCAGTCTTTGAACCAATGAAAGTGTTTAGTTCTGAAGGCCCATTTTGTCAGTTTGTTTCTGGTGTATCCAGTTTGCTAGAGGAACCATTGGGAAATTAACCATTTGTTTTACTTCTTGCAGGGATTCACTGCAGAGAGAAAGATTCGTCAAGCTGGAGTCATCGATTGATTTCTTTTCTCTTCCCCCAGCAAGCACATTACCCAATGCAGTATCTTCGGGGAGGGGAGGGTTTACGCAAGAATAGTCTGCCTCTACTACCCTCTGTGTTTCCCAGCCCAAAATGGAACACAATTTATCTATTTTCAAGCAAATCTTCAGTTCTACCACTTGTCTGTGCTTTTATCAAAAGCTTAAAAAAAAATACAAAATGAAGCAAAAATAAAAAAAATACAAAAAAAAGGTAACGCACAGGCTCGGGGCAGTGAATGAGCAGGAAGCCTTATAGTTTCACAACCATATAGGAGCTTGATTTAAACTCGAACAGCATCTTACATCAATGCTAATTTGAAATTTAAGTTTATTTGCCTTTATATGTTAGAAGGAAAATCTGTGAAAAAAGCTATACAACTGAAACACTTGAGTGCCATGAGTGCTGGCTTTCATTAAATCTTTCAGTAAAAGTTTGTTGACGCTGTGGAGCACTGCAGCCTTGGAACACTTTTTCCCTATTCCAGAAACTAACAGATTTGTGCCTAAAAATAAATATCACTGTTATTCCCACAAAGGGCACCCTGTGTAATACCGAATGAAAAAGAACGGCTGACTTTTTTTTTTAAAAGTATATTAATGCATCAAGGTGGAAATGTTAATTGTTGGTACTGTATATATGCCTTTTGCATAGAAACAGGGAGACTAGTTGATATCAAGCGTTAGTAATCAAATAACTGGTCTGTGTTACTATACCAAATAAGATCAGGAATTTAATTGATGTTGATGTGGGACAGAGGCAGTATCCTGTTTCTGTTTCGCCTCTGCTCACAGTTTGGGGTTTGTCTAAACTGGGAGATTGCTTTGTTCTTGCAAGAAGGAAAATAAAACACCTGGCTTTCTCCTGTGTCCCTGTTAATGGTCATGAAAAAGAAACTAGAATAAAACGTTTTACCATAAATTTTGAAATCTCAAATCGACTTTGTCTACCTAGATCACTGGACATTGTGAAATTCTTCCATTGGTTTCCCTACCTGAGCTTAAATGGTTGATTTTGTAACTTTAGGGCACAGCACACATGAATAAATTAAGCACAAGTAAGAACTTTGCGACTGAAATTGCAGAGAACTTGCATAAATAGGCAGAGTGTGTGTGTGTGTGGCCTGTCAGCCCAACTAGGGTGGGTGTCCTGGATTATGACCAGCTATTTATTTTGGTACGTTGCTTGAGACACAAATACTGGCCAGGACATCAGGGGTAACCCCTCTGCTCTTCTTTGAAATAGTGTTATGAAATCTTAAACATCCATGTGAGAAGGAAACCAGGGCCTCAGTTTAACATCTCATCCAAATGACAACACCTTTGACTCTACTCCCTCAATGCTGTATGGGAGTGTCAATTTAAATTTTAGTGCTCAAGTCCCTTGAGTGGAGACTTGAATTGACGACCATCTGGTTCAGGTGAGAGTGCTACCAACTGAGCCACAGTTAGATGGAGTGGTTAAAGTTGGGGGTGCACAAGAGGCCAGAATTAGGAGCGCAGAATTCTCAGTAAGGCTAGAGGAGACTGGGGAGGGTGAGGCAAGGCTAGAGGAGGTTAGAGAGTTAGGCAAGGGTAAGGCAGAGATTTTGAAAACAAGGGTGAGAATCAATGACTTCCAGTCTAGTGACACAAGGCAGGTCTGCAAACACACGAGTTGGGTGAAACAGACTTGGTGCAAGTCAGTATATGTGGTAGAGTTTGGTTTAGGTAGGGCGGAAGCTGAGAGTCTGGGGAGCATTGGAATAGTTCGATAGCAAAGGCATGGGCGAGGATTTCAGCAGCAGATGATCTGAGGCATGGGTGAAGTCGTAGATGTTAACAGCTGTAGAAATTAGTGATGGAACATAGATTTGTGATCGGAAACTCAAACTGAGTCACACGAGGGTTGTGAACAGTCAGACACTTGGAGCAGAGTTTCAGCGGGGACCAAAAACAATGCGCTTCAACCTTTACAGTATCCAGTTGGAGGAAATTACTGCTCATCTATTATTGAATGTTGGACAAGCTTTGAGACAGATCAGTGGAGGGGTTGAAAGGTGGTGGTACAGTAGAGCTGTTTGTTGCCACTGTACGTGTGAAACATAAGATGTTTTCATGTGATGTTGTGGAGGGGTAGCATTTGAATGAGAAATGCAAGGGGGCTGAGGTTAAATCCTTGAAATTCAGAGGTAATGGAGGAGGAGTAATAAGAGAAGCCATTGCAGGTGATTCTTTGACTATGATTGGATAGATAATGGAACCGGCGAAGGCAGTTCCACCCAGCTGGACATTAAAGGAGAGGCATTGGAGGAGAATAGCATGGTCATCAGTGTCAAAGGTTGCAGATAGGTTGTTGAGGAGGATGGCTAGTTTTCCACAATCTCAGACTGATTTTGAGTTGTTTTGGTACTATAGCTGGAGTGGAATCCAATTGTAGTTTTAAACATAGCACATCAAATCCTTGTACTCCTTTCTTCCTATTGTTTATATTCCTTTTTAAATGCGTCTATGTTAATTGCTTCAACTACTCCTTTTGCCAATGCATTCCATGTTGAAGTTTCTCCTGAATTGCCTATGAATGTATTAGTGACTCTTATTTATGACCCCTAATTCTGGTCCCCCACCCCCAACAGTAGAAACATCTTTTGTGTGTCTACCCTATAAAAGCCTTTCATAATCTTTAAAGGTCTCTATTGGGTCCCCCCCACCCGCCCCCGCCCCTGTTCTTTCCTCAAGAAAAAAGCATCAAATTAAATCTATCCTGATGGGTCTAAGTCCTCAGTTCTCTATTATTCAAGTAAGTCTTTTTAGACTTTGCACCACCTCTAGTGCTTCTCATTGTATATACAGAACTGCATAGTGTATCAAGAGTACACAACCTTGGTTAGACTACAAATTAAACACCATGGTTAGACTACAAATTAAATACCACTTCTGCCTTTCAATTCTATCTCTGTAGAAACTAACCCCAATGCTTTTCCTTTTCTTTTTGTGACCTTATTAACCTGCATCGCTACTCAGATTTGTGCATCTGTGTCTACCTTATTTGGATATGTTTTCCAAGGAAATGTTGCCTCCCTATTCTTCCTACCAAAATGTACTGCCTCGTAGTTCTCCATATTGAGGTTTGTTTTCCAATTGCACACTATTCTGCAAGTTTCTTAATGTCTTTCTGATTTAATTTGGAATGGCAAAGGTGGAGAAAAGTTTGTAAGGAACATTACAAAAACTAGAGGGGATAGGTTTTGAATTGGAGGGTGGGTAGAAAGTGGGGGGCTTACAAGAAGCCATTGCTTGCTGGGTTCATGGCCCTGAATTCCCAAATCTTTGATGTTTAAAATGGTCACATGGTGCAACTGAGGAACCAGATGTGTACTTCCACCTGGACACCTAAGGAGTGAACCGGATGTATCATGCCCTGTGTGGGGTGCCTTTTCTACCTTTACCTTTCCATCCAATCATGTCAGCCTTGATTTCTGCCCTTTCTGCAGTTTCCTTAATGTATACTACTCCTCTGCCTTCCTGCTGGTCAATCATTGTGTCAAGCTTCAAATCCTCTAACATGAACGCTATCCTTATTTTGCTGTACATTCTGAAGGAGCCAATGAAGCCTATTGTCACTTCCTTGTGAGTAGCGACACTATGCCCCATTCACATCTCTCTGATTTACCTACTGTGGAGTAACTTCACCAACCTTCCTGTCCCGCTCACCCACAAGACCAAGATCATACACCAAATCCTTCGGTGCTTAGTGTGAATTAAGATTCTCAAATGTTGCTTTTTTAATGCAATAGAATAAAATTGGAAAAATTAATTCCAATAGGTTTGATTACAGTAGATTAAAACGTAATTGACTGTGGAGTAACAAACTAACAATATTTGTCAAGTATAGTGTGCCTCATCTGTCAGTCACCAAGTGTCATACCTTTCCATCCACAAGTGTGAAAAATCCAAGGACCGTCAATAAGATTGCAAACACCTTACAGTTGTCTCTGTTCCTTCCAACTGGGAACCCAATACGTTTTTGCTTTCTAACTCCCGTTGTGTCCTATTTCTGCTCATGCTCTCCACAAGCTCATTTTGTTTACGAGGCCTACCTCCTGCATCACTACCTCCTTTAAACTAGCCCAGCTTCCCTGCATTTGTGAGCAAACGTTATCAGTGGTTCTTTATGCACTGTGCTCCCTCTATACTACTATCCTATCACCAGTCTGAGACCTTGGAACATTTGTTGCTTCTCCAATTAGTGCCAAACTTCATTCAGCTCCATGTTTTAATCTCTCCATCAGGTTTCCATCCCTGCCACAACAGTAAAATGACCTGAAATCTCATTGTCGAGTGTAACTGATGTGTTATCCACCTCAACATCTCTGTGGTCTGTGATATAATTGACTACACCATCATTTTCTGGGACTGCTTTGTTTGGTTCCATGTTTACATATTCAGTAGCCAGTTTACTGCTGTGGGAGAGAAGATAATGAGGATGGTGCAGGAAGTTAGCAGAGATGTGGTTGCATCATAAGAGTTTGTAGCATATGGAATCTCAGGTATACAGATGACACCCCACACACAGCCAGAACCAAGGAAGCATTAAAGATATGGCAGGCCTGGTCAAAAGATAGTCCTTTGGACTGAACATAAATGAGGCATAGACCAATGTTATGGCTCTAAATTACAATGGTAAAGTCAAGATTGGAAGCATCAATCCAAGAGTGAAACTCAGGTTAGAATAGCTACAGCAAGAGGTGTGACCAGTGATTTAAGTAGCATCTGGAAGTACAAAGCATCAGCACGAAGCTGAAAAATTGTCTAGTACAGTCACTAGTGTGGAGTGTTGCACTTAATGGATGAGAGAGTTGGATTCAGAAGAAAGATAATAAGAGCAGCTTATAAACGTGGGTATGGCAGAGGGTGGTCAGAATCAGCTGGATGGACCGAAAGACAAATGAGTGGGTTAGGTCAAGAGTAGAAGTTTAGGAATCAAAAGGGTTGCTGAGTACAGTTAGCAGATGGCCAAGTATGGACATTGGAAACAGACTCAACAGCCTTGTCCTGGTAACAATTGAAGCAGAAATTGAGGGTAAAATCAGAACAGGAAGAAAAAGTGTATGAGCGGATAACATTGAGATGTGGACAGAGGGAGACTTGAACAAAGCCAGAGAAGAAGCAAGACAATGCCAATGGTCCTGCAAAGGCTATGGTGACAACAAACAAATGAGTAGCCAGCAATGGCTTCATTTCATACATCTACACTATTTATTTCCAGAGTTCCCCAAGGATCTATTTTTGGCTCTCTTCTTCATCTATATGTTCCTTAGTGGCAGATGTGGAGTCAGTTTGCATGCTAGTAACACTGGACATTACACCACTTTAAACTTCAAAACTTTGTGTGCATGACAGAAGCAATCTGTAAGCGGCATAATTCATAAAGTTTTAATACATAGGACTTAGGAGTAGGCCATTCGGCCCTTCAAGCCTACTCCGCTATTTAATAAGATCATGGCTGATCTGTTGTGGCCTCAACTCCACAATACAGTTCAAATTTCTAGATCACAAGGATAATAGACACCAATCTCAAAATCACTCAGCAGAACTGGAGAATATTTAAGTTGGAAAATTGGATTGAAGGATGTATCACAAAAGATGGCAGAAGTCCAGGAATTTGAATTGTGTTTCATATGTTGTTTACAGCCTGGTACTAGTATGTGTACTTCCAAAATTATTAAAGTTTAAGATGCACAAGGACATTATAAACACGTTGTACAGCATAAAAGCAGAAAATAATGGGAAAACACAGCAGGTCTGGCAGCATCTGTGGAGAGATGAACAGTTAAGCTTTCAGGTAAAGCACCTTCAGAACTGAAGAAAGATGGAAAGTTAATAGGTTTTTGTGCAAGTGAAAGGGGGGAGGAAATGCAAAGGGTGTGTTAGGGTGGAGGGCAAGAGCGATTAAATGACACAAGATTTCATGGTACAAAAGGGAGTGGTAACGGTTGTAGTGAAGAAACAAAAGATTTGTCCAGAGTGGGTGTGAATGGTACATTAACAAACAGTACTGTCTGAAGGCAAAAACATGAAAGGATTAGGATTGGCCCATGGGGGAAAAAACAAACAAAATGGGAACAGTCTGAAACTGTCAAACTCAGCGTTGAGTCCAGAAGGCTTTAAAGTGCCTAATCAAAAGGTGAGTTGTTCCTAGAAACTCGGCCATGCTTGCAGACTGAGCAGAGGTGTTCTGCAAAGCAGTCACCCAATCTGTGTTTGGTGTCTCCATTGTAGAGGAGACTGCATAATGTGTAGCGAATACAGTAGACTAAATTGAAAGAAGTGTACGTAAACTGCCACTTCACCTGAAAAGAATCTTTGGGGCCTTGAATGGTGAGAAGAGGGGTAAAAGGACAGGTGTTACGTACATCTGCAGTTGCATGGGAAGGGGCCAAGTTATTGGGGGTGATTGAGGAGTGGACCAGGGTGGTTGCAAGGGAACAGTCCCTTTTGAAATGCTGACAGGGGAGAGAAACATGTGTTTGATGATGGAGAGGAGAAAGGGTTGAGGCAGTTGTATTAGGGAAAAAGTGCCTAGAACTATCCAGAATGACTAGTCTAGAGTGAGTGGGTGGTTTTGGCAAATGAATAACAAGGTCTTGTGGAGCTTGTTATTGTTGATCCAGATCTGGTAATGCATGGTTAAAGCTAGTTGTCTGCCCTTGTTATTGAGGGAGTGAGGATGATGAATGAAGGAGATGGAAGAGTGTGAAGGGTTTACTCTGAACAAGGGCAACAAAGATGTAGTGAATGAGCAGATCAATAAATATACAGTTATGGAGGTATGATGGTGAATGTGGGGCTGTAGATTATGAACCACAGCATTTGAGAGTGTGATTGTAAGTGACTTAATTAAAGAAATTGCATTTATATACTTTTCACAAGCTCAGGACATCCAAGAGTCCATAACATCCAATGAAGTACCTTTTTGTTGTAGTGACTGTTATAACCTGGTAAACACGGCAGCCAACTTGTGTACCCCAGGGTTCCGCGAGCAGAAATGAAAGAAATCAAATACTCTGTTTTTGATGGTGTTGCTTGAGAAATGAAAATTGACTTGGATTTGAAGAGAACTCCCTTAATCGTCTTCAAATAATGCCATGGAATCTTACATATATCTGAGAGGATGGATGGGGCTTCAGTTTAATGTCTCGTCTGATCTTCATGCAGAAGTCTGTCAATACCGCACTTTATTGTCAGCCCCGACTATGGGGGGATTTTATGGCACCTGCAAGGATGGGGAATGTGGCACGTAGGGAGACTGAATTAGGCGGGATGTGAAATTTCGATTTCCTGACAGTGGTTTGAACATAGGAACAGCAGTAGGCCATTCAGCCTGTCGAGCCTGCTCTGCCATTCAATTAGATCATGGCTGATCATGTATTTCAACACCATTTTCCCGTGCTACCTCCATATCCCTTAATATCATTAATCTCCAGAAATCTATTGATTTCTGTTTTGAACATGTTCAATAATTGAGTTTCCACAGCCCTCTGGGGTAGAGAATTCCTAAGATGCACCACCCTCTGAATGAAGAAATTCCTCCTCATCAGTCTTCAATGGCCTACCCCTTATTCTGAAACTGTGTCCCCTGGTTTTAGATTCACCAGCCCAGGGAAGCATCTTATCTACATTCACCCTGTCACATCCTATAATAATGCTGTACGTTCCAATGAGGTCGCCCCCTCATTCTAGGGAATACAGATGCAGTCTCCCCAACCTCTCATAAGACAATCCCACCATCCCAGGGATTAATCTGGTGAACCTCCATTGCACTCCCTCAATGGCAAGTATATCCCTCCTTGGATAAGGGGATCAAAACTGTACACAATACTCCAGATGAGGTCTCACCAAGGCTCCATACAACTGCAACAAGACATCTTTACCCCTGTACTCAAATCCCCTTGTGATGAAGGCCAACAAACCATTTTTCTTCCTGATAGCTTGCTGCACCTGCATACTAACTTAGTGGCTCATGAATAAGGACACCCAGCTCCCTTTGGACACCCATGCTTCCCAATCTCTCACCATTTAAGAAATATTCTGCCTTACTATTTTTCTACCAAAGTGGTTAACTTCACACTAATTCACATTCCATTGCATCTGCCATCTAGCCCATTCGCTTAGCCTGTCCAAGTCCTCTTAAAGTCTCCTTGAATTCTCACAACTTACATTTCCACCCAGTTTGGTGTCATCAGAAAATGTGGAAATATTACAAGTGCTCCCCGCATCCAAATCATTTATACAGATTGTGAACAGTTGTTGACTGAGCACTGATACTTGTGGTACCCACTAGGAACAGCCTGCCATCCGGAGAATGATCGGTTCATTCCTACTCTCTGCCTTCTGTCTGTTAACCAATTCTCAATCCATATTAGTATATTTCCCCCAATCCCATGTGCTCTAATTTTGTTTACTAAACTCCTGTGTGGGACCTTATCAAAAGCCTTCTGAATATCCAAGTACACCACATCCACTGATTCTCCTTTATCAATGCTACAAATAATATCCTCAAAAAAACTCCAATAAGTTTGTCAAACATGATTTCTCTTTCATAAATCCATGTTCACTCTACCCAATTTTACCATTCTTTCCTAAGTGTTCAGTTATCACATCCCTTATAATAGATTCTAATGTTTTCCCTACTCCTGATGTCAAACTCTCAGGTCTGTGGTTTTCCAATCTCCCTCTTCTTCCCTTCTTAAATAGTGGAGTTACATTTGCTGCTTTCCAGTTCACAGGAACCTTTCCAGAATCTCTATAAATTTGAAAGATAACCATCAATGCATCCACTTATCTCTCTAGCCACCTCCTTCAACACTCTGGGTTGAAGCTCATCTGGTCCAAGGGATTTATCAACCTTTAGCCCAGTTAACTTTTCAAGTACCAGCTCTTTACTAATAATAATTTCATTATGTTCCTTGGTTTCACAAGTCCCTTGATCACTTAGTATTTCTGGGAGATTCTTTGTATCTTCTTCTGTAAAGACAGATGCAAAGTAACTTTTTAGTTTCTCTGCCATTTCCCTGTTCTCCATTATAAAATCTCCTGTCCCCACATGTAATGGGCCCACATTTGTTCTAGCTAATGTTTTCCTTCTCAAATACCTGAAGAAGCTTTTACAGTGTGCCTTTATGTTCCTTGCTAGTTTGCATTCATATTCTCTTTTCCCTTTCTTAATCAGTTTCTTGGTCCTCCTATGCTGAGTTCTAAATTGCTCCCAATCCTCAGCCTTATCACTTTTTCTTGCATCCTTATTAGCCACTTCCTTTGATCTAATGCAATCTTTGACTTCTTTTGTTAACCACAGATGATTTACCTTTCCCTTTAGGTGTTTGTGCCTTAATGGAATGCATATCTGTTGTAGTATTTCTTTAAATACTAGCCATTGCCTGTCTACCGTCAAATCTTTTAGTGTATTTTCTCAATCCACCATAGCCAACTTATCCCTCATACCTTCATACTTTATTTTCCTCAGATTTAAGACCCTACTTTCAGAATGAACTATAAGCATTCAAACATTCCATCATATTATGGTCACTATTTCCCAAAGGTTCCTTTACAGCAAAGTTGGAATTAGCCGTTTCTCATAACACAACACAATCCAAAATAGCCTGATCCCTAACAAAAACAGAATTACCTGGAAAAACTCAGCAAGTCTGGCAGCATTGGCAGGGAAGAAAAGAGTTGACGTTTTGAGTCCTCATGACCCTTCCACAGAACTGATCCCTAGTTGGCTCCTCAATGTACTGTTCCAGGAACCCATCTTGTACACACTCCAGTCTGTGTGTAAATTGAAGTCGGCCATTATTACTGTATTGCCCACATGCATCTCAAATTTCCTGATTTACATTGTGCCCAACATTAACACTACAGTTTGGTGGCCTGTAAACAACTTCCACCGTTGTTTGCTACCCATTTATTTCAATTTGTGCATTCAAATTATTAACCTTTTTGGAAATACTATGTGCATTCGGTTAGAGTGCCTTTAATTCTACTTTTTTTTATACATTATTCTCTATTCTGATCCTATTTGAAGCTTGCCAGTGCTTTGCCTGTTTTCTTGCTTTCTACTTCCTTTTACCAGTTTTGCTTCCCTCGGATCTGAGCCCTGCTCAGGTTCCCACCCACCTGTCAATTTAGGTTAAACCCTCCCCAACAGCATGAGCAAATCTCCCTACAAGGATGTTAGTCTTGGTCCTGCTAAGATGCAGCCCATCCATCTTGTACAGGTCCCACTTGCCCCAGAACCAGTCACAATGCCTCAGAAATCTGATGCCCTCCCTTCTACACCAGTTCTCCAGCCACATGTTCAATTAGTCAATTCTCCTATTTCTATGCTCACCAGCATGTGGGACTGGAAGTATCTCTGAGATTACGGCTTTAGAGGTCCTAATTTTCAATTTCCTTCCTAGCTCCCTGAAATCTGCTTTCAGGACCTCAACCCCCTTCCTACCTAAGTCATTGGTACTGATGTGAACCACGACCTCTGGCTGTTCATTTTCCACCAGAAACATGTCCTCCATGACATCATTTACCCTGGCATCAAGTGTCACGTTTATGGCCACAGAAATGTTTACCTGTTCCTTTAACTAACGAATCCCCTATCGTTACTGCTCTTCGCCTCTTCTTCCTCCCCTTCTGTACAGCTGAGCCGCCCGTGGTGCCACAAGCATGGGTCTGACTGCAGTCCTCCGAGGAACCTACATCCTTACCAGTATCCAAAACAGAAAAGCGATTACAAGTGGGACCTCAGGGGAGTCCTGCACTACCTGCCTGGTTCTCTTTGACTGCCTGGTAGTCACCCATTCCTTTTCAGCCTCTATGCTCCTAACCTGTGGTGTGACCACCTCATGGAAAATGCTATCCATGTAGCTCTCAGCCTTGCGGATGCACCATAGTGACTTAAGCTGCTGCTTGATCTCCAAAACCCAGAGCTCAAATTTCTGCAGTTGGTGACACTTCCTGCATATGTGGTCATCTAGGTCACCGGTAGCATCCATAACTTCCACACACTACAGGACACGCATTCCATACGACCAAGCTGCCCTGCCATAATTTTACTTCACTTATGTTAACTTCATTTTACTTTGGTTGACTTGTATTAATTTTACTTGGCCTTAATTTAATAAATCTTACAACTATTGACAAACCTTACTAGTACTGATAAATCCAACTAATACTTAACACACTTTACGAATTGCAATAAACCTTACTTAAAGCATCTCTGTCTCTCTTATTTGAAAAGCATGGCTTTTATATACTCTTGAGCAAACAAGGGTTCAAATAAACAAATTAACTAATGACAAATTAAAAGGGGGGGGGGCGGGTAGTCCCTTAAAGGGACACTGCAACTATAAATAAAATCACAAAGGATCAGAATCACAAACTTTAAATCAAAACGTGAAGGCCTCCAGTGTGCTGGCAGACACCATGTGTTCCTTCTCCAGGAATACCCAGCCACAAACATAGCGCAGTAGAAGGGAAGACAGTTGGGCTAGACGACCCCTCGACTGCCAGCTGCCTGGACCTGTTAATGGCCAGTTTGGCCAGGTCCAGGGGCAGGATTACAAGGAGGTCCTCCTCCCTCCTTGCCCCCTTCTGCACCAGATGCCCTCCTCCCTGACGATAGCCACGATTCCTGACAGAAGAGAGCGACAGCGGGAGGCGACCATGCTCCAGACTTTCTTTAGGTCTATAAATAGGAGCTGCACATCATAATTCAGACCTGGCAAAAGAAATATATCACCACAGCATGCCAAGTAGGAGGAGGCTCAACATAAAAGTATCATTGAAGGGCCTGAAAGTGGAAGGTCGTCACCTGGGTGCAAAGGCACACCAGAGCCTGGCACTGCCTCTTATATAGACCCTCTGATGAGTCACTAGCTAGTGTAGCTTCCTGCTACAGTGATTAACACCAATTGAACCAACTACTTCCAGCTGACTGACAGAAAACTACCACTACCAGGCAGTTCTCTATTTAACAAGGTAGTCTAACTTACTTGAAAGTTGTTAGTTTTATGTCAGTGCTTGACTCTTAATCTATATTTAAACCTGGAAAAGACTTACCAGAACTTACCACGTGAACCTAATTCACTCCTCTCTCAATCTCCATCTCAGGCATAGTTGAGGTGTAAAGGTATTGTCACTGGCTTGTTTGTACTGTGTCAGGCCTCACATTGGCCTGTGGCAGATTCATACTGGTAATACATTTGCATACCACAAATACTTATTAGCGTAAAACATTTTATTAAAGTTCCATCTTCAAGACAGAGTCAGTGGTGCTCGAGAATCTCGTAGCATCCAGTTCATGTTTGTTTACAGGTAGCATGCACCAGTTGGCTTTGTGCAGTTGTGTCTGAGATCACCAGCTTTCCTTGTTGAACTCTTTGGCACAAGGGAAGGGAGCAGGGGCAGCTTGCATTGAGGCTTGGTACCAGCAAGTTGAGTCAGTGGTGAGGAGACTGGGGTGTGCACTGTTGTCAGGGGCTTGGAGGAATGGAAGCAAAATCCAAGGGAGGATAGTGGGTGGAAATGGGGACATGGAGGAGTGAAGTAGGAGGGGTCTGGTGTCCTCAGGGTGGTGGAGACAGTCAAGGTAAGAAAATGAGAGGCCTAAAGGACGGTGTCAGTATTGTTCATTTGTGGGTCCATATCTCAGGATGTTGGATGGCAGAGGCCTTACAGGGCTTTGAGTTCACCTACAACATTTCAATTACCCCAGCTGAGAGTGATCTCGGACAATGTCCTTTACGATTCATAGAAGGGAGGGTAGGCTGAACCTGCAAGTTCAGCCAAATCCCACAGAGTGGTGAGTACAACACTAAACACTAAGATGAGCATTTAACAATAAAGGAAATGTCCCTAACTCCCTTGTAAACATCAGTGCGTGCCAACTATAGGCATGCCAACCCTCGGGAACAGTGTGTCAAAATTCCACCCTATGTCTGTGGAGTGAGCTTTGAACCTTAACCCCTGACTCAGAGGCAAGAGAATATTAGTCACCCAATTAACCCACTTATCTTCTGTAACTCTATATGTTTTTCACTTATAAGATTTCATCCAACTTCTTTTAAACACTTGCAGCGATTCCACTCTCCACGTGTACTCACAATTTATTTCAAAGGTCAATGCCTCTGTAAGAACTACTTATTAGCACCTAACTGTTTTCATAACTTGCACTAATCCTCCTTTGACCATGTAACTTATAACACACGGACAGAATTATAGACTGCAATTATATCTCCTTGAAGTCTACACTTTTCCAAAATAAAAAGCCCCAGTTATCAAACAACTTTAAACTAGGCATCAAGTGGTCTTTCTCTGAATTTTTTCCAGAATCCTGTGATCCCTTATCATAACTGGCGACAATGTTCTTGAGCTACACCAGGACCTTGAAACAAGCAAAGTATTGCACTTCTGTTTTATATGTAATCATCCTAGCTGTACATCTTCACACTCTATTCTCTTTTACTAGAGCTGCCTTGATCTGTGAGGCGTTTAAAGGAGGTTTACTAGGTTGATATCTGGAATAAGTGGGTTTTCTTATGAGGAAAGGTTAGACAGACTGGGCTCGTTTCCACTGGAGTTTAGAAGAGTGAGGGGTGATTTGATTGAAGTATACAAGATCCTGAACGGCCTTGACAAGATAGATGACGAAAGGATGTTTCCTTCTTGTGGGTGAGTCCAGAGGGGCACTGTTTTAAAATTAGGGGTGGCCCTTTTAGGACGGAGATGAGGAGAAATTTTTTCTCTCAGAGCGTTGTGTAACTTTGGAATTCTCGGCCTCAGAAGGTGGTGGAGGTGGGGTCATTGAATATTTTTAAGGCAGAGGTAGATAGATTCTTGTTAGGCGAGGGAATCAAAGATTATCGTGTGGAATTCGAAACACAAAGATCAGTCATGATCTTATTGAATGGTGGAGCAAGCTCGAGGGGCTGTTCCTATTTCTTATGTTCTTATTACACTGCCCCACCTCAGGTCCTCCCGTTTAGTAGCTTTGTGCGTGCAACCCTGTATGTAGGTGCTCAAAACTGACACAGGGTCTGCCGGGTGTGGAGGAGGGCTGTTTAAAAGGCCCACCTCAGTGCTGTGGGACTTCTTTCCAGTTATAATGAAAAAAGTAAGGCCATCTAACCCTCACCCCTCACAACCCCTCACATTCCCCACGCCCCATCCATGCTACTTTATTCCTCCCCCATGACGCCTCATGCTGGGGTTTGCCCTCCCACCTCCCCCGTATGGACCCCATGCCAAGCTAGGCCTCTCATCCAACCCCTATGGCCTCTCATGCTCCCCATGCCAAGGTATGCCCCCACCCAGCCCCTATGGCCCCTCATGACCCCCCATGTCAAGCTATGGCACTTCCATGCCTATTCATCCACTATACACTGTATAGAATCAATGACCACATTGATAACTTGCAACTTTCTTAAAAAGAAAACTCCTTTTTACTTCAGGGCAATAAAAGTGTGAATCATTCAGACTCTATAAAGGTTCAACAGCAGAAACTGCAAGCTTCTTCTTCTTCTTCTGTAAATTAACATTTTGCAATTGACAGCACAGATCAGAGATAGAGCTGTCAATCAAACAGTGCTTTACCTGGCTGCAGGTGCTTTTAACAGGCTAATGGATTTCTGGGCTCTCCATTAAGCCACCTTATATATTCTTGGCTGAGAGCCCAGAAATCCATTAGCCAGTTGAAACACCTGAGCCCACCCAAAGCCATGTAGAGTTATCTGTGAAATTCCAGATCAAGAAGCAAGAAGTTTGAATCATAAATATTTCTTTTAACTCAGGGCTGGTGCAACCACTAGGCAAACCAGGTGATTGCCCAGAGTGGCAAAATTTAGGGAGGACAGCAAAAAACTGAACAAACTATTCATGAAACTACATAAGTAAACAAACAGGCTTCAGCAGTTGGAATATACATCTATATATACCAACGTACATATAGATTTCCATGTATTTATGTTGCAGTCTTTCCCAAAATTTCATATTCTATTCCTCATTCTGTTTATGTGACAGTTTTATAAATTTGTACATTTACATGACTCTTCCAAAATTGCAAACCAGTAAATGATATCAAAGAGTGTAATTTAATCTAGCCCACTCCATCGTAATGATTATTGACTGTGTAAACTACGTATGAAATCATCTAGTAGCTGTTGCAGGAACACATTGAATTTCATCATGTGAGCCATATTACACATTATAATGTGTATTTCTTTTAGTACATATCCTATGAAAAATGAAGAACAATGAGAATGCACTATTAGTATCATAATATTCTCCATTTTCATGTAAAATAAATCTTTAATTATAAATGCAGATTTTTTTATTCATGCTAATGCATTCATTTTCAAAAGTTAATTTTGGTGGGGGTGGAGTGTGGGGTGGGGAGTGCAAGCCTGAAGGTTCATCAAGGGCACCTAATACTCTTGCACTGGCCCAATTTTAACTGTAAGGATAAATCTAACATCAGAAAATAACACTGAATTGGAAAGCTGAAAATTATTCAATTTCATGAAACATTTTTCCAGTGGGTAAATCTCCCCATTTAATTTTTGACATTAAGTTAAAAACATTATCTGAGTTTGGATATCTTTAATAATTCAATAACAGCACATATTGCAGTGTAAATAGAAGTACTTCATTCTTATATTTATATTGTGCCTTTCATGACCTCAGGACATCCCAAAATAATTTACAGCCAATGAAATTTCTCCTGCCCTCAAATCTATACTCATTTATTACACTGCAATAATTAGGAGATGCATTAGCCAATATGTGCACAGCAAGCTCCAGTAGACAGTAATGAAATAAATGAGAAGATTTAGGTATTGGTTGAAGGATAAATGTTGTCAGGACATATGCAAACTCCCCTGCTCTTCTTTGGAGAGTGCTATGGAAACTTTTATCCTCATCTGAGAGGTCAGATGGTGGATTAATGTCCCCGCTAAAAGGCAGATCCTCAGATGGTGCAGCAATCCTTAGTACTGAGTTGACAGGAGTGTTGATCTGCCCTCACACCTTTCTCTCACTCCCAGAACCATGATAGGGTCCCCCTTGTCCTCACTTTTCACCCCACCAGCCTCTGCGTTCAAAGGATTATCCTCCGCCATTCCCGCCAACTCCAGCACAAAGCCACCACCAAATACATCTTCCCTTCACCCCCTCTGGCGGCTTTTCGCAGGGATCATTCCCTCCGGGACACCCTGGTCCACTCCTCCATCACCCCCAACATCTCATCCCCCTCCCATGGCACCTTCCCATGCAATTGCAGAAGGTGCAACACCTGCCCCTTTACCTCCTCCCCCCTCACTGTCCAAGGGCTCAAACACTCCTTTCAGGTGAAGCAGTGCTTCACTTGCACCTCCTTCAATTTGGTCTACTGCGTTCGCTGCTCCCAATGCAGTGTCCTCTACATTGGAGAGACCAAACACAGACTGGGTGACCGCTTTGCAGAACACCTTCGCTCTGTCCACAAGCATGACCCAGACCTTCCTGTTGCTTGCCGTTTCAACACACCACCCTGCTCTCATGCCCACATGTCCGTCCTTGGCCTGCTGCAATGATTCAGTGAAGCCCAATGCAAACTGGAGGAACAGCACCTCACGTTCCAATTAGGCACTTTATAGCCTTCCAGAAATAACATTGAGTTCAACAACTTCAGAACATGAACTCTCTCCTCCATCTTCACCCCCTTTTTATCCTCTTTTTCCAATATTCATTTTTATTTTTAATTTTTAATCCACTTAAATTTATTTGTATTTATTTTCGTTTTTATTCATTGTTTTATCCCCACCTTTTATCCTATTTTCAATCTTTTTTCCCACCACTGTCCTCTCCCCACACCCTACCCCCATTAGGGCCATCTGTCACTTGTTCATGTTGTTCTTTCCAAAGTGCTTACCCTTGTCCTGCTATTATCACATCCTGCTTTCTGACCTTAATGCCACCATCAGTACCTCATTTAGCATGTACACTACCATTAATGCCCCCCTTGTCCTTTTGTTCATGAAATCTTTGGCAATCTTTCCTTTGCCTCCACCTATCATTGACCTTTTATCCAGCTTCACCTGCTCCACTTCCCTTAAACAGTATAAATTTCATCACATTTTTACTTCTCTTCAATTCTGAAGAAGAGTCATACGGACTCAAAACATTAACTTTGCTTTTCTCTCCACAGAAGCTGTTAGACCTGCTGAGTTTTTCCAGGATTTTCTGTTTGTATTGATCCTGCTTGTTGTGCTCAAGTTTCTGGAGGGCACTCCCTTCTGACTCAAGAGGAGTATGTGTTACCATCTGATACAAGGTTGACAACTGGTCATTCACCAAGACAAATAGACTTCATTGAGCACTGGGTTGCCCTGTCCAAATGGCAGTAATGTTCTGAAATTTTTGGTGTGGGTATCCCACTGATTTGCTGCTGCTGAGATGTAGAAGTTATTATAGGTTTGCGACCTGTGCCCATGAGATTTGAACACTTAACAGATACCGAAACAGCAGCACTTTCTTTCCATTACTGGTCTGAGTGGTGTTTTGCACCAGTCCCAGGTCTTTGGAAATAAATGTCTCATATAAGGACACCAAGAAAAGACTGCATCCTAAAAGCCTTGGAGTTTTTATTTTAATTTCTGGGGTAGGAGTGTCGCTGGCTAGGCCAGCATTTATTGTGCATCCTTAATTGCCCCTGAGAAGGAGCTGGTGAGCCGCCTTCTTGAACTACTGCAGTCCATGTGATGTAGGTACACCCACAGTATTGTTCAGGAGGAAGTTCTAGGATTTTGACTCAGTGATGGTGAAGGAATGGTGATATAGTTCCAAGAGAATAGTTCCAAGTCAGGACAGTGTTTGGCTTGGAGGGGACCTTGCAGGTGTTGGTGTTCCCATGTGCCTGCTGCCCTTATTTTTTCAGGTGGTAGAGGTCACGGGTTTAGAAGGTGCAGTCGAAGGGGCCTTGATGAGATGCTGCAGTGCATCTTGTAGATAGCACATACTACTCCCACTGTGAAGGGATTGTATGCTTAAGGTGAATGATGGAGTGCTGACCAAGTAGGCTGCTTTGTTCTGGATGGTGTGGGGCTTCTTCAGTGTTGTTGAAGCTGCGCAAATCCAGACAAGTGGGGAGTATTCCATCACATTCATGACTTGTGCCTTGTCGATGGTGGATAGGCTTTGGTGAGTCAGGAGGTGAGTTACTCTCTGCAGAATTTCCAGCCTCTGACTTGCTCTTGCAGTCACTGTATTTATATGTCTGCTCCATTTCAGTTTCTGGTCAATGTTAACCCCCAGGGTGTTGATGGTGGGGGATTCGACAATGGAATGCCATTGAATATCAAAGGGAGATAGCTAGATTCCCTGCAGTTGGAGATGGTCATTGCCTGGCACTTGTGTGACACAAATGCTATCAGCCCAAGCCTGAACTTGTCTAGATCTTAATATTTGTGGACATAGACTACTACAGTATCTGAGGAGTTACAAATGGGATTGCAAACTGTAATCATCAGCAAACATTCTCACTTCTTTCCTTATGATGGAGAGAAAGTCATTGATGAAGTATTTGAAGATGGTTGGGCCTCGGACACTGATATTCTGGGTCTGAGATAATTGGCCTCTAACAACAACAACCATCTTCCTTTGTGCTAGATTTCCATTGCCTTCACTTTTGCTAGGGCTCCTTGATACCACACTCAGTCAAATGCTGCCTTGATGCTGAGCAGTCACTCTCATGCCAGTTGAAGAATACCTGCTATTGATTAGGAGCATTGCAATTCCCCCTGTGTTTCACTCCTGTTCCCACTCACTCAGAGCCAGTCTCTGAGTGTATTCTGTGCAGCCAGCCTGGTGAAAGCTGTAATAAGCACAATGGACAGTCTGAAGATGGTGCATTGGAGCCAGGCTTCTACCATGGCAGCAAGGGCAAAGTGGTAGCGAGTGGAGACAAAACACAACCATTGTACCCAGGATAGGAGACCAGGGGCCTCTCCACCAGATCGGCCTGTAACTGCTCTCAGATATAACACATCCATGGAGACAGATATTGCTTTTTCCTTAAAAGTGCTATGGCCAAAAATACACCAGGTTTGGTAACTCCGGGAAATGTATGGAAAACATACCTCCTTCTCTTGCTAGGATGGAGTAACTAGAGGTCCCTTAATTTTTGTGATCTGTCTTCATTCTTAGAGAGGGGTGAGAATGTGGAACAGGCTGCCAAAAAGAAAGGTTGAGACAATGAACATTTAAAAGGAAAGATAGATAAGTACACCAGGGTGAAAGAAATAGAAGGATATGCCGAAAGGGTGAGATGAAGTAAGGTGGGAGAAGGCTCATGTGGATTATAAATTCTGATGGAAACTAGTGTTGGCAATCCTCCAAGGTGTCCTAAATAAGATGTGAGCAAATTGGTGTGGAAAATCAAAAGGTTAAAAAAAAATTGACAGGGTAAACTCACTCTCTGCCATGAGAGCTGAGTAGTTAATTAACTAGCTGTTGAATATGGTTACACTAACCCCAGTTGGCTATAAATACAGGCCTCTTTAGTGCAGCTAAGGCAAGCAGGGTACAGCTGAGGAGTTTGGTGAATGGGGGAATTTGGTGAATGGGGGGGAGGAGGTGTTCATTTCCTTTTTCTATCTTTCTCACCCTGTAGGAATTGGTTCTTGCTCTACTACAGGGAAAGGAGCTAGCTGTTTGGTGAGTATCTGGTGAGTGATTAAGGTCCATTCTATTCCTAGGGTTTAAAATAGTATACAAATTGATGGTAGAGTTAATAAAGTATATATAAAATGCAACATAAATAAGTGAATAACATAATCAAGCAATTATTTAAAATACATTAAGGATGGCAGGGCAGGTGATGTGTCAAATTTGCAGAATGTAGGTGCTCCAAAACAGACTCCTTCAGAGTTTTATTGCTTGTCATAAAACTCTCCACAGACCACACTAGTCTCAGCTGTTATCCCTTTTATACAACCAAATGTACTTGGTTAAACAACCTAATAATTAGCAATTGAACTTCTTTAACTGTTTCCTTCCCTAACAGATTCCCCTCTTCCTAAAAAGAAACTAACCCTGAGTTTATATAATTATACAAAAAATGGTAATAACAAACATCAATTTATATTTTTCATTCAATAAATTGACCTTATTCCCCTCTTTAAAAAAAAAACACACGTATGCACATATGTCCACACAAAGGAAGCAGTTTTTCTTAAAGAAAAAGACATCCTTCTTTGAGGATCTCTAGTAACTTCTTGGAGATCGCTCCCCTTTTGGTGAAGCAGTCAGATAACTGATAGCTGCTATCAATCCATTTGATCTTGGCAATCTCCTTGTTCTCGAGCACCTAGTTTAAGCTTACAATGTCAATCTGCAATCTGTTGTCATTAGCGCACTTTGTAGAGTGAACATTTTCCCAAAGTGACCTGTTATCGATAAGGCATTCGATAGGTACCGTCCTGAATACCCTTTTCCAGTTAAAACTTCTGCCAGTATCTTTGATATGAAGAATGCCAAATATACTGACTCAGCAAGGGCTAGAGTCTCCGCTGCTAACGTACTTTTTTACAACTCTTAGCATCTTTTTAGATTCCCATGTCAAAGGGCAGCATTTGCCTTTCTCCCCCATGGGAAATATTATAAATCTTGCACACTCAAAAACCCATCAAGTAAATTTGCATAAGACGCATCACTATACACAATCAGTTTCATTTTTCTAACATATCCCAAAGATGGGAATTTCAAAACATTGCTTCATTTTTAATTTTGTCAGTGTTTTGTTTGCCCGAATGATTTCTTCAACCTTGGTATCGTTCATTTTAGTGCTCAATTCCAAAACATCAAAACTGATGTCTTGCCTTGTTTGTTTGCCTAGCCAATTGAAATGCCCAATTTGACTTATGAGTTCCCTTCATTCTGTTTCAGACGCTGCTGTATCTATCTGGGAGGCTCTACCATGACTAATTGCAATGGGATTGACATTGTCTAAATAGGATTGCTGATGTAAAAGGACGTGTGATCCGCTCTGCCTGAGTTCCAACCCAATGTATTTAAACGCACCAGAAGCCTGCCTTCCAATATTAAACTCTGTTCTGAGCCCATTAATGACAACCATTTCAAATTCGCTACTACCACCCCACAAAAAATCATCTACATGCATCATAAAGATGCCTGCAAGTTTCCCTCCACGGTGTCAATAAAACATTGCTGGGTTTGCTTCCAACTGAAGACAGCCCAATTTTAGCAAAACTGACCTCACTGAGAAATACCAAACTCTGGAGGCATAATTTAAACTATATGCATTTATTTAGCTTCCAAAGAGTCCCTTCTGTGTTTGGCGCCTCTTTTGGTGGACAGAGAAAAACTTCCCTTTGAGGTTGGTGTCCATGCAAAAAAGCAGCTTTAATATCAATGGACTTACATTCCCAAGCATTTGTAGCTAATAGAGTTAAAAAGATCTTCAGCATAAATTTCCCTGCTGTAGGTGAATCTACTCTTATATCCCAGTTACCCAATTTTTCTTCAAACCCTCGTGCCACTAGCCTGGCTTTAGCTTTATAAGTCCCACCAGGAAGCACCGTTTCCGTGCATATCCATCTATGAGACAGAGCTCTACCTTGCAGAGGCTGAGCGTCAACTCGCAGACACTTCCTCCTACCTCCCCCTGGACCATGACCCCACCACTGAACATCAAGCCATTGTTTCGAGGACTGTCACTGACCTCATCTCCTCTGGAGATCTTCCCTCCACAGCTTCCAACCTCATAGTCTCCAAACCTCATTTCTACCTCCTCCCCAAAATCCACAAACAGAACTGTCCCGGCAGACCGATTGTGTCAGTCTGTTCCTGCCCCATGGAACTCATTTCTTGCTATCTTGACTCCAATCTCTCTCCCCTTGTCCAGTCTCTTCCCACCTACATCCGCGATTCCTCTGACGCCCTACATCATATCAACAATTTCCAGTTCCCTGACCCCAGCTGCCTCCTCTTCACCATGGACGTCCAATCCTTCTACACCTCCATCCCCCACCGGGGTGGTCTGAGGATTCTCCGCTTCTTCCTTGAACAGAGGCCCGAACAATCCCCATCCACCACCACTCTCCTCCGTCTGGCTGAACTTCTTCTCTCACTGAACAATTTCTCCTTAAACTCGTCTCACTTCCTCCAAATAAAAGATGTGGCTATGGGTACCCGCATGAGCCCCAGTTATGCCTGTCTCTTTATGGGGTATGTGGAACATTCCTTGTTCCAGTCCTACTCCGGCCCCGTCCCACAACTCTTTCACCGGTACATCGATGACTGCTTCGGTGCCGCTTCACGCTCTTGTCTGGACCTGGAAAAATGTATTAATTTTGCTTCCAATATCCACTCATCCATCATTTTCACATGGTCCATGACTGACATTTCCCTTCCCTTCCTTGACCTCTCTGTCTCAATTTTTGGTGATAGACTGTCCACCAATATTCATTATAAGCCTATCGACTCCCACAGCTACCTCGATTACAGCTCCTCACACCCCGCTTCCTGTAAGGAGTCCATCCCATTCTCTCAGTTCCTTCACCTCCGTTGCATCTGTTCTGATGATGCCACTTCCCAAAACAGTTCCTCTGACATGTCTTCCTTCTGCCTTAACCGAGATTTTCCACCCACGGTAGTTGACAGGGCCCTCAACCGTGTCCGGCCCATCTCCCGCACATCCACCCTCACTCCTTGCTCTCCCTCTCAGAACTATGAAAGGGTCCCCCTTGTCCTCACTTATCATCCCACCAGCCTCTGCATTCAAAGGATCATGCTCCGCCATTTCCGCCAACTCCAGCATGATGCCACCACCAAACACATCTTCCCTTCACCCCCTGGTGGCATTCTGCGTGGATTGTTCCCTCCGGGACATCCTGGTCCACGCCTCCATCACCCCCTACACCTCAACCCCTTCCCACGGCACCTTCACATGCTACCACAGAAGATCCAACGCCTGCCCCTTTACTTCCCCCTCCTCACCGTCCAAGGGCCCAATCACTCCTTTCAAGTGAAGCTGCACTTCATTTGCACTTCCCTCAATTTGGTCTACTGCATTCGCTGCTTCAAATGCGGTCTCCTCTACATTGGAGAGACCAAACGCAGACTGGGTGACCACTTTGCAGAACACCTTTGGTCTGTCCGCAAGCATCACCCAGACCTCCCTGTCGCTTGCCATTTTAACACACCACCCTGCTCTCTTGCCCACATGTCCATCCTTGGCCTGCTGCAATGTTCCAGTGAAGCTCAACGCAAAATGGAGGAACAGCACCTCATCTTCCAACTAGGCACTTTAAGGCCTGCCAGACTTAATATTGAGTTCAACAGTTTCAGATCATGAACTCTCTCCTCTATCCCCACCCCCTTTCCGATCCCCTTTTTTCTAATTATTTATATTTTTAAATATATTTTTCTTTTCCCACCTATTTCCATTATTTTTGAATGTATTCCCAACCATTGTTTCATCTCCACCTTTTAGCCTCTTTCAATCCCTTCCCCCCACCCCACCCCCACTAGGGCTATCTGTCCTGCTTTCTATGCTTAATGTCACCATTAGTACATTTCTTAGCAAATTTCACCACCGTCAACACCCCTTTGTCCTTTTGTTTCTGACATCTTTGGCAATCTCTTCTTTGCCTCCACCTATCACTGGCCCTCTATCCAGCTCTACCTGTCCCACCCCCCTCAACCAGCTTATATTTCACCTCATTTCTATTTTTCCTCAGTTCTGATGAAGAGTCATATGGATTCGAAACATTAACTGTATTCCTCTCCACAGATGCTGTCAGACTTGCTGAGTTTTTCCAGCTATTTTTATTTTTATTTTAGTTTCGGATTTCCAGCATCCGCAGTATTTTGCTTTTATCTTCTATGAGACAGAGCTGGTTGTCCCCTATCTGGCACCTCTGTGCATATCCCAAATGCTTTCCAACTATGTAGTTCTTGCTGTTTGGCATCCTTTATTAATTTATCATCTAATTTGTTTGAAGCTACTAAGACTTCTCGATCACATGGGCTTCTGCTTCTTGTAGCATTACCAGTTTGTGCCATATTCATTGACCTTGTTAAGCTACGCCCTCTATCCTGCCTTCTATCATGCTCCAGACTGTCACTGTTTGATCTCCCTCTCCCATTTATAGATATTCTTTCAACAGTTCGCAATCTCTTTGGAGAGGCATGTTCACTCCCAGGCCCACTGTCTACACTGATACTGCATTTCCGTGCCTTCCATTCTTGTGCTTCATGTTCTCAATCCATAGGCCTAACCTCCTGTCCTTTGTCTCATACATTTAACCAGCTTTTATATTTTCCAGTGGCCTTTCCTGCTCCATCTACAATCGTCACATCCCGCCATTGACTGGACCCTTCTGGCAAGTATATAACTTTCGTGCCAGCTTTCAGCTGTCTTCTGGGATAAATCGATTCATCTTCTTCATCCAAATTACTGTCTCCATCTTCAGATACCCTGTCAACTTCAGCTACCTGGTCCTTACAATCATATAAAATATGGGTATGAGAAGTGCATGGTTCCTTGTTCCTTCCTACACTTTCCGAACCTGCAAATTTGTAGTCTGAGCCAACTAACCTTGATGAGTGTACCCGAATAGCCTGGTTCCCATGTTGTAAAATGAGCGTTTTACCATCTTTGCCTATAATCTCTCCCGGGCCTTTCCACTCGTTAAGTCCTTCTTTCTTATAGTATACCATGTCTCCCTGATTGAAAATAGTTTCCGATGGGCGTACATTGTGTCTTAGAGCCCGCCGAATTCTTTCTGAAACTTCGGCTTTAAGGAACACTCTTCTACTCATATGTAGTGCATTTAAATGCTCAGAAAAGGTACAGCTAATCGTAGTTCCCTCCCAAGCTGGGGGATGATCACTCAGGACTGAAGGGATCTTTGGGTTTCTATCAAAGACCAACAGATACGGACTGTAGGCCTCAACCATCTGCAGTGAATTTGCGGCATGGACAGCCCATGCTTGAGCTGATGTTAATTTACAGCTTGGTCTACTCACCAATATTTTACAAAGCATCTCATCTATAACCACGTGATTCCTTTCACACACTCTATTAATAAAGAGGCTTTCAGTTGCAGTATTCATAACTATTATATTCATGTTTTCGCTCATATCCTGGAACTCGTCGTTAGCAAAATTCCTCCCCATTATCAGTGAGGAATTTCGCTGCTAGTCCCGATCCGATCCCTATTCACTTCTCCATTACCTGATCCACAATTATTTTCTTTTCTTTATTGTATATGATTGTTGACTCATTGCCAAATCTACAAAACGTAAAATAAAAATGTTCTTTTCATTATCCCATGCCTTTAAATCCAAAGCCACAACTTCATTGAAGTCCTTCGCTAAAGGTAGACTCATTATCGGCCGTGAAGGTGTCCTTTTGTATTTCTTACATAGATCACATCTATCACATCTCCTCCATAAGTTTAGCGTACTCTCCATCCTTTATTCCTGCTTCCCTTAGCAAAATGTTTAATCTTTGCAAAGAAGGGTGGGCAAACTGCTGATGCAGTTTTAACACAATTTGCTTTTTGTCTTCCAAATTCCTATCCCCTGACACTAATAACACTTCTTTAATTACCTTAGTAGAAAAGTTAGGTTTCATTAAAGGAATACAGTAGTGTCCAGATTGCATAAACTGTAAATCCACAGGTTTTCCAAATACAATGGCCTTGTCATTTTCTATGTCTAGCTTCATTTGCGCTTTATTCATTGATGACCTGCTCGACAGTAATGGTATTTCACTAGACACTACATCCGTGCTGACAAAATGATTGACTCCAGCTATCTTATAGGGAATCACTACCCTTTTTCAAGATTTTAGGGTATTATCATCTCCAAATCTAACTCTCAAATTCTTTAACCTTATTCCGATCCTTGTCATTTAAGGAGTCCAGGTAGCATTATAACAGTCTATTCCACAGACTGTAGATGTGCGTCCACTATCTAGTGCTGCACAGCTGAAGGACTTTGCCACCAAGACATTTATCACCGGGCTGAAACTTCTTGTAACTAATATAATGCCCTCTCTTTGGTCAATATCTTCATCTTCTTCTTCTGAGTCTTCTGTCTTATGTTTAATTTTGAACACCTTATATATCGTTTAGGACAGTTCATTGCATGGTGGTATTTTGAATTGCATCTAAAACACCGATTGACCGCACCCTGGGCATTTCTGGGGTTCATTCTTCTGTCATAAATCCCTAATTCTTTTCTCTTGCCATAATTGTCCAAGATGTTTCTGTCCCCATTTTTCTGGTTACAAATCTACTTTTGTACTGACGCTTGCGTCCTGTTTCTAAATGATCTCGCCATCCTGTTAACGTTGTATCCTCCATTTTCTGCCTTACCCCCAAATGGCTCATTTGCGCCATGAACGCTGCCGGAAAGGAAGGTTTTCTGAGGAATTTTTTTAGAACTTCTAACATCTGTTCTAGCAGTGTGTGTCTTTCTGTAAACTTAACTCCCATTAGAACTAGAAGTCTGTCCATATTCGATACTTTGGCACAGTCTAGTAACTTGAACGCCAGCACCGATTGGGGAATTTCTAGACAGAACTTTTGCAATCTTGCATATAGCCTACTGAATTCCATTATGTAATATCTATGGAATTTTCTTCCAACTTTCTAATCTTGTCAAAATCGGACCATGCTTTGTAAGCACTTAATAAATCATCTTTTTGATAGATCTTATCCATAAAATTTAATAAAGTTTCCAAACCTTCATCTGTGTCCAAATGCTCAAGCTCCAACTACGAAAATACTTTGTATCTTATTTTGCTTTCATATGGTAGTGAAAGTACCAAAGCCATCCCCTATTTTTCTTTTGCAAGGACGTAACCTGTGTCCACATGGTTACTTCATTTTTCCATTGGTCATTTGGCTGACACTCAGAAAACATCAGTGGGTAATCATACCCCAACATTCTATATTTTGATTCAGGCATTTTTTTTTTTGTTTTTTTTTGAGTGACTCGAAACCACTCTGCTCATAGGGTTAACTCCAAATACAGTCTTTTGTCCAAAGAAAGCTTAGTTTCCAATCTGCCTACTTACAAGCAGGAACCATCCTCTGTTACCACTGTTACCATTAGTTATTTAGAAATGAAGACTGAAACCAAGACAGACTCCTTCAGACAGCGTTTTATTGCTTGTCATAAAACTCTCCACAGACTGCACTGGTCTCAGCCATTATCCCTTTTATACAACCAAATGAAATCAACCAGAGAGCACGTTATATTAGACTTGGTTAAAAGCAAAATACTGCGGATGCTGGAAATATGAAACAAAATCAGAAAATGCTGGAAAAACTCAGCAGATCTAGCAGCATCTATGGAGAGAGAAACAGAGTAAACGTATTGAGTCCCTATGACCCTTTTCCAGAGTGTTGTATTAGACTTGGTATTGTGTAATGTGACAGGATTAATTAATGACCTCAGAGTGAAGGCACCCCTAGGTAGCAGCAACCCCAATATGATTGAATTTTACATCCAGTTTGAAAGGGAGGAGAGTGAGCGGAATTTTCCATGCTCGATGGCATCAGGCGTGCTTGGCAATAAAGTAAGATTGTCTGCTCAGCCCGTCCATATTGGGAATATTGGCCAAATTGGGAACCTCATCGTAATACAACTGCATATCATTATAAGGCCAGCCCGTCGGAATCATCCCCTCTGCACTGGATCGTCCGCCCAATGTGTTTCACAACAGCATATCTCAGGTGTGCTCAGGGTGGGCTGCACTTTGAGGAGAACTCAGAGGTGAGTGCACAGTAACGTTGTGCAGTGCTCATGAGGGTTGCCTACTGGACTTCAAGGTTGAGGCGCATTGGGTGGGGGACAAGGAGTGCCTTGCGGTTGAGGTGCGTTTGAGGGGGTGCAAGGGCTGCCCTGCAGTTGAGGTTCCTTGTGAGGGGAGAGACACTAGGGCTGCAGTTGAAGGTAGTGCACAAGCACGTGCAGGGTGGTTGGGAGGGAAGTAGCCATGTATTAGGGAAATCTTGTATAAAATGACCATTCCTCTGCGGATGTTCAGACTGTTCAGATGCAGCCACATTGACATGTGTGGAGTCGGGTCTCTAGCTTATTTGCCCACTCAAGCAACGCAGAGGCATGAAAAGTGCTCCAGAGTCTTTCACCCCTTGGGCAGAAACTGCAAACTAATAAGCATTTTAGTGGACTGCAGAACAGTTGGACAACTGGACATGTTGTACAATCTCCTCGCTAAAACTAGTTGTACAGCTCTCACTGGTGGAGGTGCGAACAGTTGCCTGCAATGTTATCATCCCGTTTTGGATCAGTCTCCCCCATGGTTCAAGCTAACAGTTCAGCCTTGCAGTGTGGGTTAGGGGTATCCCTGCACATGCGCTGAGAGTACAGCATGCAGTACAAAGGGCAAAGCTGCCGTCAATTGGTCAGCTGGAGTGGGGTGGAGGTGGATGGGCTTTCGGGCAGCCATGCAACGCATTAATCTCTGGCCATCCAAATGGTGGCCAGCACTCTCCGGGATGTGTTAAGAGGCCTTCAGATTTAACCAAGAGAGGCTCTTAGAACACCCAAGCTAACCCACACGTCTCTCTCTTTCATCCTGTAGGAGAAGTACATCAGGAGGAAGGAGTCTGGTGAACTAGCTGTATGCCTCATGCCGGACAGAGAGCGAAGACGACAGAGAAGAGAGTGATGGAGGTGGCTGTGCAGTGGGAGGAGCAGCACCCTCAGGAAGAAGGGGCGGCTGGGGCACTCACACATGTTGTTGAAGAGGCACAGCGAGCCGTTGCTGGCCGGCACCTAGCTAGCCCCAGGATCTTTAGATGCCACCTTTCATTCCGAGAGTCATTCATGACCGAGAACCAGTGTCACAGAAGACTGCGTATGCCTAGGGAACTGGTTGGTCAATCTGCCAGCTACTGCACAATTTGGTGCCAAGGGGACATGGAGGACATCCACTGCCAGTGGCCGTGAGAGTGATCGCGGTGCTCAATTTTTATGTCAGTGGCTCCTTTCAGGGCTGCACAGGTGACCTCTGTGGGATATCACAAGCCTCCACCCACAAATGCATCCATGAGGTCACAGATGTCTAATATTAGAACAAAAAACTGCGGATGCTGGAAATCCAAAACAAAAACAGAAATACCTGGAAAAACTCAGCAGGTCTGGCAGCATCGGCAGAGAAGAGCAAAGTTGACGTTTCGAGTCCTCATGACCTTTCAACAGGCCACCGATGCCTTCTTTGCGAGGGCACACAACTTTGTGCATTTCACCTGGGACCAGGAGGGTCAGGATGCAAGAGTGTTTGGATTTGCCCAGATCTCAGGTTTCCCACAAGTACAGGGTGCAATTGACTGCATTCACATACTGCTGAGATCTCCATTGCAACATGTGGTCAACTATGTCAACCGCAAGGGCTTATCTTGCTTATCTTTACTGAATGTGGAGCTGATGTGCGACCACCACAAACACATCCTGCAGGTCTGCACACGGTTTTGAGGGATTGTCTGCAATGCCTACCTTCGCAGTTGCTCACAGGTCCTCCAAGATCCATAGCGGCTGCAGGGATGGCTCCTCAGGGACAAGGGCTACCTGCAGAGGCCATGGCTGATGACACCCATGTGGCGGACTCAGACTGCAGCAGAGCGAAGGTATAACGAGGCTCATGCTGCAACTCGCAGCTCGGTGGAGCAAACCATTGGGATGCTGAAAATGAGGTTCCGGTGCCTGGACCGGTCTGGTGGAGCCCTATAATATAGTCCACGGAGGGTGTCATGCATCACCGTCGCCTGCTGCATCCTTTACAACCTGGCACTGCAAGTGGGAGAGGAGCTGGCTGAGGAGATGGAGGAGCTGGAGTTTCCTCCGATGAGGACGATGTCAATGGTAATGAGGGTGAGTAGGTCCTCAAAGCTGACGATAGTGGCGACAAGGCCCTTGCACTGGCCAGACGAGGCAGGCGTGCCCTGGAGGCCTTCATAGATTGCTAGATTTGTGGAAGATGATGAAGACATGCAGTGACATGACCCCATAGATCCTCACATCGCATCTGTGAACGCTTGACTCCAGTCTGGCTGATGGCAGCAGACATACCCTCTGTGAGAATGCCCCTGCCATGGTGACACGGTGGATGCCCTAATAGTCGCTCAGTTGGAGGAGGATGATGACAACATTCAGTCAGGACACTTCATAGATCCTCGCATAGCCTCTGTGAATGTCTGACTCCTGTCTGGCCCTGGGCAGCTCAATTGCGCTCAGTTATCAGGGTCATATCATAGAGATGCAACCATGAAACTTCAAAGGCACCTGACCCCTTTAGGAGTACAGCATCACTGGTCACAGATGCTGAAGAGATGGGGGCCAGCCCCACCTTAAAGGTGCTGAGAGCACATGGAGAGAATGACAGAACTCAGTGATGCCTGCCCACAACATTTTGGCAGCAACGACCAGCACCATCGAGGTGCAGGCATCACTAATGTGTCCAGGGTGTGTGAGGCCGGACCGACACTTTGGTCTGAAGGCTACACAAAACACAGGGAAGTGGCCCTGCACTGAGACACCTGCCTTTATCTTGTTCAGAAAGATTTCACATCTGAGTGACCCAAACACTGCTCATCAGAACAAGGAGCCATAGGCAGGGAGACATTGTTGAGAGTTTATTGACAATAGTGAACAGTGTGTACAAGCGATTAACACCCATGCTTAGGCTGTGCAACTACATCATCTTCACATGTCCATCTGTTTCAGATGAAGTTACATTGTTTCATAGTTTGCCATTGTGAGATTTGAACTCTTGATCTTGGGGTTACAAGCCCAGTACCATAACCACTTGGCTATTTAGGCCAAACTTTGCCTAAATAGCCAAGTGGTTATGGTACTGGGCTTGTAACCCCAAGATCAAGAGTTCAAATCTCACAATGGCAAACTATGAAACAATGTAACTTCATCTGAATAGGAACAGATGGAAACGTGTTTGTACTCGAAAGAGTTACATCATCTTCACCTTCCTAACCCAGCTGCTACGTCTTGGTGTTCCTCAGACATTCATAGCAGCTGTGGTGGCAGCCTGCTAACTGCTACACCTTGTCTATGATGACCATGCCGGGCTTCCTCTGGAGGACCGAGACCTGGAGGACCCCACCCTGCTCTTCTGGTCCTGCTGTGTGGCAGTGGCTGCCTCCTTGAGCTGTGGAGCTAGAGCTGCTGGGGTCACAGGAAGAGGGGATTCAGATAGACTGGACACTCCTGGAGTCACCTGGGTGGATGGCACCAGGGTGTGCACCTGCTGATCCTCCTCCCTGTGGGTGCCCAAGGGCTCCTGGCTGACTCCTTGAGGAGAAGGGGAAGCTGGAGTGAGATCGAGCTGCCCTGCACCTGTCTCATGTATACACTGTTGGAGGCCAACTATGGTATCAGCAATGGAGTTCAGCCTGCGCAGCAGTGCAGGAGCAACATCCTGGACCAAGGTCTCCATGGCGGCCACCATCCCACCAGTGTTGACCTCAATGTGGTGGCATGCTGGCACTTTCAGCTCAGTCTGAAGGTGGATGGACTCCTCCATCATGCCTTGCAATCTGAAGAGTGAGCAGACATCCCTTCCTGATGTTCCCGAGCTTGCCTTTACAGCTTCAGCAACTGTGACATGACTGAGTCCAGAGGCTCATCATCTGACTCAGACTCAGAAAATTTCTGGCCTCCAGCAGTCCTTCGATTGCTGGGACCTGGGAAGTTCCTGCTGCTGCCTGCTGTGGATCAGAAAGTGTGATGTGCTCATCAAATTGTGATTCCCAGGCTACTCTAAAGCCAGGTCCCACCAAGGTGTGTGTCTCTGCACTGGTGGAGAGTGTGGGTGAGCTCTGTGACAGGACTTCAAGGAGGGTGCCTCCAGATTCCTCTTCAGAGGTTTCTTCAGGGCTTGATTGGAGTGCTTGGGTTATTGACTCTGAAGGCTGTTTGGCAGATGTGCCTGCGAAAGCAAAGAGAGACAGTTAGTGCATGGCAGTGACTTGTGAAACAGGACACATCACTCCAAGCATGGTTATCTGATGGATGTTGCACTGCTGGATCCTCACTTGGTAGAGCACCGCCGACTTCACCATCGGCACAAGACTAGTCTGGATTCTTGCTGGCCAGCTGGAGGCTCTGTTTTCAAAGTCCGTGAGGACCTTGATTTCAGGCAAACCTCCACCAGTCTGTGATAGAGGATTGGCTGGCTGGAAGAAAACAGAGAGTAAGCATAAATGGTTCTGGTTGGCAGAATGGGACTGGTGGAGTCTTGCGGGGATCTGTGCTGGGAACTCAACTTTTTACAATTTACATCAATAACTTAGATGAGGGAACAAAGACATGGTAGCTACATTTGCAGACAGCACAAAGATATGTAGGAAAGTATGTTGTGAAGAAGACAAAAGGAGTTTGCAGATGGATAAAGATAAGTTGAGTGAGTGGGCAAAAATCTGGCAGATGGAGTATAATGTGGTAAAATGTGAAGTTGTTCAGTTTGGCAGGAAGAATAAAAAAGCAGAGTGTTACTTAAATGGAGAATGACTGCAGAATTCTGTGCAAAGGGATCTAGATGTTCTCGTGCATGAGTCATAAAAAGTTAGTATGCAGGTACAGTATGTAATCAAGAATGTTAATGAAGTACTATCCTTTATTACAAGAGGAATTCAACATAAAGTAAGGATCTTAGGCTTCAGTAATGCAGGGCATTGTTGAGACCACATCTTGAATATTGTGTGCAGTTTTGGTCTCCTTATTTAACGAAGGATGTTAATGCATGAGAGGTGGTTCAGTGGAGTTTCTAGATTGATACCTGGAATGAGTGGGTTGTCTTATTAAGAAAGGTTAGACAGACTGGGCTTGTTTCCACTGGAGTTTAGAAGCCTGAGGATGACTTGATTGAAATATGTAAGGATCTGAACAGCCTTGACAAGCTGGATGCGGAAATGATGTTTCCTCTTGTGGGTCAGTCCAGAAATAGGGAGTACTGTTTTAAACTTAGGGGCCGCCCTTATAAGACAGAGATGAGGAGAAAATTTTCTCTCAGAGGGTTGTACGACTTTGGAACTCTGCCTTAGAAGGCAGTGGAAGCGGGATCACTGAATATTTTTAAGACAGAGGTAGATAGCTTCTTTTGGCAGAAGTTAGGGTTCAAACTCTTTGACTTCCACAGCAAGACATACCACATGGTTATTGATTATTATTCTCGATGGTTAGAGGTAATCAGGCTTCATATAACCACATTGGACTCTGTCATCAGGGCCTACGCATAGGTTCCCGGATTAAATTTTTGCAGATAATGGGCCCCTATTTGCAAATGGCCATTTTTAGCAGTTCATTGTTAATAATGGGATCTCCCATGTTACCAGCTCCCCTCTTCACCTGCAAGCCAATGGGGAGGCTGAGCTAGGAGTCCAGGACAATAAAGATCTGATGTCCGAGAATTCAAATTGGCCTTCAGCTCTTATGCAGTATCGGGCCATATCTCTAGCCAATGAACATACAAAATAGGAGCAAAAGAAGGCCGTTCGGCCCCTGCTCAACCATTCAATAAGATCATGGCTGATATGCTTCTGTTTCAAGTTCTGTGTTCCCATCTACCCTTGATAATCTTTGATTCCCTTGCCTAACAAGAATCTATCTACCTCTGTCTTAAAAATATCTGTCCCTCTCCTATATGCTTCTGCTGGCAACTCCTTTCAATTTTAGAACACACTGACCAACTGAACTCAAACTGCTTCACGTTTCTGTGTGTGTGTGTGTGTGTTTGGGGGGGGGGGGGGGCGGGGGAGGGTGGTGGGGGGTGGGGGAGGGGATTCTCTCTCTGGACCCCTGTTGCTAGGCAACAGCACAGTTTTTTTTCTACTTTGTTTTAACTTCTAAACCACTACCCCACCCCCCTCTCCCCTAGATAACACAGCTCTCCACTTCAAGGGTGATAATACTCATTAAAAATGCTGGTATACCAATAGAGCTTAGAGTTACTGTCTCCACTCTAAAATGAAACTAGATCCTAGGTTTCATCGTTTAACCCATAAATAGAAAAAATATAAATTAAACTTAAACTTAAAGCTACAGCTTATTCCTAACATACACAAATACACATATAGCTTACTTAAACTATCTCTAGTTCCTAACACCATTCTTGAAGAAAGAAAGCTTCACAACAGTAAAGGTTTCTTTACAATGGCCTTACATCCACCTCACACAGGTTTAACATAAATATCTAGCAATAACTTATTACAATCTATACAAATAAAGTCTTCATCTTGTTTCACAACTACACATCATATTGTACAATTACAAAAATGTACCTAAACAAAGTCAATAAATGCAATAAGATTAGTAGAATTTATACATCACAGCATTATCATAATTCAACCTTTGTGTTTCTTTTTCCTCTTATTTCCAGTCTTTAACTCAATAAAGATTGTTTCATTTAAGTCCACAGCCCAATCATCCTTTTTCTTAGCTGTAGGGGTAATTCCATCTTCCAACTCATTTTCCAAACTCAACTGCGGTAAATTTTCATTTCAATTTAGCACAGTTAGAATGACATTTTTGTGAGTTAACATCTCACTCCTTCTCTGATCAAAATCTCTTTTCGCTGTTTCAAGGATGTTGTTGAGATGTTCACACAAAAGGGTTTTGTACTCCTGCTAGGTTTGATCTTCTAAATGTTTTTATGATCTTATTGTTTCTCCCAATTCCATTTCAATCAGGTCTTTTCTACTTCTCTGAGCAATGTCAATTATTTTCTCCTTTTGGCATTTTATTATGCGTTTTAACTCTTCAACTCTTTTGCATAATCCACAAACTATATCATTTCACTGCTTTACAGGTTTTAAATGGTCTTTTGCAAACTGTCCACTTGCCTGGACTCCAACTACAGTATCTCATGTATTAGCATCAGCAAGCACTTGTCAATCAGTGTCGCTGGTCATTGACCTGGAAAGGTCAATTTGTACTTTCAGCCCTCATTGTCAATAAATCTTAATTTCCAATTCTGCAGGCACTTTAGTTGTTTTTACGTTGCTCATTACTGACTCTGATACATCAGTAAAGTTACTTGGATCAGTTCTTTGCTCAAGTGGACCACAATTTAGCAAGGAATTTTTATTCACAGGAACAACTTCAAAATGGTGACTCTCCATATCACACACCTTCTCCTTCATATTTTCCAGTTTGCTTCAGAGTTCAAGAATCTCATTGCTCTCTTCCTGAAGAAGGTCTAACAATTCATTAATCTTGGTTTTAATTCTGCATTCAGCCAACTAATCTGATTTACCAACAATTCCTATTCATTCTTGGAGTTCATCAAGTTTGAACTGAAGATTTTTCTTTGTTAAACAAAAAATAAAAAATACATAGAAAAGCTCAGCAGGTCTGGCAGCATCGTCGGAGAAGAGTACTGTTGACGTTTCGAGTCCTCATGACCCTTCAACAGAACTAAGTAAAAATAGGAGAGGGGTGAAATATAAGCTGGTTTAAGGTGGGGGGGGAGGGTGGAAGAGAGAGAAGGGGGGGTGGTTGTTGGGACAAGAAAGCAGTGATAGGATGAGATAACCAAAAAATGTCACAGACAAAAGAACAAAGAGGTGTTGAAGGTAGTGATATTATCTAAAAGAATGTGCTAATTAAGAATGGATAGCAGGACAAGCAAGGTACAGATAGTTCTAGTGGGGCTGGGGTGAAATAAGACTAAAAGAGCATAAAAGGTATAGATAAATGATCGGTGGAATACATTAAAAATAATGGAAGTAGGTGGGAAAAGAAAAATCTATATAAATTATTGGAAAAAACAAAAAGGAGGGGGAAGAAACGGAAAGGGGGTGGGGATGGAGGAGGGAGTTTAAGATCTAAAATTGTTGAACTCAATATTCAGTCCGGACGGGTTTAAAGTGCCTAGTCGGAAGATGAGATGCTGTTCCTCCAGTTTGCATTGAGCTTCACTGGAACAATGCAGCAAGCCAAGGACAGACATGTGGGCAAGAGAGCAGGGTGGAGTATTAAAATGGCAAGCGACAGGGAGGTCTGGGTGATGCTTGCGGACAGACCAAAGGTGTTCTGCAAAGCGGTCACCAGTCTGTATTTGGTCTCTCCAATGTAGAGGAAACCGCATTGGGAGCAACGAATGCAGTAGACTAAGTTGAAGGAAATGCAAGTGAAATGCTGCTTCACTTGAAAGGAGTGTTTGGGCCCTTGGACGATGAGGAGAGAGGAAGTGAAGGGGCAGGTGTTGCATATCTTGCGTTCACATGGGGAGGTGCTGTAGGAGGGTGTTGAGGAGTAGGGGGTGATGGAGGAGTGGACCCAGGTGTCACGGTGGGAATGATCCCTATGGAATGCCGCCGGGGGTAGGGGGGGGCGGGTGAAGGGAAGATGTTTTTGGTGGTGGCATCATGCTGGAGTTGGTGGAAATGGCGGAGCATGATCCTTTGAATGGGGAGGCTGGTGGGGTGATAAGTGAGAACAAGGAGGACCCTATCATGTTTCTGGGAGGGAGGAGCAAGGAGTGAGGGTGGATGCGCAGGAGATGGTCTGGACATGGTTGAGGGCCCTGTCAACTACAGTGGGTGGAAAACCTCGATTAAGGAAGAAGGAGGACATGTCAGAGGAACTGTTTTTGAAGGTAGCATCATCAGAACAGATGCGACGGAGGCGAAGGAACTGAAAGAATGGGATGGAGTCCTTACAGGAAGCGGGGTGTGAGGAGCTGTAGTCGAGGTAGCTGTGGGAGTCAGTAGGCTTGTAATGGATATTGGTAGACAGTCTATCACCAGAAATTGAGACAGAGAGGTCAAGGAAGGGGAGGGAAGTGTCAGAGATAGACCATGTGAAAATGATGGAAGGGTGGAGATTGGAAGCAAAATTAATAAATTTCTCCAGGTCCCGACGAGAGCATGAAGCAGCACCGAAGTAATCATCGATGCACCGGAGAAAAAGTTGTGGGGGGGGCCGGAGTAGGACTGGAACAAGGAATGTTCCACATACCCCATAAAGAGACAGGCATAGCTGGGGCCCATGCGAGTACCCATAGCCACACCTTTTATTTGGAGGAAGTGAGAGGAGTTAAAGGAGAAATTGTTCAGTGTGAGAACAAGTTCAGCCAGATGGAGGAGAGTAGTGGTGGATGGGGATTGTTTGGGCCCTGTTCGAGGAAGAAGCTGAGAGCCCTCAGACCATCCCGGTGGGGGATGGAGGTGTAGAGGGATTGGACGTCCATGGTGAAGAGGAGGCAGTTGGGGCCAGGGAACTGGAAATTGTTGATATGACGTAAGGTGTCAGAGGAATCATGGAAGGGACTGGACAAGGGGAGAGAGAAGGCAGTCAAGATAGTGAGAAATGAGTTCCGTGGGGCAGGAACAGGCTGACACGATCGGTCTGCTGGGACAGTCCTGTTTGTGGATTTCGGGTAGGAGGTAGATGCGGGGCGTCCGAGGTTGGGCGACTATCAGTTTGGAACCTGTGGAAAGAAGATCTCCAGAGGAGATGAGGTCAGTGACAGTCCTGGAAAAAATGGCTTGATGTTCAGTGGTGGGGTCATGGTCCAGGGAGAGGTAGGAGGAAGTGTCTGCAAGTTGACGCTCAGCCTCCGCGAGGTAGAGGTCCGTGCACCAGACAACAACAGCACCACCCTTGTCAGTGGGTTTGATGACAATGTCAGGGTTGGACCTGAGAGAACGGAGTGCAGTAAGTTTAGAGAGAGACAGGTTAGATTGGGTGAGAGAAGCAGAGAAATTGAAACGACTAATGTCACACCGACAGTTCTCAATGAAAAGATCAAGAGAAGGTAAGAATCCAGAGGGAGGGGTCCAGGTGGAGGGAGAATATTGGAGGTGGTAAAAGGATCCGTTGAACGGGGAGAGGACTCATGCCCAAAGAAGTGAGCACAGAGACGAAGGCGGCGGAAGAAGAGTTCAGCATCGTGCCGAGCCCAAAATTCATTGAGATGAGGGCATAAGGGTATGAAACTAAGTCTTTTGCTGACCACTGAACGTTCAACGTTGGAGAGGGGAAGGTCAGGGGGTTTAGTGAATACACGGCCAGGGCTGGGATTGGAAGATGGGGTGGGGACAGAGGGACAGGCAGGGGTGGAGGGTCCTTGATGGGTGTTGGTATCGATGAGTTGTTGGAGCTTGCGTTCCTTAGCGCTTGAGAGAAAGAGAAGAAGTTTTTTGTTGAGGTGTCGGATGAGACGAAGAATAAAATGAAGAGAATTGGCAGTCAATTAAACACAGAGATAAAAACAAAAAACTGCAGATGCTGGAAATCCAAAACAAAGAAATGCCTACCTTGAAGAAGTTTTGTTCTACTCTCCGTTAGGATTTTCGTATCTCTCTTCTGCCTTGTTCACCTTCATTGCTTTATATTTCTCTCCTGGTGTTTGACAAGGTGTTTACTAAAACCCGCTTTCACAGCCAAATTTCCTTTCTCAGTGTCTGTCTCCATCTCCGACTTACCCCACCTGGATTTCAACTGAAATTCCATTCCTCATGTTTCGAACCCACCCAGGATTACAGGTATCTCCAGGACATACAATGTTCATCGGATTGCTGTTCCCATCGCATTCTGAGATCCACACTCAGTGCCATGCGCCGCCATATGAACACACTCGACCTCTCCCTCCAGCAGCACCGCCGTACCCTTTTTCAAAGCTGCGCGTGCCCCCAGTTTCATTTTATTCTTCATCTCATCCGACGCCTCAACAAGAAACTTTTCTCTTTCTCTCAAGTGCTAAGGAACACAAGCTCCAACAACTCATCGACACCAACACCCATCAAGGATCCTCCACCCCTGCCTGTCCCTCTGTCCCCATCCCATCTTCCAATCCCAGCCCCGGCCGGGTATTCACTAAACCCCCTGACCTTCCCCTCTCCGACGCTGAACGTTCAGTGCTCAGCAAAGGACTTAGTTTCATACCCTTATGCCCTCATCTCAATGAATTTTGGGCTCGGCATGATGCTGAACTCTTCTTCCACCGCCTTCGTCTCCAGGCTCACTTCTTTAGGCAGGAGTCCTCTCCCCGTTCAACGGATCCTTTTACCCACCTCCAATATTCTCCCTCTCCTGGACCCCTCCCTCTAGATTCTTACCTTCTCTTGATCTTTTCATTGAGAACTGTCGGTGCGACATTAGTTGTCTCAATTTCTCTGCTCCTCTCACCCATTCTAACCTGTCTCTCTCTGAACTTACTGCACTCCGTTCTCTCAGGTCCAACCCTGACATTGTCATCAAACCCGCTGACAAGGGTGGTGCTGTTGTTGTCTGGCGCACTGACCTCTACCTCGCAGAGGCTGAGTGTCAACTCGCAGACACTTCCTCCTACCTCTCCCTGGACCATGACCCCACCACTGAACATCAAACCATTTTTTCCAGGACTGTCACTGACCTCATCTCCTCTGGAGATCTTCTTTCCACAGGTTCTAAACTGATAGTCACCCAACCTCGGACGGCCCGCTTCTACCTCCTACCAAAATCCACAAACAGAACTGTCCCTGCAGACCGATTGTGTCGCCTGTTCCTGCCCCACGGAACTCATTTCTCAATATCTTGACACCCTTCTCTCTCCCCTTGTCCAGTCCCTTCCCACCTACATCCATGATTCCTCTGACACCTTACATCACATCAACAATTTCCAGTTCCCTGGCCCCAACTGCTTCTTCTTCATCATGGACATCCAATCCCTCTACACCTCCATCCCCCACCGGGATGGTCTGAGGGCTCTCAGTTTCTTCCTCGAACAGAGGCCCGAACAATCCCCATCCACCACTACTCTCCTCCGTCTGGCTGAACTTGTTCTCACACTGAACAATTTCTCCTTTAACTCCTCTCACTTCCTCCAAATAAAAGGTGTGGCTATGGGTACCCGCATGGGCCCCAGCTATGCCTGTCTCTTTATGGGGTATGTGGAACATTCTTTGTTCCAGTCCTACTCCAATCCCTTCCCACAACTTTTTCTCCAGTACATCGATGATTACTTCAGTGCTGCTTCATGCTCTCGTCGGGACCTGGAAAAATTTATTAATTTTGCTTCCAATCTCTACCCCTCCATCATTTTCACATGGTCCATCTCTGACACTTCCCTTGCCTTCCTTGACCTCTCTGTCTCAATTTCTGGTGATAGACTGTCCACCAATATCCATTACAAGCCTACCAGCTCCTACAGCTACCTTGACTACAGCTCCTCACACCCCGCTTCCTGGAAGGACTCCATCCCATTCTTTCAGTTCCTTCACCTCCGTTGCATCTGTTCTGATGATGCTACCTTCAAAAATGGTTCCTCTGACATGTCCTCCTTTTTACTTAATCGAGGTTTTCCACCCACGGTAGTTGACAGGGCCCTCAACCATGTCCGGCCCATCTCCCACGCATCCGTCCTCATGCCTTCTCCTCCCTCCCAGAAACATGATAGGGTCCCCCTTGTCCTCACTTATCACCCCACCAGCCTCCCCATTCAATAGATCATGCTCTGCCATTTCCGCCAACTCCAGCATGATGCCACCACCAAACACATCTTCCCTTCACTCCCCCCACCCCCCTACCCCCGGCGGCATTCCATAGGGATCGTTCCCACCGTGACAGCCTGGTCCACTCCTCCATCACCCCCTACACCTCAACACCCTCCTACAGCACCTCCCCATGCAAACGCAAGATATGTAACACCTGCCCCTTCATTTCCTCTCTCCTCATCGTCCAAGGGTCCAAACACTCCTTTCAAGTGAAGCAGCATTTCACTTGCATTTCCTTCAACTTAGTCTACTGCATTCGTTGCTCCCAATGCGGTTTCCTCTACATTGGAGAGACCAAACGCAGACTGGTGACTGCTTTGTAGAACACCTTTGGTCTGTCCGCAAGCATCACCCAGACCTCCCTGTCACTTGCCATTTTAACACTCCACCCTGCTCTCTTGCCCACATGTCTGTCCTTGGCTTGCTGCATTGTTCCAGTGAAGCTCATTGCAAACTGGAGGAACAGCATCTCATGTTCCAGCTAGGCACTTTACAGCCTTCCAGAGTGAATATTGAGTTCAACAATTTTAGATCTTAAACTCCCTCCTCCATCCCCATCCCCTTTCCATTTCTTCCCCCTACTTGTTGTTTTTTCCAATAATTTATATAGATTTTTCTTTTCCCACCTATTTCCATTATTTTTAATGTATTCCACCGATCATTTATCTATACCTTTTAGACTTCTTTCACCCCACCCCCACTGGAGCTATCTGTAACTTGCTGGTTCTGCTATCCATTCTTAATTAGCACATTCTTTTAGATAATATCACCACCTTCAACACCTCTTTGTTCTTTTGTCTGTGACATCTTTTGGTTATCTCCTCCTATCACCGCTTGCTCATCCCAACAAGCACACCCCCCCTTCTCTCTCCACCACCCCCCCCCACCCCCCACCCCCCTTAAACCAGCTTATATTTCACCCCTCTCCTATTTTTACTTAGTTCTGTTGAAGGGTCATGAGGACTCGAAACGTCAACTGCACTCTTCTCTGCTGCTGCTGCCAGACCTGCTGAGTTTTTCTAGGTATTTTTTATTTTTTGTTTTGGATTTCCAGCATCCGCAGTTTTTTGTTTTGATCTTTATTAAGTTTGCTTCTACAAGTTTATCATTCATTCATTTGAAGTCCTCTGTCAAGTGCTCTACTTTATGTGACTGCTTCTCAATTATTCTCACCAATTCTCTTCTTTCATTAGAGAACTCCTCTTTCATATGTGAAAGTTGGTTTTCTATATTAATCAGGTATTTCTTCAATTGCTTGTTATCAGCAATAAGTTTTTCATTTTTGACCACAATAGTTTCCTTTAGTTTGTTAAGGTCAGCCTGCTGCAACACAGTTGTCAACACATTAGTCTCCATTGACAAATCATTACCCAGAATAAAATCTACTCCTGCAATAGGTGATCTAGGATTAATTCCCACCGTTTACGAAGTGACTTTGCAAGTTGACTTTACATAAAGAAACAGGTTCATAAATTCCATTAATTGCCCTTATTAATACATCTTCCTTCATAAAACAACCCAGAACATAAATTGTATCATCAGCCACCATCAATGATTGATCAGCCCCAGTATCTCTCAAAATTTTGATCTGTTTACTTATTTGTTAGAGGAGTGGGGGAAGATTTTTTCATTCCAGACAAAACATGCAGAACCTCAAATAGCCTGACTTCCTTCACTAGTAATCAAAGTAATAATTCTCTGGAGTATCTTGAGCCATATCCCCCTTTCCTATCAGTTCTGAGGGAATATGTTTCATCTGTACTACTGCTACAGTTTTAACAACCATTTCCTTTTCTGACACTACCTTTCCTGAGGATTCCTTAGACATTCCTAGTACTGCAATAGGTGTACCATTTAGTTTCCAGCAATCTGCCCAAACGTGTCCCACCTTGTTATAATGAAAACACTTAGGCCTTCGATATCACTCCCACCCTCAGCACCTTCCTTTCTGGTTTGAGGAGAGAATTCCAAACTGTCCTTTCTCTTTCCTGGCTACTTGCCTGCCTTTCATCTTCCCACCTTCTCTCCTTCTCAGTTTGTGGGGGTGATGGAAAAAGGTTTTGGAACTATGGACTAATTCATAATCGTCAGCCCTGCCCACTGTCTGTCTAGCTGTTTTAACCCTCTGGTCTTCAACATGGGTCCTAACCACTGGAGGAAGTGAATATTTAAATTCTTTCAAGAGCATTATTTCCCTAAGAGCTTCATATGTTGTCTTTATCTTTAATGCCCATATCTAATGGTCAAAATTACTTTGTTTTACCCTCTCAAACTTAATGTGGGTCTGTCCAGGCTGTTTCCTTATGTTACAAAATTCCTGCCTGTTTGCCTCAGAGACCAATTCAAATGCACTTAGAATAGCCTTTTTTTTACTGTATCATAATCCACAGAAGCCTCTTCTGACAGTGATGCATAAACCTCATAAGCTCTACACACCAACCTACTCTGTAAGAGCAATGTCCAGATTTCTTTTGGCCATTTAATTTGCTTAGCTACCTTTTCAAATGAGATGAGGAATGCCTCTACATCCCATTCCTCAAACTTTGGTAGAGCTTGTACAAATTTAAACATCTCCCCAATGGGCTTTGGGTTGGAGGATTTTTCACCATCAGAAGTGCTCTCAGCACCTGAGGTCTCTTTTTTTAAAGTTCAGACTTTTAAGCAGTATTCCCTTTCTCATTCCTTCTCTCTTTCCTCCATTGCTAACTTCTCCCTCTGGAGTTCAAGTTCTCTTATGTTATCTCGCTCTCCTGCCTTTCTGCTTGCCCCCTTGAAATACCCTCATCTTTTCTTTTATTCCTATTCTTCTTTCATTTTCTGCCCTTTCTCATTCCTTTTCTTTCGATTCTGCCTACAATTCAAGTTTTTTCAGTTCCTTTTGATGTTCCTCTCAGCCCCTTGAACATATGAACTTATGAATTAGAAGCAGGAGTAGGCGTAGAGAACACCACCACCTGGAAGTACCCCTCCTAGCCACTCATATTCCTGACTTGGAAATATATCGCCGTTCCTTCACTGTCACTTGGTCAAAATCCTGGAACCCTCTCTCAAACAGCACTGTGGATGTAACTAAACCACAGGGAATGCAGCGGTTCAAGAAGGCAGCTCACCCCTCAAGGGCAATTCGGGACGGGCAATAAATGCTGGCCCAGCCAGTGATGCCCACAGCCCGTAGATTAATAAAAAAACTCGGCTCCTAAAGCCTGCTCCACCATTCAATAAGATCATGGCTGATCTGATTGTAACCTCAACTCCATATTCCCGCCTACACCTGATTACCTTTCACTCCCTTGCTTATCAAGAATCTATCTACCTCTGCCTTAAAAATATTCAAAGACTCTTCTTTCACTGACTTTTGAGGAAGAGAGTTCCAAAGACTCATGACCCTCAGAGAAAAAATTTCTCCTCATCTCTATCTATAATGGGCTACCCCTTATTTTTAAACAATAACCCTAAGTTCTGGATTCTCCCAAAAGAGCAAACATCCTTTTCGCATCCACCCTGTCAAGACCCCTCAGGATCTTATGGTAACTTCCGAGCTCCAGGGCACTTATCTAGGGAGCACCCCAAAGATGCCCTGGGGATCCAACCCGGAAGTTTCCAAGTAAGGATTGCATGGTAATTGCCCGGAAGGTTCAAACTTTGGTGGGCAATTGCCCTGCGCTGAAAACCATCCGAAAATGTGATTTAAATCACAAACTTCGGATGGTTCTGTGTTACAGCAATAGTTACCCAGAAAAAGTTAGAAGGATTAAAACTACTTCTAGCTTCTTGGTATCTATAGCACTGACCCATCCCAACCCCCCATGGGACTCCCCCTACCCTTGCCTGAACCCCCAGAGTACTCCCCCCTCACCCCCAATTCCTCCCCACCAACTATCCCATCCCAACTACGCCCCCACCCCTCCACGGGACCTCAAATACCCCACCACAGGACTACCCCTACCCCACCTATTCCCCCAGCCTACCCTCTGACCTCCCATGGACTACCCCCCAACACCCCGCCTCCCCAAAAACACTGCCAACTACCCTCCAGTAGCAGCACCCCCCAACCTCTAGGCCTGACTTGACACCACTTCCCTGTCCCCTGGCCTGATTCCTGACTCCCACCCAACCCCAGGCTCAACCCCACTGCCCCCCTCGCACCACAGGCCCGATCCCCCACCCCTCTCCCCCCACAGGCCCAATCTCACTCAACCCCCCACACAAAATCCCACCCACCTTTCTTATTCAATTACCTTCTCCCTGGCTTGTCAAAGACCTTTAAACTTGGCTGGTCCTTTAAACTTGTTTGGCTTACTTACCTGCAACTGAGCTGCCTTCGACTATAGTCCCCGGGAGCGCACTGTACTACACAGATCTCGCCCGGCCTGAGTTGGAAGGTCAGATGAAATAAGAGTGGCTGGATTTCAGGGTAAGTCACTACAAGCAGAGTGGCAATTCAATTCAATTGCCACTCCACTGGAAGCTATGGGCCTATTTCAATCAAGTCATCTCTTACTCTTCTAAGCTCCAGCGGATACAAGCCTTGCCTGTCCAACCTTTCCTCATAAGACAACCCATCCATTCCAGGTATTAATCAAATAAACCTTCTCTTGACTGAATCCAACACATTAACATCCTTCCTTAAATAAGGAGACAGGTACTGTACACAGTACTCCAGATGTGGTTTCATCAATGCCCTGTACAACTGAAGCATAACTTCCCTATTTTTGTATTCAATTCCCCTTGCAATAAATGATAACATTCTATTAACTTTCCTAATTACTTGCTGAAACTGCATATTTATCTTTTATGATTCATGCATCCAGATCCCGCTGTGTCTCAGAGCTTTGCATTCTCTCACCATTTAGATAATGCGCTTCTTTTTTTATTCTTCCTACCAAAATGGACAATTTCACCTTTACCCATATTATACTCCATTTGCCAGGCCTTTTGCCCACTCACTTAACCTATCTATATCTCTTTGTAACCTCCTTAAGTCCTCTGTAGTTTCTTGCGTTCTGTCTCCCTCCTTTTCTGAATAAAGGAGTTACAATCGTTATTTTCCAATCTAATGGAACATTCTCCGAATGTAGGGAATTTTGGAAGATTAAAACCAATTCATCAACCTTCTCACTAGCCACTTCTTTTAAGACCCTCGGACCCTGGAGTTTTATATTGGAAGGCTGCAGAGGAATTGTGTGGAGCCATGCAAGATGATCAACCAGTATAGATATCTCTAATTTGAAACATGTTGGGAACCCTCTGACCTCTAAATTGATGGACCAGAAGTCCTGGGAACGCTGGCAAATTTTGCTTATGAAGTGTGAGACAGGCGTTATCTTCTGGCGGTACCATTGTTTGCCCTGTTTCTTGAAGTATCAAAGTGAGCAGAAACGCTGGAAGTGTCCCATCCTGCTGCATCTGAAACACTCAGCACCCCCTGCTGGGCAATCCACAGCACAGACATTTCTAAATGCCGGCAGACTGATTTTCTGCCTTTTGGACCATTTTGGCGAGCTTTAGCGTAGGCAGAGTTATTGGGTTTGAGCCTGCAAGACAAGTGGACTTTATCGGTGCCTCGGTGTATAGCAAGGTGGTAGACCAAATGCATTTGGTTGGGATGGGCTGACTGAGACAATGTTGTGTCGAGGACTTTTGTTGGTAAGGACCAGTAATTGGGCCCATAGTAGCGGGAAGCGAGTGATCGGTCCCATCTGAGACCCGGGAGACATGGGTATCACTGGTTTGAGTAGTGTCTGGCCCCACAAAAGAAGGGGAAGAGCTGACCTGGGTTGGTTGTGTGTGGGTGAAGAGACATGAGGATGTTTGGAACTGCAGAAATTTTTTTGTAGCACATCTTCCAGCAGCAGTCTCTATGTGGGTTGTTATGAATTCAATTCATTATGTCTGTTTTGTGTTAAATTCATAGTCTTTGGACATTGTACCATTTAAGAGATAGGATGTTCCAAAGCTGTTACATTGGTTCCTGCCCAATACCAAGGATGGGACCTCTGGGAGTGTTTTGATAGGTCCCCAGATCAGTTCAAAGGTCAGTTCAAACTCTCCTCAGGCAGTCAGTTTGAGGTAAGCTGTCAGCTTGCAAGTATCACAGTGATAGAAAGAGACAGAAACAGATTCCATTTAAGTTAAACTAAAGAAAGGGCTTCAGGGAGCGGACTTTAAGTACTGTGGGCCATTGGGGCAAAGGTACCCCTTTCGTGCAGTGGTGTTCTGCTTGGCATGGCCATACATCTGAAACTTTGCTGGTAAGTTAGTGTTGAGTCACTTGAGAATCCAGGGAGAAGGAATCTTGGAAGGCAAGACTGAAACCCTGCGAGGTGGGCCATTGTTAGAGCTGTCTGAGTGGGAGAGACGTTTAGAGAGAATTCCAAGCCAGGATCTTCAAAGGTGGAGATTGGAAACCCTCGTAAAGGTTTCAATGAGATTGGTTGACTCACAGTGGGACAAACATCTGGGTGATTTCTTGAGAAATCTATGGACTCTATCTTGGTTGCATCTGTCATTTCCTCTATAGTGTGGTGTGTTCAACCATAGTTTGTCTGTTAATTCATATGTACCTCATACTTATCCTGAATGTTACAGTATAAGATACATATTGAAAATTGTTTTATCTTTCTGAACTTGTATAGTAAATTTTGTTTGTGCTTGTTCAAAACCCATGGAATCTTGTGACTTTATTCCAAAAGCAGTTGTCTTGAATCTCAACCTTTAATTACTTTAAACAAAACATTACTGGTCCCTAACTGGACCTACCCCCACGTCCCGCGGTCTGGCCAAGGCTTGTAAAGGGTCTTCAAGGCTTGGAAAAGGCTGATGTTGGGGCAGTGACAGTTCTTGCAGTGCCGCTATCTTCTGTGTGGATGTCGCTGAGATGATTGATGAGGTATCGAGCTAAGCCAGGATCGCCGTCATCTTAGATCGTGGGTATTCATCAGATGGCACCAACAATCAACTAAATTGGCGCCACCACCACTGCTACCATGTTATAGAATGTGCTAAGCCAGGATTCTAGTAAAGAAGAGCTGTAGGCATATCAAGGTATACACTTAAAAACTAGCTTATTTACACTATTTACAGTATGTACAAAGTAGAATACAGGGAACGCACATCTCCCCGCAGGGCTACCTGTCTGCTGCCTAGAGTACTTAGCACATGACTGCCTGATGTAAGTGCTACTTCATTATGTACCTCATAGATTAGCATATCCATTCTTTTAACCCTTTATGCCTCACTGTAGAACTGAATGGCCTATTTGTATCCTAAGAAATTCTATGCTCTATGTTAATACAAATTCCATCTTTATTTTCCACCAACATTTAGTATTCTGATTTATTTGCTAAGGCTCTGACTGATGCCTCCGGCACCTCATGAATTGCAACCTTCTTGTCTAAACTTACACAGTCAGCAGCTGGAGACTATTCCAGTATGGAATTTGCTCAGCCAAACACAACCCTGTCTTCAGTGAATGTCCATCCATATGTGTTAAGGAGCTCTGGGTAACAATCCTTTGTAGCCCACAGATGATGTCTCCAACCCTGCTCTGCCTTTCATCAGCATACAGCAGAGGCCAAACCTGAAATTTTTTTGTTTTGTGTGACTAAAGGAGCATTCATAGCATAACTGCAGCTTCAATCCAATGTTATATACTTAGAAATTGGAATTTTGTCTAAATTAAGCATAATCTCAGTGCAGTGCACAGGTCTATGAGGCTGGTGTCAGGACTTTGGCAATAGAAAAGCAGTTCTGATGAAGCGGCACTGAACTGAAATGTTAACTATTTCTCTTTCCATAGATGCTGCCTGACCAGCTGAGTATTTCCAACATTTACTGTTTTTATTTCCTAGTTGGCAGGTAGGTCCACCAGCCTCATTTTTGGCAGCTGCAACTGAGCAGCAGCTCTCTCACTGTGGGGAAAGGGCAGCAATATAACCCAACGTATTAGCCAGCTGAGTATCTTGGGAGCGTCAATGGGAGGGCAAGCAATTGCTGGCGGTGGCCCATGGTTTTAATGTGGGACAGGGAGGAACATACTAAGATGAGTAACTTACCTTTTAGGTGGCTTTTTGCTTGGCTGCTGAGCACCTGAAAAAACTGATGGTAGAATGCCTGCTTCGGGAACACATCCATGCCACTGAACAGTCTGATCCAATATAGCAGGCTGCAAACTTCTGACAGGAATGAAATGTATGAACACTGTCCACCATATGTGACTATTTAACACCTTTCTAGGCCATTGTGTAAACTTAGCCTGAATCTAGGCTCAAAATCTAGCACCAGACCGACAAGACAGGCCTGATTCTCCCTTTGGAATCAGTTCTGGTTTTGACACTCAATTTACATTTCACCTGGTGGATCACAGCCAAAATAGTTTCTCATCATTGCTAATCCAGAGTTACACTGTTTATACAACACAGGTTGTTTTTACCCATTAATCTAAGAGCAACACGAAATGACTTTGTTTCCATGCTATAGACTTGGTGCAAATGTATGTTTCATACAAACAAAGCAGACAGGTGTAAAATTTCACAATCCAGGGAACCTGTTGTAGGGTGTTAGATACCGTTTGGTGGGTCTTCGTAGTCCCAAGTAGGTTAACTGTAGGTATTTGTTAACTACAAGAACTGTGTACATATATACAGTAAAGGATTCAAACTTAGAGCTGTCTTCACGATTAATTGTGAACACGGCTCTGTCCAGCACCAGACTGACCCCTAGCTGTGGGTCACGTGTTTTCTTACATCACTGTGTGGGCGGTACTGTACGCAGTCCCATGTTAACTTTATATGTGCCTGTTATGACTGATTCAGTTGGTAAAGCAGAGTTATTTAAAAATCCCAGAGGGAAATTTTAAACAACTGAGATGCGACTCTAAATTCAGGAATCAGACCCCAGTTCTCAAGGCTTTACATTAAACTAAATGAAACATTTTGTTAGTTTACACAGGTTAAAACATATATACACGTATCTTCAAATTACTACTATCATAACTTTTAACAAATTCCCAAACTCATCTCCATTAAGGCAACAGCAGCTCAGACTTAACCAGACACCATGCATTTTCACCTTATGAATTCAAAATGAGGTTCTTTTCACTTTGGCTCCTGTGGAGCCAGTTGGAGGCTTACAGCTGCCTTTTGATCTCACATTGCCTCTGCTCTGCACACCCGAATACTGCTAAAGTTATACCTACCACTACCGATTGAATGTTAATTCTCATTGTATCAACAACCTCTGAACTAAACCTCTCTAACAATAAAACCCCTTTCATAGCACCAACTTTATTAGCAATATAAACATACTGCTTGGTAATTGTTAGATACGTATTATTTTTCACCCCACTTCTTGGACGCTCTATTCAAAAAATGCAAATGCACGCTATCTCTCTTACATATCAAAACTAGTACACGTCAAAGCATCCAGATAGCTGGCTTTAATACAATTGAAACACACCCACAGACTAAACCTCTATTTTAAAAGAAAAATATTTTCCAATAATATGATATACATTAATAGCTTCATGAAAGTGCTAGACTCTTATACTACACCCCACACCACCACCCCATGTCTTTTTTCAATGCATTTTAAGGTGTTCTAGATTACCCCATGCATTTACATCATTATTACTACTCCACTCCCCCCGCCCCCTCCAAAGTCTCTATATTCATAGGTTCAGGCAGTCTGGAGGTCTTCTAAGTCTTCCATATCTCGTTCACACCAGTGTCGGAGGAGTGGTAGGCTCTGTTGTTGTAGATAAACTGTTGATTTGGAGGTTGCTCTAGCATCGGGGTATCTATTTATCCTCTTTTTCTATTCCTTGGTAGTGAACAGCTTTTTGTCGATTAGACGGTTGTGGTGATAGGTGGTTGTTGTTCCATCTTGTTTCTTGTGGGGTGGGCGAATGTTGTGCTCATCTCCATGTTTTTTTTTTCTCTTCTTCCTTCGTTGTGTGGGCTGTCTTGATGTCTTCTGTGATAGAAGATGGCATTCCTGCTTTGATGATGATGTGGTTCTTTTTTAACAAGCTTATCTTTGTGTTTGGCCATGTAGTGTGCTGTTGACAATGGATGGTTGCTATTTGGTTCCAGCATCATCTGTGGTACTGCCATGCTGGCTGGGGTTGGAGCGTCTGCTTTGTGGTTGTAGTTTTGACTTCATCAACAGTTGTCGGAGCCGGAGGCTGAGGCTGTTCTGGTTGTTGGTCACTCTCTTGTCTATCCTCCACTGGAGGCATTGTGGTAACCATTTGGGTGGTTGGTTGATCTGACCAATGAGGACTTTCTTGCAACAAAAATGGACAAAACTCTACAAAGAGAGAAGGCAGTTCAGAGCTGAAGTTCCAGCCAGCATACAGAATCACAGAATCTTTACAGTGCCGAAGGGGGCCATTCAGCCCATTGAGTATGCACTGGCCCTCTGAAAGAGCATTCTATCTAGTCGCACTCCACTACATTCTCCCCATAACCTTGCACATTCGTTCTTTTCAGTTTCAATCCAATTTCCTTTTGAATACCTTGATCAAACCTGCCTCCATGCCCTCTCAGGAAGTTCATTCCAGACTCCAACCACGCTCTGGGTAAAAAAAAAATCTCAGGGAGATTTCTGTGCTCTTTCGCACGCATGCACGAGAAAGCATAGGCCCTGACTCAGGGAACACCCACCCACTCGCACAGGGAGCACTCAGCGCTTCCAGGCACACGTTACGCTGGGTGGGCCTTAATTGGCCCGCTCACGTAAAATAGTGGCGCAAACCTGACCGGGGACACCGATTGGGTCTGCGCCCGCCCTGCACAACCACCCCCCCCCCCCCCCCCCCCCCCCCCCCCCCCACACCCACCCCCCCCACCGACTAGGGGATAATTCTCTCCATAGTTCCCAGAAGTTTCCCTACCACTTGTCTATAGTTGCCGGCTTCATCCTTGCAACCCTTTTTGAACAAGGGTGTAACATTTGCAATTCTCTAGTCCTCTGGCACCACCCCTGTGTCTAAGGAAGACTGGAAGATTATCACTTGCACTTTTGCAATGTCCACTCTCACTTCCTTCAGTACCATTGGATGCATCTCATTCAGTCCTGGTACCTTATTTATTTTAAGTAAGATAGCCTACCCCTCCTACCTCTCAATTGTAAATTCTTCTACTGTACCAGCTACTTCCTCTCTCAACTCGGCTCAGGTAGCATCTTCTTCCTTTGTAAAGACAGATGCAAAGTACTTATTTAAATCCACTACTTCTATAGCCTCCACGTGCAAGTTTGCTTTATTTAATCCCTAATTGGCCCTGCTCTTTCTTTTACCACCCTTTTAGTATTGATATACCATAGAAACCTTTGGGATTCCCTTTGATATTAGCTGCCAGTCTCTTTTCATGCTCTCTCCTTGCTTTTCTTGTTAGCTTTTTCACTTCCCCTCTAGTCCTTCTGTATTCAGCCTGATTCTCCATTGTATTTTCTACATGTCATCATGTCATCTTTACAGACAGAAAGAACATGTGCATAAGAAAGAACGGTCTGTCGAAGGGTCATGAGGACTCGAAACATCAACTCTTTTCTTCTCCGCCGATGCTGCCAGACCTGCTGAGTTTTTCCAGGTAATTCTGTTTTTGTTTTGTCATTAATGAATGAGTTGACTGGCTCTTCTGGCTGCTAGACATGCTTATTAAATTTAGCCCTTTCAAGTATTTTGTAACTTCTTAGGTTAAAAAGAAACCTGAAGAAAACTGAGTGATTTTAGTACTTCTTCAAACTTAGCAGATGAATTGCTGATTCCTTATCTAGCAATAATATTGTCCGCTATTAGGCCTACCAAGTAAAGCAGTGTTTCAACTTGTTGAGCTTCCGTCTTTTTATCCATACCTGAAGCAATCACGTATCTAAGCAATCTTTTTCTCCAAAGTTCCCAGTTATGTGATTGATCTGGATAAGTCAAAATTAATCTCGAAGAATGGACTTCTGATCCATGGTTAAAAAATTTAAAGTGTAGGTTCAGCCTTAAGAAGTTGCTGAAATTTAAGATGGTGCCTCCATTCTTTTGAAGACAAAGGGTTTGCCCATGTTTGTCTGTTCCCGTGGGTTCCTGTTACAACGGCACTTGAAAAAATTTTAAACAATGGCTGTTTGGATCGACTGACTTCATACTTCCATGTTGCAGCGCAATGCTTAGGGTTGCACAAGGGTCGAGTCCTGATTTTTGCTGGTCTTTAAAGCGATTCTTTAGTCATGATTCTTCTGAATTAATTAATTAATATTTTAATTTTTTTTTTCTTTTTGGAGCGAGCTCAGGCACTATGTTTCAGGTGTGGCTTGAGAATCTGGATTTTCTGGCAGAGGTTTTAAATGACAATTTCTGACCACTAAACTATTGAAAGTCTCTCAGGAGTTGCTCTATCCTGTAATTTAGATCTGCACTGTGGGAATTGAAGCTGGACTTCCCAGAGATCCTATGTAGTCTTCTGTTACATTGAGGGATGTTGAATTCTGCCTTCAGCTTCCAAACCTTTCTTTGGAACTTTTCCCTGGCAATTTTCCTCTATGTATCTGCTTCTCGAGGTTTTCTTCAGGTCAGAACGCTTCTTCAAATTTTTCTTTAGTCTTGCAGGATTTTCATATTTCTCTGCATTTTTTGCAAGGTTTTGGGTTTGTCTATTCACTGCTGCCATGTTGTAGGGTGTTGGATACCGTTTGGTAGGTCTTAATGAAATCTCTGTAGTCTTAAGTAGGTTAAATGTATGTATTTATTAACTACAAGAACTAGATATATATATATTCAGTAAAGGGTTCAAGCTAGGAGCTGTCTCCATGCTTGCTTGTGCACACGGCTCTGTCCAACACTATACTGGCCCCTAGGTGCGGGTCATGAGTTCTCTTACATCACTGTGTTGCTAGTACTGTACTCAGTCCCACATTAACCTTATATGTGCCAGACCCTTAAACGACAGAAACTCTGTCGGGCAAAACTCTGCTTTCAAGATAAATATATAATAAGCTATAACCACTTATGTTATATAATAGTAACACAAATGTGATGTGATACAATTTAACAGATGTGTGTGTGTGTTCCTTTTTTAGCACATTCATAGTAGTTTTTGCGAATAATGCCCAGTAAATTGTCATTGTCAGCTTAGTTATACAAAACACTGCTTTTTGTACTTCCCTGTTGTCCTCCCTGGCCCATAAAATGATTTGACAATTTACAATTAGGCCAGACAGCTATGTTATAGAAAGCTGGCTTAACTTGTTCATTAATAACAGATGTAACAGAATCACAGAATCACAGTGCAGAAGAGGCCCTTCGGCCCATCGGGTCTGCACCGACACGTGAGAAACATGACCTACCTACTTAATCCCATTTACCAGCACTTGGTCCATAGCCTTGAATGTTATGACATGCCAAGTGTTCATCCAGGTACTGTTTAAAAGATGTGAGGCAACCTGCCTCCACCACCCTCCCAGGCAGTACATTCCAGACTGTCACCACCCTCTGGGTAAAAACGATTTTCCTCACATCCCCTCTAAACCTCCTGCCCCTCACCTTGAACTTATGCCCCCTTGTAACTGACCCTTCAACTAAGCAGCTCCCTATCCACCCTGTCCATGCCCCTCATAATCTTGTACATCTCGACCAGGTCACCCCTCAATCTTCTCTGCTACAACAAAAACAACCCAAGTCTATCCAACCTCTCTTCATAACTTAAATGTTTCATCCCAGGCAACACCCTGGTGAATCTCCGCTGCACCCCCTCCAGTGCAATCACATCCTTCCTATAATGCGGCGACCAGAACTACACACTGTACACCAGCTGTGGCCTCACCAAGGTTCTATACAACTCCAACATGACCCCCCTACTTTTGTAATCTATGCCACAATTGATAAAGGCAAGTGTCCCATATGCCTTTTTCACCACCCCACTAACATGCCCCTCCACCTTCACAAATCTATGGACACATACACCAAGATCCCTCTGTTCCTCAGAACTTCCTAGTGTCATGCCGTTCATTAAATACTTTCTTACCAAATTACTCCTTCCAAACTGTATCACCTCATGCTTTTTAGGGTTAAATTCCATCTGCCACTTATCTGCCCATTTGACTATCCCGTCTATATCTTCCTGTAGCCCAAGACGCTCAACCTCACTATTAACCACCCGGCCAATCTTTGTGACATCCGCAAACTTACTAATCCTACCCCCCACGTAGTCATCTATGTCGTTTATATAAATGATGAATAATAGGAGACCCAGCACAGATCCCTGTGGTATGCCACTAGACACTGGCTTCCAGTCACTATAGCAGCCTTCTGTCGTCACCCTCTGTCCCCTACAACTAAGCCAATTTTGAATACACCTTATCAAATTACCCTGTATCCCATGTGCCTTTGCCTTCTTTATAAGTCTCCCATGTGGGACCTTATCAAAGGCTTTGCTGAAATACATATAAACTACATCAACTGCACTACCCTCATCTACAAAACCTGGTCACCTCCTCAAAAAATTCAATCAAATTTGTTAGGCATGACCTCCCTCTGACAAAGCCATGCTGACGATCCCTGATCAAACCTTGCCTCTCCAAGTGGAGATAGATACTCTCCTTCAGAAATTTCTCCAATAGTTTCCCTACCACTGACATGAGACTCACTGGCCTGTAGTTCCCTGGCTTATCTCTACAACCCTTTTTAAATAGCAGAACCACATCAGCTGTTCTCCTGTCCTCTGGCACCTCCCACATGGCTAGAGAGGAATTAAAAATTTGGGTCAGAGCCCCTGCGATCTCCTCCCTTGCCTCCCTCAGCAGTCTGGGACACAAATCATCCGGACCTGGAGATTTGTCCACTTTTAAGCCCGCCAACACCTCCAATACCTTATCACTCCCTATATAAATTTGCTTAAGAACCTCACAGTCTCTCTCCCTGAGTTCGATACCTTCATCCTCATTCTCTTGGGTGAAGACGCACTTGAAGTATTCATTCAACAGCCTAGCGATGTCCTCTGGCTCCACCCAAAGATCGCCCTCTTGGTCCCGTATGGGCCCTACTCTTTCCCTGGTTATCCTCTTCCCATTGATATACTTATAGAATATCTTGGGATTTTCCCTACTTTTACCAGCCAGAGCTTTCTCATATCCCCTTTTTGCTCTCCTAATTACTTTCTTAATCTCCACCCTGCACTGTCTGTATTCCTCTAATGCCTCTGCTGATTTGCTTCCCTTGTACCTGCTAAAAACCTCTCTTTTCCTTCTCATCGTAACTTGAATATCTCTGGTCATCCATGATTCTCTGGGCTTGTTACTCTTTCCTATCACCCTAAAGGGAACATGTTGAGCCTGTACCCTCCCCATTTCCTTTTTGAACACCCCTCACTGTTCCTCCATAGATTTCCCTACAAGTAACTGTTCCCAGTCTACCTTGGCCAGATCCTGCCTTATTTCACTAAAATCCACTCTCCCCCAGTCCAAAACTTTTTTTTGCAATTTGTCTATTTCTTTGTCCATAACAAACTTAAACTGTACCATGTTGTGGTCGCTATCACTAAAATGCTCGCCCACCACCACCTCAGCCACCTGTCCAGCTTCATTCCCCAGAATTAGGTCCAGCACTGTGCTGTCCCTTGTTGGACCCTGTACATATTGACCTAAAAAGTTCTCCTGTACACATTTCAAGAAATCCACCCCATCCAAGCCTTTAACAATATGTCTATCCCAATTAATGTTAGGAAAGTTGAAATCACCTCATATAATTACCTTATTGTTATTGTTTTTACACACCTCCACAAATCGTGCACATATTTGTTCCTCAATTTCTCGCTGACTATCTGGGGGTCTATAATAAACACCTAATAATGTGCTTGCCCCTTTTTTATTCCTAAGCTCTACCCACAAAGCTTCATTTGCTGCCCCCTACAAGATATCATCTCTCCTTACTGCAGTAACAGACTCCTTAACTAATAATGCAACGCCTCCTCCTCTTTTACCCCCTCCCCTGTCTCACCTGAAGATTCTATATCCCGGAATGTTGAGCTGCCGGTCCTGCCCTTCCCTCAACCACGTCTCAGTGATGGATACTATATCATAATTCCACATGTCAATCCTCACCCTTAACTCATCTGTTTTACCTGTAATGCTCCTGGCATTAAAGTAAAGGCCATCCAGCCTTGCCTTACTCCCTTGAAGCTTATAAGCTTATTGCAGCTGTACTCCCTCTGATTTGATTGTTTTATTGTATTATGTTCCTATTCTGCTAACATTCTGTGTCCCCTCCCCCTGCCGAATTAGTTTAAACTCCTCCCAACAGCACTAGCAAACACGCCCGCAAGGATGTTAGTCCCGCTGGTTCAGATGTAGACCGTCCCACTTGTATAGGTCCCACCTTCCCCAGAAACAGTCCCAGTGATCCAAGAATCTAAAACCCTCCCTCCTGCACCAACTCTTAAGCCACATATTCATCTGTGCTATCCTCCTATTTCTGAGCTCATTAGCACAAGGCACTGGGAGTAGTCCAGAGATTACAACCCAAGAGGTCTTGCTTTTTAGTCTACTGCCTAACTCCCTGAATTCTTGATGCAAGACCTCATCCCTCTTTCTACCTAGGTCATTGGTACCAACATGTACCATGACCTCTGCCTTATCACTCTCCCCCTTCAGGATGCCCTGCAGCCGTTCAGTAACATCCCGGACCCTGGGAGGCAACATGCCATTGTGGAGTCACGTTGACAGCCACAGTAGTGCCTATCTGTTCCCCTGACTATATAATCCCCTATTACTATTGCTCTTCCTTCCTTCCTCCCCTCTCATAGAGACAGACTGCTTGTGGTGCCAGAAGCTTGGCTCTGTCTGCACTCTCTGGAGGAGCCAGCACCCTTATCAGCCTCCAAAATGGAATACCGATTTGCAAGCGGGACCCCAGGGGACTCCTGAACTACCTGCCTGTTTACTTGGACTGCCTGGTGGTCACCCATTCCCTTCCTTCCTCAAGTCCCTTCATCTGTGGTGTGACCACCTCTCTAAATGTTCTATCCATGATGCTCTCAGACTCGTGGATGCTCTACAGTGTCCCCAGCCGTCGTTCCAGCTCTGAAACCCAAGCTTCCAAGAGCTGCAGCTGGGCACACTTCATGCACACATGCTGGTCCCGGGCACTGGAAATGTCCCCAGCTTCCCACATGGAGCGCGAGTAGCACACCATGGCTTTGAGCACTCCTGCCATGACTTATCCCTTTAAATTAAACCTTTTAAGTCAATTACTCTAGGGCCCTTCTTTCCTGATCCTCGTTACTGCAGAGTATACAAATTGTAAACCACAAAAAGACCTTAAACTATAAGCGATTAAAGTAGTAAATACCTTACCCACTACTTACCAGTGATTCCTTTCCCTTGTAGCCTCTACTGCAGCAGCATGTTCTGAAGATTTAAGAAGTTGGATAGCAAGGAAAAAATGCAAAGAGCACCTTGTCCCCTATGCACCCAATTCCCGCTTTGCACCAAATTCGGAATACCCACTCTGGCTGTGCCCCACTCAGGATGTGCTCGGTCTCCTGTTCCTGTGCAAGCACACTGTAGTGTGCTTCCAGATAGTCCCTTTCTTAAATAGAGCTGACTTGACTCACTGCTAGTTAAGGTTCAAATAGTAATTAACCCCTATTCAGGCCCTAATCAGGCTTCAGGTGATTGACAGTTAACTGTCGCATGTTCAGCTGTGTCAGCTACCTTACCAACCTTTTAACTAGACTACTGAACTTACAAAAAATTAAAGAGAAAGGCTTACCAGTTTCATTCCCGGCTTTGCACCAAATTCCGAAAACCCACTCTGGCTGTGCCCCACTCAGGATGTGCTCGCTCTCCTGTTCCTGTGCAACGGGGAATAATTCTGTATATGCAAATTACATATTAAAGATAAGTAACATAGCTTGGAACTAAAGTCTTTTTCCATTTAGATATATTGTAATATCTTGTAATCTATCTGAATCCAGACTCAAAATGACCCATCCCTCCCACGGTAGAGTTGTGAATTTGTAGAAACTGTAGGCTTATGTGGAGTAGGCAGAAGTGTTCCAAACTCATTATATATAGCAGTTACCAGCTTTTTTTGATTCTGTTATGTTACCCTGGGAGTTACCAAGCTGAATATTAAGACTGCTGAATTAATAGAGGCACTGTTACAGTCAATAAACTAAGTCTGAGTTCCCTTGCCTTGTCAAGGTCAGTGGCTTTTCCCAAATGCCATCTCTGATGCACCAATGTTCAAATACAAAGAAAGTTTAAAAAATCTGAAATTAATTGCACTTTGAATGTCTGTTGTTTTCTGAACTATAACACATACTGCATCTTTCATTCCTGCCTTACTGAACTCACATATCCTTGGCCTAACAATTAGTCCCCAATTGCAGTGGGTCTTCAATCTCTAGAATTGGCAGAAAATATCACACAGAAACCATCTTAAGAATTTGTTTTTATGCTATCATGGAAGGTGGACATCGTTGGCAAGGCCAGCATTTGTTGCCCATCCCTAATTGCCCTTAAACTCAGTGGCTTGCTCAACCATTTCAGAGGGCAGTTAAGAATCAACCACATTACTGTAGGTTTGGAGTCACATGTAGGCCAGACCAGGTAAGGACAGCAGATTTCCTTCCCTAAAGGACTTTAATGAACCAGAAGAGTTTTTACAACAATCAACGATAGTTTCATGGTCACCATTACTGAGACTAGTTTTCAATTCCAGACACTTTAAATTCCACTAGCTGCCATGGCAGGGTTTGAACCCATGTCCCCAGAACACTAGTCTGGGCTAAAAGCAAAATACTGCGGATGCTGGGAATCTGAAACAAAAACAGAAAATGCTGGAAAAGCACAACAGGTCTAGCAGCATCTGCGGAGAGAAAAACAAAGTTAAGTTTCTAGTCTGTATGGCCCTTCTTCAGAGCTGAAGAGAAGTGGAAATGTGATTAAATTTATACTGTTTAAGGGGGATGGGGCAGGTGGAGCTGGATAGAAGGTCAGTGATAGGTGAGGACAAAGGAGGGATTGACAAAGATGTCATGAACTAAAGGACAAAGGGAGTGTTAATGGTAGTAGTTAGTGCTAAAAAAAAGTGCTGATAGTGGTACAAAGGTAAGAAAGCAGAGTGTGATAATAGCAACAAGGGTAGCATTGTGTGAAAGAACATCATGGAAAAAGTAAAAGATGGACCTGTAGGGGATGAGGTGGTTGGAGGGAACGGTGGGGGGGGGGAAATGTATAGAAAATGGGATAGAAGGGGGGATAAAAAAGAGGATAAAACCATGGATAAATGAATAAAAATAAAAATATGTGGATAAAAAATATAAATGAATGTAGAAAAAAGGGGATTTAAAAAAAGGGGGTGAGGGTGGAGGAGTGAGTTCATGGTCGGAAGTTGTTGAACTCAATGTTAAGACCGGACTGCCTAATCGGAGGCTGAGGTGCTGTTACTGCAGTTTGCGTTGGGCTTCACTGGAACATTGCAGTAGGCCAAGGACGGACATTTGGGCCCGAAAGCAGGATGGTGTGTTGAAATGGCAAGCGACCGGAAGGTCTGGATCATGCTTGTGGACAGACCGGAGGTGTTCCGCAAAGTGGTCACTCAGTCTCATCAATGTAGAGGAGACCACATTGGGAGCAGCGAATGCAGTAGACCAAATTAAAGGAGGTGCAAGTGAAGCGCTGCTTCACCTGATAGGAATGTTTGGGCCCTTGGACAGTGAGGAGGGAGGAGGTAAAGGGGCAGGTGTTCCACCTTCTGCGATTGCATGAGAAGGTGCCGTGGGAGGGGGATGAGGTGTTGGGGGTGATGGAGGAGCGGACCAGAGTGTCCCGGAGAGAACTGTCCCTACAGAATGCTGGGGGGGTGGTGAACATGTGTTTGGTGGTGGCAATATGCTGGATTTGGCGGAAATGGCGGAGGATGATCCTTTGAATGTGGAGGCTGATGGGGTGAAAGTCTGGGCCTCTGGATTACTAGTCCAGTGCTATTACCACAATGCCACCATCTCCCCAGAAAAATTAATACAAATTATTTACAATTAGATTATTTATGATAGCAAAGTTATCATTCAAAACAGATAGAGCAAAATAAATGTATTGAAAGGATCTAGAAACAGCCTTCAAAGGGTCAAAGAAATAGACAAGTTGCAAAAAAATGTTTTGGATTGGGGGAGAGCGGATTTTAGTAAAATAAGGCAGGATCTGGCCAAGGTAGGCTGGGAACTTGTGGGGAAATCTACAGAAGAGCAGTGGGTGGCTTTGAAAAAGGATATGGGGAGGGTACAGGCTCAACATGTTCCCTCTAGGATGATAGGAAGTAGTAACAAGCCCAGAAAGCCATGAATGACCAGAGATATTCGGGATATGATGAGAAGGAAAAGAAAGGCTTTCAGCAGGTACAAGAGGAGCAAATCAGCGGAGGCATTAGTGGAGCACAGAAAGTGCAGGGTGGAGATTAAGAAAGCAATTAGGAGAGCAAAGAGGGGATATGAGAAAGCTTTGGCTGGTAAAAGTAAGGAAAATCCCAAGATATTCTATAAGTATATCAATGGGAAGAAGATAACCAGGGAAAGAGACCCATTAGGGATCAAGAAGGCAATCTATGGGTGGAGCCAGAGGACATCGCTAGAGTGTTGAATGAATACTTCACATCGGTCTTCACCCAAGAGAATGAGGTTGAAGGTATGGACCTTGGGGAGAGAGACTGCGAGGTTCTTGAGCAAATTGATATAGGGAGTGACAAGGTATTGGAGGTGTTGGCAGGGTTAAAAGTGGACAAATAAGGCAGGATCTGGCCAAGGTAGACTGGGAACAGTTACTTATGGGGAAATCTACATAGGAACAGTGGGGGGTGTTCAAAAAGGAAATGGGGCAGGTACAGGCTCAACATGTTCCCTTTAGGGTGATAGGAAGGAGTAACAAGCCCAGAGAACCATGGGTGACCAGAGATATTCAGGTTACGATGAGAAGGAAAAGAAAGGTTTTTAGCAGGTACAAGGGAAGCAAATCAGCAGAGGCATTAGTGGAATACAGACAGTGCAGGGTGGAGCTTAAGAAAGCAATTAGGAGAGCAAAGAGGGGATCTGAGAAAGCTCTGGCTGGTAAAAGTAGGGAAAATCCGAAGATATTCTATAAGTATATTAATGGGAAGAGGATAACCAGGGAAAAAGTAGGGCCCATAAGGGGGCAATCTATTGGTGGAGCCAGAGGACATCGCTAGGCTGTTGAATGAATACTTCATGTCCATCTTCACCCAAGAGGATGAGGATGAAGGTATCGAACTCAGGGAGAGAGACTGTGAGGTTCTTAAGCAAATTTATATAGGGAGTGATAAGGTATTGGAGGTGTTGGCGGGCTTAAAAGTGGACAAATCTCCAGGTCCGGATGATTTGTGTCCCAGACTGCTGAGGGAGGCAAGGGAGGAGATCGCAGGGGCTCTGACCCAAATTTTTAATTCCTCTCTAGCCACGTGGGAGGTGCCAGAGGACAGGAGAACAGCTGATGTGGTTCCGCTATTTAAAAAGGGTTGTAGAGATAAGCCAGGGAACTACAGGCCAGTGAGTCTCATGTCAGTGGTAGGGAAACTATTGGAGAAATTTCTGAAGGAGAGTATCTATCTCCACTTGGAGAGGCAAGGTTTGATCAGGGATCATCAGCATGGCTTTGTCAGAGGGAGGTCACGCCTAACAAATTTGATTGAATTTTTTGAGGAGGTGACCAGGTTTTGTAGATGAGGTTAGTGCAGTTGATGTAGTTTATATGTATTTCAGCAAAGCCTTTGACAAGGTCCCACATGGGAGACTTATAAAGAAGGCAAAGGCACATGGGATACAGGGTAATTTGATAAGGTGGATTCAAAATTGGCTTAGTTGTAGGGGACAGAGGGTGATGACAGAAGGCTGCTATAGTGACTGGAAGCCAGTGTCTAGTGGCATACCACAGGGATCTGTGCTGGGTCTCCTATTATTCGTCATTTATATAAAAAACGATGACTATGTGGGGGGTAGGATTAGTAAGTTTGCGGATGTCACAAAGATTAGCCAGGTGGTTAACAGTGAGGTTGAGTGTCTTGGGCTACAGACGGGATGGTCAAATGGGCAGATAAGTGGCAGATGGAATTTAATCCTGAAAAGCATGAGGTGATACAGTTTGGAAGGAGTAATTTGACAAGGAACTATTTAATGAACGGCATGACACTAGGAAGTTCTGAAGAACAAGGCAATCTTGGCGTGTGTGTCCATAGATTTGTGAAGGCGGAGGGGCATGTTAGTGGGGTGGTGAAAAAGGCATATGGGACACTTGCCTTTATCAATCGAGGCATAGTTTACAAAAGTAGGGGGGTCATGTTGGAGTTGTATAGAACCTTGGTGAGGCCACAGCTGGAGTACTGTGTGCAGTTCTGGTCGCCACATTATAAGAAGGATGTGATTGCACTGGAGGGGGTGCAGCGGAGATTCACCAGGATGTTGCCTGGGATGAAACATTTAAGTTATGAAGAGAGGTTGGATAGACTTAGATTGTTTTCGTTGGAACATAGAAGACTGAGGGCGACCTAGTCGAGATGTACAAGATTATGAGGGGCATGAACAGGGTGGATAGGGAGCAGCTGTTCCCCTTAGTTGAAGGGTAATTCATGAGGGGGCACAAGTTCAAGGTGAGGGGCAGGAGATTTAGGGGGGATGTGAGGAAAATTTTTTTTACCCAGAGGGTGGTGACGGTCTGGAATGCACTGCCTGGGAGGGTGGTGGAGGCAGGTTGCCTCACATCTTTTAAACAGTACCTGGATGAACACTTGGCATGTCAGAACATTCAAGGCTATGAGCCAAGTGTTGGTAAATGGGATTAGGTAGGTAGGTCAGTTGTTTTTCACGTGTCGGTGCAGACTTGATGGGCCAAAGGGCCTCTTCTGCACTGTGTGATTCTATGATTCAAATCATCCATTTCAAGATTCAGACTCTCTCAAGGTAAAAACAAAGAGGACAACAAATATTGTTCCAAGTCTTCTTTCTTAATATAGATAAAACTACAATCTCATGGGCTCTCTGTCAATTATGGGATTAGTGCATTATTATGTGTGATACTCGTCAGAAGCACTTCATATAAAATGAAGTGCTTTGAATACCAGTCACTTATTATGCAAGCAAACACAACAGTCATTTTGCATACAACCAGCTATAGGATAAATGACTAGTTGGTCTGTACTTTTGGTTGAGGGATGAATATTGGCCTTAACACCACAAAAACTCCCAGCTCTTCTTTCAACAGTGGCATTGGATATTTCACATGTACCTGAACAGAGAAACAGGCTCCTAGTCTGACCTCTCTCCATTGGATGGTGTGTCTGATAAAGTAATACTTCCTTGGTTTTGCTTTGGACTGTCAGCCAAGGTTAGGTGCTCAGTTTCTGGAGAGAGGCTCAAACCACAACATGCTGATTCAGGGTGCCACCATATGAGACAATCTGGCAGTAGAGCTCTTCCATCTAAACAAACACCAGATGACTACAGGAGCAGAACAGAGGCTGGGAATTCTGTGGTGAGTAACTTGTGTCCTGACTCCCCAAAGCCTGTCCACCATCAACAAGGTACAAGTCAGGAATGTGATGGAATACTCTCCACTTGCCTCGATGAGCATACCTTTGACAACACTCAAGTAGCTTGACACCAGTCAGGATAAAGCAGTCTGTTTGATTGGCACCTCACTCACCACCTTAAACATTCACTACCTCTACCATCGACACACAGCGACAGCAGTACCATCCATAGGATGCACCACAGCAACTCAGCAAGGTTCCTTCAAGCGCACCCAAGAAACCCTTAACCTCTCCCACCTAGAAGAACAAGGGCAGCACGTGCATAGGAACATCACCACATGCAAGTTCCCCTCCTAGTTACAAGATGTCAGTTACTATATCGCTGTTCCTTCAATGTCGCTGGGTCAAAATCCTGGAACTCCCTCCCAGATAACACTGTGGGTCTACATGGACCGCTGTGGCTCCAGAAGGCAATTTATCACCGCCTTCTCAGGGGCAATTAGGGATGGGCAATAAATGCTGGCTTAATGCTGGATTTTCCAGCAATGCCCACATTCCAAGAACAAATGAAAAAATTCCAAACACTATGGCTGAATTGAGAAAAATCCTTTTGCTGTATTACCTTAATTCCTTTGAAGACAAGGTTTGTCGTGATATTGTTTTCACATGTTACAACAGTGCAGATTCTCACTTTCATTCGAAGGTTGCATCACTGATATCATGGGAGCAGTCCATAGAATGACAATGAGAAGGTAATTACACAACCTGCATGAAATGCAGCAACAGTGGGTTAATTTGATAATATATCATCAGGTTATTTTTATTTCATAGAAACATAGAAACTAGGAGCAGGAGTAGGCCATTCAGCTCTTGGAGCCTGCTCCGCCATTCAATATGATCATGGCTGATCCTCTATCTTAACATTATATTTCTGCTTTCTCTCCATACCCCTTGATGCCTCTAATATCCAAAAGATTATCAACTTCTTTCTTAAATATACTCCGTGACTTAGCTTCCACAGCCTTCTGTGCTAGAGAATTCCACAGGTTGATCAGCCTCTGAGTGAAGAAATTTTTCCTCATCTCAGTCCTAAATGGCCTGCCCCGTAACCTGAGACTGTGGCCCCTGGTTGTAGACTCCCCAACCAGGGGAAACATCCTCCCTGCATCTAGTCTCTCTAGCCTGTTAGAATTTTATAATTTCAATCAGGTCCCCTCTCATTCTTCTAAATTCTAGTAAGTACAGCCCCAGTCAAACCAATCTCTCCTCATTTGACAGTCCTGCCATCAGGCTAGTGAACCTTCGCTGCACTCCCTCTATGGTGAGTATGTCCTTTCTTAGGTAGGGAGACCAAAACTGCACGAAATACTCCAGGTGTGGTCTAACCAAGGCCCTGTATAACTGTAGTAAGACATCCCTACTTCTGAACTGAATTCCTCTTGCAATGAAGGCCAACATACCATTTGCCTTCCTAATTGTTTGCTGCATCTGCCTATTTATTTTCATTGACTGGTGTGCAAGGACAACCAGATCCCTTTGTACATCCACATTTCCCAATATATCACCATTTAAATAATACTCTGCCTTTCTGTTTTTCACACCGAAGTGTGTAACTTCACATTTATCCCCATTATACTGCATCTGCCATGTGTTTGCCCACACACACAACTTGTCTAAATTGCACCGAAGCCTCCTTGCATCCTCCTCACTGCTCACAACTCCACCTAATCACAAAACAGTCATTATTGACACACAACAATGAAAATATTTTTATATTACATTTTGATCACATTCCTACAAATATTATTCTTGATTGTATATTGATTCAAAAGGACCAATTAATAAAATAAGTTCCCTTTAACACATGCACCATGTACAACCTGATTCCTATATCTGGTGTGTGTTTTTGATGATGGGAACAAGCAAAGCTTAACCTCCCTTTTGAAGTAAAGAACAAGCAGTTACTTTTTAAAACTTTTGTTTGGGAAAAATAGTGATACTTTTAAAACAAATAAACTGGTGTGAATAACAATTTGTGAAATAGAGAGAGATGTATGTCCTCCATATTTGCCACCGCAATTTCACACGCAGGTAGAGATGTTAGAGTTTCAGTCCTTTTCTAATGATTTTTTCTTCCCAGCAAGTGTGAGATACTGGTAAGGCAGTATTTATTGCTTATCCCTATTTAACAGTCAACCAAATGTTGCAAGATTGGAGTCATGGGTAGGCCAAACCAGGTACAGATTCCCCTCCTTGAAGAACGTTAGTGAACCAGTTGGATTTTTATGACCATCTGGAAACATTCATGGTCATCCTACCTGATGCTTCACAAATTAGCAGGGAAGGAAATCTGCCATCCTTACCTGGTCTGCCCTACACGTTACTATCAACTGCACTCTGAAAATGGTCTCACAAGCCATTCAGTTCAAGGGCAATTCGGGATGGGCAACAAATGCTGGCCTTGCCAGTGATGGCCATATCCCATGAAAGAATAAAGAAAAACATTTCTTGCTGTTAGGGCTATGGGGAGTTCTTGTTTGTGGGACCATGGGGATTTCTTGTTCTCGGGACCACAGAGAGTTCTTGTTGTCGGAACCATTGGGATTTCTTGTTGGCAGGGCCATGGGGGTGGAGGAAGAGGCTGGCTGAAGGAAGTGTGCCATGGACATCTTCCCTTTTTTAAAAAAACTTTATTTAGGTAGTTTTTCTTTGTCGGTATTGTCTAAAGATGGCTTTTTTTAATTTTTAAAACTGCGGTTAAGTGAATTTGTGCCCATAATGGGTGACTAGCGTACAATGACTTTTGCACCAATAAGAAAGAGAAAGTCGTAAACAGCAGGACTTCATTGTATAACCAACTTACCCTATATTTGCTTTTGTACTGCATGGGCGATTTATTTAAGTGCAAGGATTCTTTACATTTAATTGCACGGTTGTGCATGCACATTAACTTAAATGGGTTGATTTGCAAGTGGCCTGCAGCGGGCTTTTAGGTTGCTGTACAGCCGCATTGCTATGCTGCTTGGAGGGAACATTGATTATAATGGCTTTAAAATCAGTTTAGAACTTAGTGGAAATATGCACAATTGTAGGCATGTGTTTTGAAATAATAGGTGTGAGTTAAAGTTATAGATGTGAGTTGAAGTGCAATCAGCCATCATGGAATGATGAAACAGATTTTCTGCATTGGTTGCACAGCAGGCTAGAATGGAGTCAGTTTAGAGCTGGACTAACTGAATCTTTCATGATAAGGCCCATTTAAATACTTTATAGTGAATTCTCAGCCTATGATTGCCCTGGTGTTGAGAATTCATCAAAGCAGAAGGTAGAAAGTCGTGTCAGCAAATTTTATCTTTATCTGTAAAGACTTTCTAATCAAATTTAAGGTGATATGATCACTTAGAGGCAAAACAATGTTCAGCCTTTATAACCTCAATTATATTAAATGGATCTTTCAGTTTCTACAATACTTAGGAAAAAACATTCTGTCAAAAAGTCCTGATGTAATTTGCCATAGAACATAAGAGCATATGAATTAGTCCATTCAGCCCTTCGAGCCTGCTCTGCCAGTCAATAGGACCACAGCTGATTTAATTGTGGCCTTAACTCCGCTTTCCTGCCTGTCACCCATATCCTTGACTCCCTTGTCAGTCAAAAATCTGTATAACTCAGTCTTGAATAAATTCAATGACTTGGCATCCACTGCTCACTGGGGGAGAGAATTCCAAACATTAACTGTTGTAAGAAGTTGTGTACAGTTCGGTAGGTCATAAGACCATAAGACCATAAGACATAGGAGCAGAAATTAGGCCATTTGGCCCATCGAATCTGCTCCGCCATTCAATCATGGCTGATAAGTTTCTCAATCCCATTCTCCCGCCTTCTCCCCGTAACCTTTGATCCCCTTCCAATCAAGAACCTATCTATCTCGGTCTTAAATACACTCAATGACCTGGCCTCCATAGCCTTCTGGGTCTCATGAAAAGGTTCTGAATCTTGCATAGTTTAACAGCAAGTGTTTATTAACTATTAGTAACTATATACATACATGAATTATAAGGTCTAAGCTAGGAGCTGTCTCCATGCTTGCCTCTATACATGTCTATGTCCAGTACAAGTCTGCCCCCTGGACTCAAGGCGTGCGTCCCTTTATATCACAGTGTGGGCAGTACTGTACTTAGTCCCATGTTAACCCTTTCTATACTATGCTATACTTACACTATACCCCCCAAGTCTTTATCCAACATATTTACATTTCTTCTACTGCCCCTTCTCACCCATCCAACACCCAAGTCTGTGTGTGTACAGGTTCAGGCGGTCTGGAGGCTTTATAGTTCTTGCAGATCTTGTCTTTACAACAATTGTAAGAGTGGTAGGTTCTATTGTACTGGGTAAGCCTTAATGAATAGGAGGTTGTTTTGGATGTGGTTGTTCTGGCGTTTGGTTATTGATCTTAATTCTCTTTTCTCATTCTTTGGAGTTGAACTGCTCCTTTTCAGCTCCCCATCTGGTGTTATCGGTGGTCATTGGTTTATCCCATTCCTTATGGGGCGAATGGACTCACAGCTTGTCTCTAGTGCTCATTCTGTTTTCCTTCCTACTTGTGGTTTGCCGTGATGCACATTGGGATGAAAGATGTCACTTCCTATTTTGTGGATGTGACTTACCAACGGGCTCACTTTGCGGTTTAGCTTTCTGTGCAACAACATTCTCATTGGTTTGCTTCCTTGCCTCACTGAGGTGTGCTATGGTCAGTTGATGGCTGCTTCTCTGTTCCAGCATTGTCTGGCTAATGGTAATACTGGCCGGAGGTTGCAGTGTCTGTGTTGTGGTGTCTTGAGGTATCTTATCAACAGATGTTGAAGCCAGAGTTTGAAGATCTTCTTGCTGCTGGCTCATCTCTTGGCTGTCTTCCACTCAAGGCATCGTGGTAACCTTCTGAGTGGTTGGCTGGTCTGATCAATGAGGATCTTCTGCCACCTGCAAAAAAAATGGACAAACCGACTGCAAAGAATGAAGACAATTCAGAGCTGAAGTCTCAGTCAAGAGTATCTTTCTGCTGGGGCTATCAGGAAATTGCAGTTCTGTATAATTGACAACAGGGGTTGTTTCAATGTCTTCTGCCATTTTAAGAAGGTTCTGGGCAACACAGGCATCTCTGCTTAGTGGAGAAAAAGACTGGTGATACGTAGATGACATACATGACTTCAAAGATGTTTGCCACTATACCTTATGGTTCCAGAATCATGCCTATAACCAGAAGTTGGATTCTTCCAGGCCCATAGAATGGTGTGTGTTTGTCGTTCATGGCTGGAGATGTCTCAGCCACGGCTCCTTGACCAAGAGGACCATAATACTGGCTCCAGTGTCCAATTTAAAGTTTGTGAGACGACCATTAACTGAGATGTCTGCATTCCAGAAAATCCCTGATCTTTGACCTCACCCAAGAAGCATGGTTGCGTTTCCTCTTGGTGAATCCTGTGAATCGTCTTGGGATCATCTGTGCGTCTGGTTGTTAGCTTTACATAACTTTCTGAAGTGTCCTATGTGGTTGCAATTGAAACACTGTGCTGAGATTGCCAGAAATTGATCACGTCTGTAGGGTCACTTGGATCCACAGCACTGGAATGGTTACCTGCCCTTAGTGGTTGGTTAGGATATTGCTTCCCTTGGCCTGGAGTGTCCCTGTTCCTCTGCTGTTTTACTAGCTGGACAGTGGGGTTGTTCTGTACCATGGCTTGCTTTTGCCCCTTAAAATGGATCTGTGCTATAAACAGATTTCGGATTGTCTGACAACTTGAATGGCCTTTTCAAAGGTTAAATCTTCCTCAGCTAGAAGCATGTCTGAGAGTGCATTGTCCCCCACTGCCACAACAATTCTGTCCCTGATTAGCTCTGATTTCAGGTCACCGTAGTCACAGCCTTCAGCCATTCTGTAGAGCTCGTTAATGAAGGAGTCAACAAGTTCTCCTGGCTGTTGGACACTTTTGTTAAACTTTGCTCTTTCAAGGATCTTGTTACTGCTCAGATTAAAATATATGAAAAAAGATTTTAAAATGTCATCAAGTTTTGCTGAGGATTAATTGATCCCTTGTCTCTTGGTGAAAAAGGCATATGGACACTTTCCTTTATCAATCGAGGCATAGATTACAAAAGTAGGGAGGACATGTTGGAGTTGTATAGAACCTTGGTGAGGCCACAGCTGGAGTACTGTGTGCAGTTCTGGTCGCCACATTATAGGAAGGATGTGATTGCACAGGATGGGGTGCAGAGGAGATTCACCAGGATGTTGCCTGGGATGAAACATTTAAGTTATGAAGAGGTTGGATAGACTTGGATTGTTTTTGTTGGAGCAGAGAAGACTGAGGGGCAACCTGATCAAGGTGTACAAGATTATGAGGGGCATGGGCAGGGCGGATAGGGAGCAGCTGTTCCCCTTAGTTGAAGGGTCAGTCACAAGGGGACATATTTTCAAGGTGAAGGGCAGGAGGTTTAGGGGAGATGTGAGGAAAAACTTTTTTACCCAAAGGGTGGTGACAGTCTGGAATACACTGCCAGGGAGGGTGGTGGAGGCGAGTTGCCTCACATCCTTTAAAAAGTACCTAGACGAGCACTTGGCACGTCATAACATTCAAGGCTATGGGCCTAGTGCTGGTAAATGGGATTAGATAGGTAGGTCAGGTGTTTCTCACATGTCGGTGCAGACTTGATGGGCCGAAGGGCCTCTTCTGCACTGTGATTCTAGCTAATATATCATCAGCTATTGGATGTTCCGAATAAAACAATGTGTTAACTTGTTCAGCTTCTGTCTTTTTGTCTAGGCCTGCAGCAATCAGATAAAGATAAAAGCAAAAAACTAAGGATGCTGGAAATCCAAAACAAAAACAAAAATACCTGGAAAAACTCAGCAGGTCTGGCAGCATCTGCGGAGAGGAGCACAGTTAACGTTTCGAGTCCAAATGACCCTTCAACAGAACTAAGTAAAAATAGAAGAGAGGTGAAATATAAGTTAGTTTAAGCAGGGGTGGGACAAGTAGAGCTGGATAGAGGGCTAGTGATAGGTGGAGATAAAAGATGTCACAGAAAAAAGGACAAAGAGGTGTTGAAGTTGGTGATATTATCTGAGGAATGTGCTAATTAAGGGTAGAAAGCAGGACAAGCAAGGTACAGATAGCCCTAGTGGGGTGAAGGAATCAAAAAAAGGCTAAAAGGTAGAGATAAAACAATAGATGGAAATACATTTAAAAATAACGGAAGTAGGTGGGTGTGTATCTAAAGAATCTCGTTCTCCAAATTCCCCAATTTTGAGACTGGTCTGGGCCTTGGAAGAGTCCAAACTGGTCTAGTTAGGTAGATTTTTGATCCATGGTCATTTAAAATTAAAAGTATGTATAGCTTTAAATGCAGTTAGGAAATCCAAGATGGCACTGCTGTACATTTCTTCTCAATGAGGTTTCCCATGCTTGCCAATTTTGGCAGGGTTCTGCAGTAATGGCATTTGTGATTTCTATGTTTTAAATTTTTCAGTAGCAACTCCCTGGATTGACTTTTTTCAGTCTTCCCCACAATTTAAGTATTTTTGGGTTATGAAACTGTCAATTCATGACTTTTGCTGGGTTTTTTAACAGCTGATTATTTGTTACTTAACTTAATTCTTTTTTTTCATTTGGAGCAAGCTTGGCTGCCACGTGGTGAGGCACTGACTCGGAACCTAGGGCTGTTCACGGTATTTTTTAAGACAGCAATTCTGACTGCTGCTGACTTAAAAACTGTTTTTAAAACTTGTTCTGGCCAAGAGTTTAAGTCTTTAGTTCAGCCCTGCCCTGCCAGGTCTTTTGACTCTGCACTCTCTAAGTATTGAAGCTGGACTTCCATGGGTTTCAGTGGAGTCTTCTGCAGCAGTGCGGAGTTGTATTTCTGCTTTCTGTCTTCCTGCTTTGGAATTTTACTCTGGTGATCTCCTTCTGTGCCTTCACTTTTGGTGCTGTTTATCAGGTCAAAATGTTGCTCTTTTAACTTTCAGGTTTTAAATTCTTCAATCTCTGAGGTTCTGGGTTGTTCCAATTGCTGTTACCATGTAAGATGTTTGTGTGTAGTTCGGCAGATCTCATGAAGGGATTCGGAGTCTTGAATAGTTTAACAGTAAGTGTTTATTAACTACCAGCAGCTATATACATATATATAGTATGAGGGCTAAGCTAGGAGCTGTCTCCATGCTTGCCTCTACACACGTCTATATCCAGTACAAGACTGTCCTCTAGACTCGGGTCCCTTTGCATCAGTGTGGGCAGTACTGTACCCAGTCCCACGTTAACCCTTTCTATGCTAGACCCTTATACTACACTAATGACCCGCTGAGAGAAGAAATTCTTCCTCATCTCCATGTTAAATGGGAGACTCCTTATTTTGAAAGAGTGTCCCCTAGCTCTAGATTCCCACATGAAAGGAAACATCCTGTCAGCATCTACCCTGCCAAGCTCCCTCAGAATCTTATATGTTTCAGTAGATCACGTCTCATTCTTCTAAACCCCAATGTGTACAGGCCCAGCCTGTTTAACCTTTCCTCATATGACAACCCCTTCATCCCAGGAATCACCCTTGTGAATATTCTCTTGCCTCCAATGCAAGTATATTCCTTCTTAAGTAAGGTGACCAAAATTGCACTCAGTACGCTAGCTGTGATCTCACCACTGCCCTGTACAGTTGTAATAAGACTTACCTAATTTTATATTCCATCCCCCTTGCAATAAAGGCCAACATTCCATCTGCCTTCTTAATAACTTGGTGTACCTGCATGCTGACATTTTGTGATTCATGTACAAGGACATCCAGGTCTCTCTGTATTGCAGCATTCTGCAGTTTCTCTCCATTTAAATAATACTCTGATTTTCTATTCTTCCTGCCAAAGTGGACAGCCTCACTTTATAGTCCATTTGTCAAATTTTTGCCCACTCACTTAACCTATCTGTATCCCTTTTCAGACTCTTTGAATCCTCCTCACAGCTTGCTTTTCTACCTATCCTCATATCATCAGCAAATTTGGTTGCAATATAGTCAGACTCACTTTCTGTTTCCTTTTAGTTTCCAGTCCTCTATCCATGCTAATATATTACCCCCAACACCAAATATTTTTATAAAAGCAAAATACTGAGGATGCTGGAAATCTGAAACTAAAACAAAAATAGCTAGAAAAACTCAGCAGGTCTGACAGCATCTGCGGATAGGAATACAGTTAACATTTTGAGTCCATATAACTCTTCATCAGAACATATATTTTTATCTTGTGTAGTAACTTTTTATGTGGCACCTTATTGAATACCTTTTGGAAATCCAAATACACCACATCTAGTGATTGTCCTTTGTCTACCCTGTTTGTTACATCCTCAAAGAACTCCAATACATTTGTCAAGCATGATTTCTTTTTCACAAAACCAGTTTGGCTGCCTGATTGTATTATTATTTTCTAAATGTCCTACTACTATTTAGTTAAAAATGGATTCTAACATTTTCTTAATGACGGATGTTAGGCTAACTGTCCTATCGTTTCCTGCTTTCTGTCTCCATCCTTTCTTAAACAGAGGTGTTACATTTGCAGTTTTCCAATCCTCAGACATTTCCAGAATCTAGGGAATTTTGGAAGACTACAACCAATGCATCCACTATCTGTGCAGCCATTCCTTTTAAGGCCCTAGGATGCAGGCCATTGGATCCAGGGGACTTGCCAGCCTTAAGTCGCATTACTATTCCCATTACTTTTTCTCTGGTGATAATTATATTTTAAGTTCCTCCTCCCTTTTGCCTGTTGATCTTCTAATATTGTTGGGATGCTTTTTGTGTCTTCCACTGAAGACAGATACAAAATACTTATTCAAAGCCCCTATCCTTTCCTCGGTTCCCATTATTAATGCTCCAAACTCACCCTTTAAGGAACCAATGCTCACTTTAGCTACTCTTTTTTCTTTTTATGTACTTGTAGAAGATTTTACTGTTTTTATATTTCTTGCTAGTTTTATCTCGTATTTCAATTTCTCCCTCTTTTTATTTTATTTTTTGTCATCTTTTGCTGGTTTCTAAAACTTCCCAATCTTCTACCTTATCACTAATATTTGCAGCATTACACTCCTTTTCTTTAAATTTGCTACCATCCCTACCCTGTTTAGTAAAGCATGGGATGATGCATCTTTCTGGTAGCGTCATTCTTCCTCAATGGAATATCTTTGTTGAGAGTTATGAAATATTTCCTTAAATGCCTGCCACTGCATCTTCCCTATCTTACCTTTCAACTTATTTTCCCTGTCCACTTTGGCAAACTCTGTCTGCATTCATTGTAATTGCCTTTATTTAAGTTCCAGACACTAGATAGGGGCTCACATTTCTCACTCTTAAACTGAACATGAAATTTTATCATGTTAGGTTCTTGCCTAGAGGATCCTTTACTTTGAGATCCTTAATTAATCCTGTCTATTTACACATTACCAGGTTAAAATAGCCTGGTCCATGATAGGTTCAGAATGTATTATTCTAAGGGACTATCCTGAATACACTCTATGAACTCATCCTCCAGGCTACCGTTGTCAATTTGATTTGTCCAATCAATGTGAAGATAAAAGTCATGATTACTGTAATATCTTTCTTGCAAGCTCCAATTATTTCTTGATGTATACCCGGTCTTACTGTCTAACTACTGTTAGAGGCCTATAAACTACTCCCACAGAGACTTCTTTCCTTTGCTATTTCTTATCACCACCCAAACTGATACTACTTCTTGATCTTCTGAACCAAAATCATTTCTCACTATTGTACTGATCTCAGCCTTTATTAACAGAACCACCCCACCTCCTCTTCCTTTGCTCCTCTCCTTCCAAAATGTCAAATACCCTTGAATTTCAGGTCCCAGCATGGCCACATTGCAACCACATCTTTGTAATGGCAGTCTCAAAAGTACAACTCCCTCTTTCTCCAGTAATGTCCCATGAAACATAACCCATTCCGCCCACACAAACCTTTAAGTCACGCATTCAACGCTCTGATCTTATTTAACCTATGTCAATTTGCTTCTAGTTCAGGTGAAAATCCAGAGATTATTACCTTTGTGTTTCTGCTTTTTAATTTAGCCCCTAGCTGCTCATACTCACTTAGTCCTAGCTACGTTGTTGGTATGCACGTGAACCACCATGTAGGCCAGAATAGGTAAGGATGGCAGATATTCCTTCCCTAAAGAACATTCGTGAACCAGTGGGTTTTTACGATAATCAATGATAGTTAATTTCACTTGCTTTTAATTATACATTTCTCATTAAGAAATTGAATTTTATTAACTGAATTTAATTTCCACCACACCTATGTTGGGACTCGAATTCATGTCCCCAGGATATTTACCTGGACCTCTGGATTTCTAGGTCAGTGACACCATCTCCCTGCTTAGAATACACTGCCTGAAAGGGTAGTGGAAGCAAATTCAGTAGTTACCTTCAAAATTGAATTGGATAAAGGAAAATGAGGGCTGTGGGAAACAACAGGAGACTGGAATTAATTGGATAGCTCTGTGAAGAGCCAGCATAGGCACTCTGGGCCAAATTAACTCCTTTTGTGCTGCAAAATTCTATGATTTTTGATCCTTGATGTCCCTTTACTCCTTTACTAATTTGCTGTTCTACTGAACTCTAAATGTTCAAATTATAGCAGTCTTCTTAAGGATGTGGTGGCGCTTCTATTTAAGTCCACTGAGTGCACAGTAGGAGCTTGTCGTAAATGATGGAAAATTCTATGTGCTCCTATTCACAAATGTTCAGGAATATGTCATGATTGGGAGGCATGAAGAAAATATATATATATATATATATGTCACCCTGGATACTTTATAAAATTATTATTTTCTTTTCAAATGAACAACTGGCTGGACTGAAAATGGCTACCGCTTACACATTATGATGTGTTTCTGGGCAGTTTAAAAAATGGACAAAGGCTAACGCAGCAATCCCTCAAATATAACACTGCTTACATTATATAAACACTCCAGCCAAGCCAACACAAAGGATAGTAGATGAGGCGTCTGCATCAGCCAGCTATGGACAAAGGCAGAGCTCTTTGTGACTCATCTCCAACACTGTACTAATGGTTCTACAGTTACCACTCAAAACACAATGGGTTTTAACAAGGGGCCTTGTTAGCTGAATAGCTTGACCCGAAACCACCCTGTCACACAACCGAGAATTGAGCTGTTTGAATTGCTTTAGTTATACAGCTTTTGGATTCAATCTTCAATCTGCTATTTAGCATCTGACAGGCAGGCCATACAGAAGCAAGCTCTGGCTAGGTTGGACAATTGGCCCTCATCTAACCTGACTCTGCTGGGAAGATTTTGTACTATCGCCTACAGAACAGATTCAAACTCTGCGTACCTTGAGACATAAACATCACCGGAAAAGCAAATCTTACACCACTGGTCTTCAGCCAGTTGAACTTTGCGGAAGAATTCCTCATTGGACTTTGATTCTGGACTCTAAGCTCAAGTAAAACCATAATTCTTATTCTTAGCATTGTCTTTCCCCTGAACCCATTTCTTTCCCTTAACCCTCTTTTATTGTATGACTGCAAAAAGGGGTGGATGTTGCGAAACCCCTTCCCACATTTTGTGTGTGTATATAAAATTAACCAACCCTCTTATTTTACCTTTTCTTCAATTTGCTGTGGGTTATTAATAGAGGATTGGATCCCTCCAAACCAAAGGGTTGGGGAACATACATATAAAAGGGGGAAATCAAAATTGAAATCACCTTTCTGTTTACGGATGGGCAGTGAGTGAAGAAATCAGGGCTGTTCGAAATTAAATCTCCTCTGTAACAGGTGATTTAAATACTAAAAATAACTTCATGCACAAAATGTGCCAGGGGAATCTATATAGCATTAAGTCCAAATGGTAAAGTATGGACAGTGAGATCTCAGCAATAGTCAAATGAGATCACTATCACAACTCCAGATCGCAGCCAAGCTGAACCACTCCTGTGGTAATGATCTTACTAACTGAAAAAATTTGCCCAGTAAACTTCACACCAGTGAGATTTTCAGTGAAGAACAAGCCTCTGTTAATAATAATCTTTTGCATCTGTCGTTACAAAGGAAGATGCTGCTACCCAGGCCAAGGTGAGAAAGGAGGCAACTGATACACTAGAAGAACGTACAATCAAGATGAAGGTGGTGATAGAAAGGCTATCTTTACTTAAAATAGATAAGGTACCAGGATCGGATGAGATGCATCCAAGAGTGAATTGCGAGTGGAAATTGAAGAGGCACTAGTGGTAATCTTTCAGTCTTCCTTAGACACAGGAGTGATGTCAGAGGACTGGAGAATTGCAAATGTTATGCCTTTGTTCAAAAAGGGATGCAAGATAAAGCTGGCAACTACAGACCTGTCAGTTTAACCTCAGTGGTAGGGAAACTTCTGGAAACTACTGTATGGGATAAAATCAATAGTCACTTCGACAAGTACAGAATAATTAAGGAAAGCCAGCATGGATTCATTAAGGGGAAATCTGCCTTAACTAACTTGGAGTTTTTTGAGGAAGTAACAGAGAAGGGTGATAAAGGAAACACTGTTGATGTGGTGTATATGGATTTTTAAAATGCATTTGATACAGTGCCACACAGCAGACTAATGAGCAAAATTCTAGGTCACGGAATAAAAGGGAAAATAGGAACTTGGATAAGTAATTGGCTGAGTGACAGGAAACAGAGAGTCGTGATAAATGGTGGTTTTTCGGATTGGAGGAGGTTTGTAGCGGAGTTCCCCAGGGGTCAGTTTTGGGACCCTTGCTCTTCCTGATATATATTAATGACCGGGACAATGGTGTGCAGGGCATGATTTCCAAATTTGCAGATGATATGAAGATTGGAAATGTTGTCAACTGTGATGGGGATAGTCTTGAGCTTCAAAAGGACATTGACATGTTGGTGGATTGGGCAGACAAGTGGCAGATGAATTTCAATGCAGAGAAGTGTGAGGCGATTCATTTTGACAGAAAGTATGGTGAGACAGTATAAAATAAAGGGAGAACCTCCAAATGAGATGCAGGAACAGAGGCACCTTGGTGTATACGTAATAGACCATGGAAGATGGAAGGCATGTTGAGAGAGCAGTTAAAAAAGCATATAGTATCTTAGGCTTTATTAATAGGGGCATTGAGTACAAGAGCAAGGAGGTCATGTTGAATTTGTGTAAGACATTAGTTAGACCTCATCAGGAGTACTGTGTCCAGTTCTGAGCGCCATACTTGAGAAGGGATCTGAATGCTTTGGAGACAGTACAGAGGAGATTCACAAGAATGATTCCAGCGATAAAGAACTGCAGTTATGAGGATAGATTGGAGAGGTTGGGACTATTTTCTTTTGGAGAAAAGAAGGTTGAGACGAGACTTGATAGAGGTATTAAAATTCCTGAGGGATATAGAAAGGGTAACTAGTGAGAAACTGTTCCCACTCAAGAGAAAATCAAGAACTAGAGGACACAGATTCAAAATAATTGGCAAACGGAGTAAATGTGACATGAGGAAATTTTTTTTCACCCAGGGGGTGAATGGAGTCAGCAACAAACTACCTGAAAGGGTGGTGGAGGCAGGTTCGATCGAGGTATTCAAAAAGGAACTGGATTGCTACCTGAAGAGAGAGAATGTGCAAGGTTATGGGGATAAGGCTAGGGGGTGGGATTAGCTGAATGGCCTCCTTCTACATGATACTGTAATCTGAAATGTGATGTCTGAAAGAGAGGTGGAAGTGAATTCAATAGCAATTTTCAAAAGGGCAGTGGATATATAACAATGACAGCAACAAATTGATTTCACATGGTGCTTTGAATATAATAAAACATCCCAAGGTGCTTCGCAAGAGTGTTATGAAGCAAAAATCGACAATTTGGCATAAGGTCAAAGAGGTAGGCTTTAAGGAATATTTTACAGGAGAAAAGAGGGTTAGCAAAGTGGAGAGGTGTAGGGAGGATATTTCAGTGCTTAGGGCTTAGGCAAATGAAGGCATAGCCACCAATGATGCAGTGATTAAAATTAGGGTTGCACAACAGGCCAGAAATTGGATGAGTGCAAATATCTTGAAGTATTGTGGGGCTGGAGATTACAGAGATAGAGAGAGTCAAGACCATGGAAGGACTTAAAAGCAATAATGAACATTTTAAAATCAAGCATTGGTTATCCAGGAACCAACCTAGGTCCGTGATCACAGGGGTGGTGGGTGACCAGGATTTGGTGCTTACGGAGGGTAGAACATGAGAGATTGGCCAGGAATGCATTGGAATAGTGAAGTCTAGCAGTAACAAAGGCATGGAGGAGGATTTAATAATCTAGTTTCAGACCTATGTACATCATTCTTAAAGTCAATGTGAAATTCTACCATATTATGATCACTCTTCCCCAGAGCATCCCTTACTATGAGATTACTAATTAATCCAGTCTCATTACACAAGACAAGATCTAAAATATCCTGTTTGGGTCCATGATTTATTGTCCTTGGAAACTATCTCAAATGCATTCCACATACTCATTTACAAATTACTTTTGCCAATTTGATTTGTCCAGTTTATAAGAAGATTAAAGTCTCCCATAATTTATTGCATCGCCTTTGGTACAAGGTCCTCTTACTTTTTGATTAATATTCTATCCAACAGTAAAGTAAGCCCTTACTTAACATTGTACTTGTGTTCCTGAAAAGTGAAACTTTAAGTGAAACATTAAACAAATCAGATTTTCCCATTATAACCAATGAAAAATCTGTAGTTAGGTTCTGTAGGACCTTCCTCCTCAGAAAGAAAACATTAAAACATTATACCTTGTAAGCTGAAATGCTATAATTGCAAAAGTCTTGTATTTGTAAATGAAATAACTTATAAAATAAAATAAATTTTAAAATATTTTAAAAATGCTTTTTCTACTTACTTACCTTTTGCCTCCTTCCTCGCTCCTCGGCCCTCCTGGTCACTGCCAATTGTGCCCGCCAAACCTCCCGCTTGCCATACATCGCGGTCCACCACCTGCCCACTGTCTGATCCTCCCGGTTGCTATTCCTGGCTGCTGGCTGATCCTCCCAGTGGTTGGCCCACCTCTCCCACTCATCACTGCCTTTGCCTGAATCTTTGCTGTGAGCGAGAGCTTGGGGGATGAGTGATGAGAAGCAGGAAGAGCAGCTTCTGCAGATAATCTGCGAGAGGAAGGATTGATGAGAGGCAGGGTCAGCCAGCAACCAGGAGGGTTGGGGGCTGGGTGCCTCAGGACCTGGGAGATCGAGGAATGGGAGAGGCCACTCCAAATGGTGCCAATAAGGTAATCACATCCGGCACCAAACAATGTTACAATGAAAGTCCTGACACTAAATATTAATACATGCCCCATTAACTGACCGATTTTAAATTGAAATAACTTAAAACGGGGCAACTTAAAGTAAGGACTTACTGTATAGCAGTATAAACTGCTCCCACCAGTCTTTTCTGGCCCTTGTTATTTCTTACTTCTACTCAAACTGAGTCTACTTCCTGATTTTCTGAGCCAAGATCCTTCCTCACTACTGTCCTTATGTCACCCTTTGTTATCTACACTATTCCTCCCCCTCACCCTTTTCTGTTTTGTTTGATTTTTTTGAAACATCAAATACCTTGGATATTTAGTTCCCAACCCTGGTCACCATGCAACGATGTCTCTATAACAGCTATTAGATCAAACTCATTTATTTCTATTTGTCGCATTAATTAGATTATCTTGGGTACATTCAAGTAAAAAGGTTTTTGTTTTCATTTTTTTACCATCTTCTCCTAATTTCATAGAATCTCAGAATTATTTCAGTGCATAAAGAGGCCAATCGACCAATCATGTTTGCACCAGCTCTCCGAATGAACAATTCACTTAGTGCCTTCTCCCCTGACCCTGCACGTTCTTTCTTTTCATTTAACAGTCCTAATTCCCTTTGAATGCTTCATTTGAACTTGCCTCCACCACAACTTTAGGCAGTGCATTCCAGATCTTAACCACCTGCTGTATGAAAAAGGTTTTGCTCATGTCACTTTGGCTTCTTTATCTAATTACTTTAAATCTGCACCCTTTCATTCTCGATCCTTTTACTAATGGGGACAGTTTCTCGCCATCTACTCTGTCCAGATCCTTCATGATTTTGAATACCTCCACCAAATCTCCTCTCAGCCTTCTCTTCTCCAAGAAAACAATCCCAACTTCTCCAATTTATCTTCCTAATTCCTCATCCCTGGAACCATTCTGGTGAATTTTTACTGCATAGCCTCCAATGCCTTCACATCTTTCCTAAAGTGTGACACCCACAACTGGATGCAATACTCCAACTGAGGTCAAACTAGTGTCCTATATGAGTTCGACATAACTTCCTTGCTCTTGTACTCTAAGCCCCTATTAATGAAGTCCAGGGATAATGTAAACATTATTAACTACTCTCTTAACCTTCCTGCCACCTTCAATGACTTATGCACATATACACCCAGGTCCCTCTGGTCCTGCAACCCCTTTAGAATTGTGCCCCTTATTTTATATTGTCTCTCCATGTTCTTCCAACCAGAATGAATCACTTCACACTTCTCCACATTGAACTTCATCTGCCATCTGTTTGCCCATTTCAGCAACCTAATTCACTGATACACTATTACCAATAATCCTTTGTCCCTTCCTTTCACACTACTTCTATTTTTGCTCAAATCACTATACTGCTGTAGGGCCTTTTCTCTTTAGACTTATAAGATTTTCCTCACCCAAACCCTGCCCTGAACTCTTTTAAAGCTCTGTCTACAGCTCTAGTTATTTGATTTGCCAGAATACTGGTCCCAGCCCAGCTTAAGTGGAGCTCGTCCTGGTGGTGCATCTCTGTCTTTCCCATGTGCTCTGTACTGGTGCCAGTGCTCTACAAATCAAAATATATTCAATTCTCCTTTACAATCTTAAAAGGTGCTGTATAAATGCAAGTTGTTGTATGTTTGTATGTATTATGTAGGTGCATGAGAATAAAGTCTTATCTGTTCAGGTTGGAGGTGAAAAATTTCATGGCACTATTCAGAGTAAGAAATTATATACTTTCCTGGTCAATGCTGCGCGCTCAAACAAAATCACCGAAAGCAATTTTCTTTATTCCAGAAATAAATGCTGGCCACTCCTAAATGCCCTTGAGATTACTGTATATACTCAAGTAATAGTCGATGTCATGTAAAAATCGACCCCCAACTTTTAGTCAAAAAATCCTTAATTTTTCATATACCTCATGTAAAAGTCAAGACCCGACTTTCCACCAACACTCTGCTCTGACTCAGCTCACTGCTCGACTCTGTGTTCAGAGTAACACAACAGAGACCAGGATTTGAAGGAGTTTTCTGATCTTTCAGCATTGGTGCTAGGTCACAGAATGCAATTTTCCCACTGAGATAGTGGGGAACTTCAGTAAAAGTTTAATTTCTCATTGAAATGGTGAAGGTAAGTTTGGAGCAAACTGCGGTTAGTGTACACAGTGCGTGTGTGAGGTGCAAGCATATTAAATATTCCCAGAAATGGTACTAAGTTCACATGATTTCCTCACAGCTCAATGGCCCCAAGGGAAAGAAAAGGATGATTAAAACTTACTTTTTAAAGCTTATTTCTTGCACCAATCCACTTCCTTGCAAGCTGCGAGTGTCGGAAACTGAGAAACTAAAAACCCAGCGTGGTTCTTTGCTGGCTACCCGAACTGCAAGCATCAAAGTAAGCTGCTTGAAAACATTACCCATGTAAAAGTCAACCCATTAACTTTTTTGCCTAAAAAATGTCTCAAAAATTCGACTTTTACAGGAGTAAGTAAGTGGTCAAACATCATTCAATCGGATGTCACAGACTCACAGAGTGCAGAAGAGGCCCTTCGGCCCATCGAGTCTGCACTGACCTACCTACCTAATCCCATTTATCAGCACTTGGCCCATAGCCTTGAACGTTATGACGTGCCAAGTGCTCATCCAGGTACTTTTTAAAAGATGTGAGGCAACCCTCCACCACCTTTCCAGGCAGTGCATTCCAGACTGTCACCACCTTCTGGGTAAAAAAGTTTTCCTCACATCCCCCAACCCACTGACCCTCACCTTGAACTTGTGTCCCCTCGTAACTGACCCTTCAACTAAGGGGTACAGCTGCTCCCTATGTACCCTGTCCATGCCCCTCATAATCTTGTACATCTTGATCAGGTTGCCCCTCAGTCTTCTCTGCTCCAATGAAAACAACTCAAGTCTACCCAACCTCTCTTCATAACTTAAATGTTTCATCCCAGGCAACATCCTGGTGAATCTCCTCTGCATCCCCTCCAGTGCAATCACATCCTTCCTATAATGTAGCGACCAGAACTACACACAGCACTCCAGCTGTGGCCTCACCAAGGTTCTATACAACTCCAACATGACCTCCCTACTTTTGTAATCTATGCCTAGATTGATAAAGGCAAGTGTCCCATATGTCTTTTTCACCACCCCACATGCCTCTCTGCCTTCACAGATCTATTGGCACACACACCAAGGTCCCTTTGTTCCTCAGAACTTCCTAGTGTCAAGCTGTTCATTGAATACTTTCTTGTCAAATTACTCCTTCCAAAGTGTATCATCTCGCACTTCTCAGGGTTAAATTCCATCTGCCACTTATCTGCCCATTTGACCATCCCGTCTATATCTTCTTGTAGCCCAAGACACTCAGCCTCACTGTTAACCACCTGGCCAATCTTTGTGTCATTTGCAAACTTACTAATCCTACCCCCCACATAGTCATCCATGTCATTTATATAAATGACAAATAATAGGGGACCCAGTACAGATCCCCGTGGTATGCCACTGGATACTGGCTTCCAGTCACTAAAGCACCCTTCTGTCATCACCCTCTGTCTCCTACAACAAAGCCAATTTTGAATCCACCTCATCAAATTACCCTGTATCCCATGTGCATTTGCCTTCTTTATAAGTCTCCCATGTGGGACCTTGTCAAAGGCTTTGCTGAAATCCATATAAACTACATCAACTGCACTACCCTCATCTACACACCTGGTCACTTCCTCAAAAAATTCAATCAAATTTGTTAGGCATGACCTCCCTCTGACAAAGCCATGCTGACTATCCCTGATCAAACCTTGCCTCTCCAAGTGGAGATAGATTCTCTCCTTGTCCCACTTGAGAAATGTAAGCAGATACCATATGCTGGTACTTCAGTGCGGTACAGAGGGAATGCTGCACTGTTGGTAACGCTTCTTTCTGGAAGAGATGTTAAACCAAGTCCCCATTAACATAAAAGATCTCATGTAACTATTTGAAGAAGATCAGTGAAGTTCTCTCAGTGACCTGGCCAACATTTATCCCTCAACAAACAACACTTAGCAAAAAATTGCTTGGTTATTATCTCATCATTCTTGATGGGACCTGTGTACAAAATATCTGCCTTGCTTCCTAGGTTATAATGACTACTTCCTAAAAGTTCTTCATTAGGCACCTCCTAGGGTTACCAACATGACAGATGGCATTCTTCAGTCAACTTGACTCATTCAAATTGATAATGTAAAATGGCTGAGCACGCTGGACAAGGAAGAGGCTATAGGCCAACAACATCTGGCTGTAAATCTGAAGACAGCTGCTCCATAAATGACCAGACATCTATCCAAGTTCTTCTAGAACATTTGTAACACTGGCATATACCCACCAAAGTGGAAAACTGCCCAGGTATGTCCTGTCCACAAATGGCAGGACAAATCCAGTCCAGCCAATTATCACCCCATCAGCGTACTCTCAATGTGCAGCAGCAGCAGAACATCCTGGGCATTGTCTTTGGAACCAGACGTCCATCCAGTATATGTAGCCATATTCTTTATTCTTGTCTTCTTCTTTTCTATCTTTTCCTCAAGTCCTCTTCACTCCTGAAGTGGTAATCATGCCTCAGTGAATCCCCAAGTGGGCATTCTTCATGTGTGGGCCTGCATGGTGTTGGGAGGATATTTCTTAAGAGAAAGAAAGAACATCACAGCTGCGCCTTGTCTTGTCCTCATGTTGTCCGAAGTGCACACTTCCAAGCAATGGTTGTTGGATAATCATCAGGAATAGGAAGTGCTGGAAATACTCAGCAGGTCAGGCAGCATCTGTGGACAGAAAAACAGAGTTAACATTTCAGGTCGTTGACCCCTTGTCAGCAATTTGATGCTGTCTGACCTGAGTATTTCTAGCATTTTCTGTTTTTATTTCAGATTCCCAGCATCTGAAGGATTTTGCTTTGATAGGAATGCTTTCTTTCCCCCTTTTTCCTTAGTGCAAGAGCATAAAGACCAATTGTAATGTGTCTGCCATCTGCTCTTAGTACAATGTTATTATTTAAAGCCAAAGTAATCAAATAAAAACAGAAAATGCTGGAAGAGCACAGCAGGTTTGGCAGCATCTGTGGAGAGAGAAACAGAATTAACCTTTCTTATTTTAAAAATTCATTCATGGGATGTGGGCGCTGCTGGCTAGGCCAGCATTCATTGCCCATCCCTAATTGCCCTTGAGAAGGTAGTGGTGAACTGCCTTCTTGAACTGCTGCAGTCCATGTGGTGTAGGTACACCCACACTGCTGTTAGGGAAGAAATTCCAGGATTTTGACCCAGCAACATTCAAGGAACAATGACATAGTTCCAAGTTGGGATGGTGAGTGGCTTGGAGGGGAACTTCAAGGTGGTGGTGTTCCCATGTGTCTGCTGCTCTTACCCTTCTAGATGGTAGTGGTCGTGAGTTTGGAAGGTGATGTCGAAGGAGCCTTGGTGAATTCCTGTAGTATATCTTGTAGATGGTACACACTGCTGCCAATGTGCGTCGGTGGTGGAGGGAGTGAATGCTTGTGGATGGGGTGCCAATCAAGCGGGCTGCTTTGTCCTAGATGGTATCAAGCTTCTTGAGTGTTGTTGGAATGGCACTTATCCAGGAAAGTGGAGAGTATTCCATCACACTCCTGACTTGTGCTTTGTAGATGGTGGACAGGCTTTGGGGAGTCAAGAGGCGAGTTACTTGCCACAGGATTCCCAGCCTCGGACCTGCTCTTGTAGCGCAGTATTTATATGGCTAGTCCAGTTCAGCTTCTGGTCAATGGCAATCTCCAGGATGTTGATAGTGGAGGATTGAGTGATAGTGATGCCATTGAATGTCAAGGGGTGATGGTTAGATTCTCTCTTGTTGGAGATGATCATTGCCTGGCACTTGTGTGGTGCAAATATTATTTGCCACTTGTCAGCTGAAGCCTGGATATTGTTCAGGTTTACTGCATTTGGACATGGACTGCTTTGGTATCTGAGGAGTCACAAATGGGGCTGAGCATTGTGCAATTATCAGTGAACATTCCCACTTCTGAGCTTTTGATACAAGGAAGGGCATTGATAAAGCAGCTGAAGATGGTTGGGCCTAGGACACTACCCTGAGGAACTTCTGCATCACATCCTGGAACTGAGATGATTGACCTCCAACAACCACATCCATCTTCCTGTGTGCTAGGTTGAGTCCAACCAGCAGAGAGTGTTCCCCCAATTCCCATTGACTCCAGTTTTGCTACGGCTGCTTGATGCCACATTCAGTCAAATGCTGCCTTGACGTCAAGGACAGTCACTGTCACCTCACCTCTGGAGTTCTGCTCTTTTGTCCATGTTTGAACCAAGGCTCTAATGAGGTCAGGAGCTGAGTGGTCCTGGCGGAACCCAAACTGAGCATCAGTGGGTGGATTATTGCTAAGCTAGTGCTGCTTGATAGCGCTGTTGAAGACCCCTTCCATTAGTTTATTGATGATTGAGAGTAGACTGATGGGGTGGTATTTGGCAGGGTTAGATTTTTCCTGCTTTTTTGTGTACAGGATATACCTGGACAATTTTTCACATTGCCAGGTCGATGCCAGTGTTGTAGCTGTACTGGAACAGCTTGGCTAGGGGTGCGGCAAGTTCTAGAGCACAACCCTTCAGTACTATTGCTGGAATGTGTCAGGGCCCATAACCTTTGCAAATTCCAGTGTCAAGTTGTTTCTTGAAAACACATGCAGTGAATTGAATTGGCTGGAGACTGGCATCCATGATGCTGGGGACCTCCAGAGGATGCCAAAATGAATCATCCACTTGGTACTTCTGGCTAAAGATTGGTGCACATGCTTCAGTTTTATCTTTTACACTGATGTGCTCTGCTTCACCATCAGCGAGGATGGGGATATTTGTGGAGCTTCCTCCTCCAATGATTTGTTTAATTGTCCCCCACCATCATGACTGTATGTGGCAGGGCCACAGATCTTAGATCTGATCAGTTGGTCGTGAAATCTTTTAGCTCTATCACTTGTTGCTCATGCTGTTTGGCACCCAAGTAGTCCTGTGTTGTAGCTTCACCAGGTTGACACCTCATTTTTAGGTATGCCTGGTGCTGCTCCTGGCACATCCTCCTGCACTCTTCATTGAATCAGAGTTGATCCTTGGGCTTGGTGGTAGTGGTAGAGCGGGGGATATGCTAGGCCGTGAGGTTACAGATCGTGGTTGAGTACAATTCTGCTGCTGCTGATGGCCCACAGCGCCTCATGGATCCCCAGTCTCGAGTTGCTAGATCTGTTCGAACTCTATCCCATTTAGCACAGTGGTAGTGCCACAGAACACAATTAAGGGTATTCTCAATGTAAAGACCTGACCTCGTCTCTGCAAGGACTGTGTGGTGGTCAGTCTGACTGATACTGTAGTGGACAGATGCAATCTTCAGCAGGCAGGTTGGTGAGGATGAAGTCAAGCATGTTTTTCCCTCATCACCTGCTGTAGACCCAGTCTAGCAGCTGTGTCCCTTAGGACTTGGCCAGCTCTGTCTGTAGTACTGCTACCAAGTCACCCTTGGTGATGGATATTGAAGTCCCCCACCCAGGATACATTCTGTGCCCTTGCCACCCTCAGTTTTGAGTCCAATATGACTCTTCTTCAGAACAGTTCTGAAGAAGTCCTACAGACTTGAAATGTTAGTTGTTTCTCTCTTCACAGATGCTTCTAAACCTGTTGAATTTTTCCAACATTTTCTGTTTCTTTTTCAAATTTCCAGCATCTGCAGTAGTTTGCTTTTACTAAGTAATTAAATCTGGGTCTGTCCTGCTTTATGTGCTTATTGGGCAGCACGTTTTTCCTCACGTTCCCCTTGTTGTTTATGGTCCGTGTACCGTGTAGAAAACAGACAGGAACCTGTTCTGATGTATTACCAAAGTTCTTCTGCATCTGTCAACTTAGGATGAGCCTGAATGCATTAACTTGGGTGATTTTTACTCCTGTCCAATGGTACAGTAATTTGTGTTTTGCTCACTACTTCCTCATAATGAGAATTATCCATGGAAGAATTCAGGGTGGCACTACTCCTTTGCAAAGCATATTCACACACTGTCACCAGGATTGACCTCATGTGTGTAGAGTTAATGTATTACACTAAGATCACTGTTTCATTCTGTCAAAACCATTCTGTGTGCATGCACCAGTGTAAATTGTATTCTAGAACCCAAGTAGCACATGGGAGTTTGGCAAGGTTGGATGGTATTTCTTTTAATGCAAGGAGTCTGATGAATAAGGCAGAAGAGTTGAGGGCACAAATTAACACATGGAAGTAAGATGTCATTGCTGTCACAGAGACATGGTTGAGAGACGGGCAGGATTGGCAGCTCAATATTCCAGGATATAGGGTCTTCAGGTGAGACAGGGATGGAGGTAAAAGAGGAGGGGTTAGCGTAATATTGATCAAGGAATCAATTACAGCAGTAAGGAGGGATGACATCTTAGAAGGGTCTTCAAATGAAGCCATATGGGTAGAACTGAAAAACAAAAAAGGAGCAATAACATTGCTGGGAGTGTACTATAGACCCCCAAACAGAGAGAAATAGAAGAGCAGATATGTAGGCAAATTTCAGAGAAGTGTAAAAATAATAAGGCAGTAAAAGTGGGGGATTTCAACTTTCCCAACATTAACTGGGTTAGTCATAGTATGATAGGTTTAGAGGGAGCGGAATTCTTAAAATGCATCCAGGAGAGCTTTTTAAGCCAGTACGTGGAAGGTCCTACAAGAGAGGGGGCGGTCCTGAATTTAATTTTAGAGAATGAAGCCGGGCAAGTGGCAGAGGTATCAGCGGGAGAGCATTTTGCAGATAGTGATCATAACTCCGTTAGGTTCAAGGTTGTTATGGAAAATGACAAGGATGGGCCAGAAATTAGAGCTCTAAATTGAGGGAAGGCCAATTTTAATAAGGTGAAACCAACAAATCCAGGATTGGATAAAGAGAAAAAGCGAGGCTTATGGCAGATACCGAGGGCTCAAAACAGCGGAAGCCCGATAGGAGTATAGAATGTGTAGAGGGGAACTTAAAAAAGGAAATTAGGAGAGCAAAAATGGGGTATGAAAAAACATTGGCAGGTAAAATAAAGGAAAATCCAAAGTTATTTTACAAGTACATTAAGAGTAAGAGGATAACTAGGGAAAGAGTAGGGCCCATTAAGGACCATAGTGGTAATTTGTGTGTGGAGCTGGAAGACGTAAGTAGGGTTCTAAATGAATACTTTGTGTCAGTGTTCACAAGTGGGAGGGATGATGTGGGTATGGACTGTGATACAATTAAAGAAATTAGCATAGACAGGGAGGAGGTTCCAAGTGGTCTGGCAGGCTTAAAAGTAGATAAATCTCCAGGCCCAGATGAAATGTTGAGTGCGGCAAGGGAGGAGAAAGCAGGGGTGCTGGCAATAATTTTCAACACCTCTCTGGCCACAAGAGAGGTGCCAGAGGATTGGAAGACAGCCAATGTGGTACCATTACTCAAGAAGGGAGGAAGGGATAAACCAGGGAACTACAGGCTGGTCAGTCTAACCTCAGTGGTGGGGAAAAAATTGGAAGCTATTCTGAGGGACAGAATGAATCTACACTTGGAGAGGCAGGGATTAATCAAGAACAGTCAGCATGATTTTGTTAAGGTGAGATCATTTCTGACCAGTTTGATTGAATTTTTTGAAGAGGTGACCAGGTGTATAGATGAGGGCAATGCATTTGACGTAGGCTACTTGGACTTCAGCAAGGCTTTTGATAAGGTCCCACATGGGAGAGATAGCGAAGGTAAAAGCCCTGGGATCCAAGGCAATTTGGCTAATTGGATCCAGAATTGGCCGAGTGGCAGGAAGCAGAGGGTGATAGTCGAGGGGTGTTTTTGTGACTGGATGCCTGTATCCAGTGGAGTTCTACAGGGATCGGTGTTGGGTTCCTTGCTGTTTGTGGTACATATAAATGACTTAGACTTGAATGTAGGAGGGTTGATCAGTAAGTTTGTGGGTGACACAAAATTGGTGAGGTGGTAAATGGTGAAGAGGATAGCCTTTGATTACAGGAGGATATAGATGAGCTGGTCAGATGGGCTGATCAGTGACAAATGGAATTTAATCCTGATAAATGTGAGGTGATGCACTTGGGCAGGACAAACAAGGCACGGGAATACACGATGAATGGAAGGACCCTGGGAAGTACTGAGGATCAGAAGGACATTGGTGTGCATGTCCACTGGTCTCTTAAGGTAACGGGACAGGTAGATAAGGTGGTTAAGAAGGCAAATGGGATACTTGCCTTTATTAGCCAAGGCATAGAATATAAGAGCAGGGAGGTTATGCTGGAACTGTATAAAACGCTGGTTAGGTCACAGCCAGAGTATTGCATGCAGTTCTGAAATCCGCATTATAGGATGTGATTGCACTAGAGAGAGTGCAGAGGAGATTTACCAGGATGGTGCCTGGGCTGGAGAGTTTTAGTTATGAGGAGGATTGGATAGACTGCGGTTATTTCCCTGGAGCAGAGGAGATTGAGGGGGTACATGATTGAGATGTATAAAATTATGAGGGACATAGATATAGTAGACAGGAAGAAACCTTTCCCCTTAGTGGAGGGATCAATAATGAGGGGGCATAAGGCAAGGGGCAGGAGGTTTAGAGGGGATGTGAGGAAGAATTTTTTCAACCAGGGGGTGGTGGGAATCTGGAACTCACTGCCTGAAGGGTGGTAGAGGCAGAAACCCTCATAACATTTAAGAAGTATTTGGATGTGCACTTGCGATGCCATGGCATACAATGCTATGGGCCTAGTGCTGGAAAATGGGATTAGAATAGTTAGGTACTTGTTTGACTGGTGCAGACTTAATGTGCCAAAGGGCTTTTTTCTGTGCTGTAGACCTCTATGACTATGACACACGTGTGAACTGGCAAACTTCTCTAGATGTGAAGATTTATGTTATCCTTCTGAATGTTACCAGAACTATTATTCCACTGGAGAATCATCATCTCTACTTAGCAGATGTGTCTCTCAAACAATAGTCTTAGAAAACAGTCATGGAGTTCTGGGGCTTGACTATCAAATAATGAGAGGGTTATAGCTTTCAGTAGCTATAAAAATATAGATACTTAATTTTCACCCTAAGAGTTCAAGGTCGAGTAAGCGGTATCCAACCTAAATGTACTCAATGAAAGGAAAAGACCATACTTTTCGGATTGTGCAAGGCTAATATCTTTCAGGTGCCTTTTGAATATGCGCTGTTATAGGTGAAGCCTTATTACTCTCAGTTTAATGTAGACTTCAGAAGGTCTGACTACCCACCGCTCTAAAACAGCCAAATTTTGATTAGTATCCCATGGGAATTTATTACATTCCACAGCACACAGAGAGAGAGGGTTGGTATTTTTCATATACTAAATAATTTTTTCCAATTTCTTCTGTCTCCTGCCCTTCAGGCCCTGATTCAATCTGGGGCACAGTTCAATGGCCTTTTTTGACTTGCAGCCACAAATAAATCAGGAGCTCTTAGGTCAGAGAGGATAGAACAGTCCGAGTGTTTTGTCACCTGATATCCAGAGAGTTGCACTCGCAGCAGGGGATCATTGATATAGTGATGAGCAAGGGGAAATTTTCCTCTCCTTAACCCTGGGAGCTGAAGCTAACTGCAGCACAAAACAGATTGAAGAGGGGTTGGGGGGTCAGACCTAACAACTTCCTTGGATGTACACTTCCAACCCTCAGCCCAATTTTTCATGACGCATCAATAGTTATGCTTAAATGAAAGTTGCATCATGCAATGCCAATAATTTGTTTTAACATTGGATCTAGTTATAATAAGTCTATAATTATGCAGATGACAGTCTCCAGATGCAATTATTTGCTAGGATGTATGTTATGGCCCTGTGAGAAATAGTAGAATGACTCCTGTCTCTTTCCACCCCTTGGTTGAGTGCAACAGGTATTTATTTTTAAAGAATTTGCCTGCCAATTAAGTGACTGTTTAACTGCTTAAGTGCTGTGACTATAAAATAAAAACCACAGATTTCCTTGTAAGTTTTAAAAAATAGAACTTATTGTACGTAAGACACGATCTAAATAAAAATGCTCCACCTCTCACTCATACATGTATTGAAGAGTTCACACATACAGGATATATAAATTGCAAAGTGGGAGGGTAGGTTAAATTGTTCAAGAGTCTAAAAAAAATTAATTGTATACAGATACTGTAGGTTGATGGCTTGGATGATTTCAGACTGGGCTCGATGGTCTTTGCGGATTCTGCGTCAAGATGATTTAAAGCTGTTGATGGACGATCTCTGACCTTTCTTCTGTATTCAGCAGCTGCTGGGTTGATACATAGGATGCTGTCTGCAGCATGTGGCTGCTCAAAAAGCAGGCTGGGCACAAGGTCGTAGGATAACTGGAGAAAGAGAGTGCCAACTCAGGGTCTTTCTGGCTTCATTCTGACTGTCCCCGGAAGCAGCTTCTTAAAACACAAAGGGTTAGCTTGCTCGCCATATGACCTCCTCTCACAAACGGACTATTTAACAAACATGGTCATAGCAAGCTGATTCCAGGTTCATTATTTTAAAATGTTTAGATGCGGCCGGTGGAGTTCCTTTCTCAGGCGGGGTCCATTGTCCAAAGTTATTGGGTCTAATGGCTTGGTCCACACTCAGCTGAATACACAGGTTACGTCTGGAGGTTTTGTAAATGCTTCAGGAGATGGGTCATTCACACTTGTCTTAAGTTGATTGTCTCTGGTGGGCTACTTCTAGGCAACCTGGCATCTTTCTGATGGCTTTGGGATTTGTACGGTACAGCTTTGTAAATCTTGGGCCATTGTAGGAGTTGCTGTTTGAGTCACTTAAAAATGCTGTTTAATCTTTTTAAGCTTATCTAGTGGTTTCAACTCACTCAATTAATAAAGTCTTTTTTTAATATAAAACGTGGCTTTATAACATTTTTAATAATAACGCTGAATTTTTTTCTATAGTTTCTCTCCTAACTAGTGTCATGGCTCTGAGCTCAACTTGTTGGTGAGACCTACCTCTTGCTCTCTACACTGTATTCCCACTAAATTGATCACTCAACTTTCCTAAACAAAAACAGAATTACCTGGAAAAACTCAGCAGGTCTGGCAGCATCGGCGGAGAAGAAAAGAGTTGACGTTTCGAGTCCTCATGACCCTTCGACAGAACTTGAGTTCGAGTCCAAGAAAGAGTTGAAATATAAGCTGGTTTAAGGTGTGTGTGTGGGGGCCGGAGAGATAGAGAGACAGAGAGGTGGAGGGGGGGATGGTGTGGTTGTAGGGACAAACAAGCAGTGATAGAAGCAGATCATCAAAAGATGTCAACGACAATAGTACAATAGAACACATAGGTGTTAAAGTTAAAGTTGGTGATATTATCTAAACGAATGTGCTAATTAAGAATGGATGGTAGGGCACTTCGTTTAGATAATATCACCAACTTTAACTTTAACACCTATGTGTTCTATTGTACTATTGTCGTTGACATCTTTTGATGATCTGCTTCTATCACTGCTTGTTTGTCCCTACAACCACACCCCCCCCCCACCTCTCTGTCTCTGTATCTCTCCGCCCCCCCACACACACACCTTAAACCAGCTTATATTTCAACTCTTTCTTGGACTCGAACTCAAGTTCTGTCGAAGGGTCATGAGGACTCGAAACGTCAACTCTTTTCTTCTCCGCCGATGCTGCCAGACCTGCTGAGTTTTTCCAGGTAATTCTGTTTTTGTTTTGGATTTCCAGCATCCGCAGTTTTTTTGTTTTTGTTTTTAACTCAACTTTCCTTCCTGGCTTACATAACAGCTGACTTATTAAAGCGTACATCAGCTTCTGTCCCTTTCACCTTTAAATCTGTTGAAATCACCCCTCTCCTTAAAAAAAACTCTTGGCCCAATCCAGCCCCACAAACTAATGTCCCAACTTAAAAGGCCCTTTCCTCTCCAAAGTCCTTGAACGTATTGTGGCTTTCCAAATCCATTCCTACTTTCCTCAGAACTTCTCCAGTCAGGTTTCCACTCCTATTGCAGTACTGAAGCAGCTGTTACCAAAGTCAGAATTATATCCTTGTTGACTGTGATAATGGTAAACTATACCTCCTCTTTGACCTGTACAGGCTTTGACTAGGTTCACCATGAAACTCTGCTCCAACAACTCTTCTGTGGCAAAAACAAAAATAGCTCAAAAAACTCAGCAGGTCTGACAGCATCTGTGGAGAGGAAGACAGAGTTAACGTTTCGAGTCCGTATGACTCTTCATCAGAACTAGAGAACTTGAAATGAGGTGAAATAAGCGCTGTTTAAGGGGGGGTGGGACAGGTGGAACTGGATAGAGGGCCAGTGATAGGTGGAGGCAAAGGAAAGATTGCCAAAGATGTCATAGACAAAGGTCAAAGGGGTGTTGACAGTGGTGATATTAGCTAAAGGATGTGCTAATGGTGACATTAAGGGTAGAAAGCAGGATGAGCAAGTGACAGATGGCCCTAGTGGGGGTGGGGTGGGGGGAAGGGATTGAAATAGGCTAAAAGGTGGAGATAAAACAATGGATGGAAATAAATTTAAAAACAATAATAGAAATAGGTGGAAAAAGAAAAAATATAAAATAATTATTAGAAAAAAAGGGATTGAAAAGGGAGGTGAGGTTGGAGGAGAGAGTTCATGATCTGAAGTTGTTGAACTCAATGTTAAGTCTAGAAGTGAGGTGCTATTCCTCCAGTTTGCGTTGAGCTTCACTGGAACATTGCAGCAGGCCAAGGACAGACATGTGGGCATGGGAGCAGGGTGATGTGTTAAAATGGCATGTGACAGGGAGGTCTGGGTCATGCTTGCGGACAGAGCGAAGGTGTTCTGGAAAGTGGTCACCCAGTCTGCGTTTGGTCTCTACTGTGTAGAGAAGACCGCATTGGGAACAGCGAATGCGGTAGACTAAATTGAGGGAAGTGCAGGTGAAATGCTGCTTCACTTGAAAAGGAGTGTTTGGGCCCTTGGACGGTTAGGGGTGGGGCAGGGGGGCGGGGTGGGGGGGGAAAGTAAAGGGGCAGGTGTTGCAACTTCTGCGGTTGCATGGGAAGGTGCCGTGGGAGGGGGTTGAGGTGTTGGGGGTGGTGGAGGAGTGGACCAGGGTGTCCCGGAGGGAACAGTCCTTATGGAATGCCGACAGAGTGGGTGAAGGGAAGATGTGTTTGGCAGTGGCATTATGCTGGAAATGGCGGAGGATGATCCTTTGAATGCGGAGGCTGGTGGGGTGATAAGTGAAGACAAGGGTAATCCTATCATGGTTCTGGGAGGGGAAGGTGTGAGGGCGGATGCGCGGGAGATGGGCTGGACACAGTTGAGGGCCCTGTCAACCACCGTGGGTGGAAAACCTGAGTTAAGGAAGGAAGAAAGACATGTCAGAGGAACTATTTTGGAAAGTGGCATCATTGGAACAGATGCAACGGAGGCGAAGGAACTGAGAGAATGGGATGGAGTCCTTACAGGAAGCAGGGTGTGAGGAGCTGTAGTTGAGGTAGCTGTGGGAATCGGTGGGCAAACTCTTCTGTGTCAGACGGCTGGGTGGGACTGCAGTTTCCTGATTTCATTCCCGGCCATTATGTTCAAGCCAGAGAATAACCTGCTATGGTTTTTCTTCTCACTCCCATACTGTTGCCACTGATATCCTGAACTAAGTCTTCATTTTAAGTTGAATATATATTTTACAACAAGTATTTGCTGACTCCTTTATAACAAGAGTGCAGCAGACAGTGTGCTGTACATTGGTAATAATACTTTCTCCAAGAAAGATTTTTTTACTTCAAAATTTCTAAACTGTTACTTTTATTTGAATCATCTTTTAAAGGTTTTAATCAGTAGGATCATAATCTGTGTGTATTGCCTTGCGAACTCCTGTTGAGTCGACATTCTCCTCTAATTTATGAGAATGCTTTTTATTGGATTTTGGCAGTTATTATTTTCACCATCAGTGAGTTTGATGCATTTCTCCTAGGTGACCCCAGTATTCGCTATTTTTCTTGATTACAGTCTACCATTCATATCTGCATTCAAAGATAAATTTATCTTCACATAACTTGCACTGCCCCCTCCAATCTTAATGCTCTGGCAAGGAACAGGAGCTCAAGTAATAATGTGCTACATTTTGAGCACTTAGCAATAACCGCAAATTTAGATCATTTACTTGCTTCATTCCAGAATGGTTCTTTAACCAAATCGCCTGCCAGACTGCATCGATTGTACAGGTTAGAAGATTCAACAACTTCCTCATGGTCCAAAGTAAATTTCCTTCCTTGAATAAGTTCCATTCAGGGTGATGTGGGGGAAGCAGGGTGGGGATGGGGGGTGGAAAAGAGGGCTTAATTAACAGAAACATAGGGATTACAAAATGGAAAAAGGCCAAGGTGCATCCAGTTTGCTTTCCACCATCCTGGTAGTCACATGACAACACCATAATTAGTTAACAACTCAATTAGCAATCTCTAACATAGACTACGACAGACCCAGACATAACACGAGGAAAGCCCCTGAAGTGGAAAGCCTTGGGAACCATAGGTACAAAGTTACTTGTTCCTTACAAGCATGCTAAATTTATTGCATGTCATGTTTCAACTTACACATATATACAAGTATCCCGAAATATTATTTTCAATACAACATTGATATTAAATTCAGATATTTGGTGAATAGCCATATGAAATAATTACATATTTGTGAAGCATTAGCTGTTAATTGGAGTTACTTTCCTCAACTTGTGCAGCAATGTTTTCTTTTGCCTTACTCTTTGGATTCAAGTAGTCTTTAAAAATTAATTCTATTATGAGGCACAAGAGCAAAGAATCTATTCCAATGTTGGTGAATGTTAACTGTTACTACACCCTCACCCACAGTGACTGTGTGTGCATCCGTATACTAAAAATTAAATTAGAATGTGTTAATGTTGAACCAAGTGTTTTCTTTTAAACTCATTTTGGGAAGTGGCCATCATTGGCAAGGCCAGCACTTATTGTCCATTCTGAATTTCCCCTGATAAGGTGGAGGTGAATCGCCTTCTTGAACAGCTGTGGTCTGTGTGGTGAAGGTGCTCCTACAATGTTATTGGGCAAGATTAATTTGCATTTACAAGCAGAGTAGTCACCAATCGGCATGGGATTTTTCAAAAATTATGTATGCTTTTGTGCATCTATTTTCAACTGAATTAAAGCAATGTGTTCCACACCTGCTTTGACACCCTCCCTAAGTAATTAGGAATGGGTGATAAATGCTGGCTAAGCCAGCGATGCCCAATAACCATAAAAAGATAAAGAAAATAAAAAATATTCACCAAGTGCTCTCATTGAAGACACTAGTGGGAGTAGTTTATAAGTCCCCTAACAGTAGCTATACTGTAGAACAGAGAAGAAATCAGGAGATAATAGGGACATGTAAAAAAGGCAGTACATTATCCATGGGTGACTATAATCTTCATGTAGATTGGGAAAATCAAATTGGCAGAGGAAGCCATGAACAAGAATTCTTGGAGTGTATTCAGGTCAGTTTCTGATAACAATATGTTGTGGATCCAACCAGGGATCAGATTATTTTGGATCTGGTAATGTGTAATGAGGCAGGTTTAATAAATGATCTCAGAGTAAAAGATCCCCTAGGAAACAGTGACCATAACATGGTATAATTTAGCATTCAGTTTGAGTGAGAGAAACCTGGGTTGGAAGCAACTGTGCTAAACTTAAATAAGGGTAATTACAAAGAAATGAGGGCAGAGTTGGCTAAAGTGGACTGGGAAAAGAGTTTAGCAGAAAAAACAGTTTTTGAGCAATGGAAGGCATTTAAGAAAATTGTTCATGACTCACAACAAAGATATATCCCAGTGAGAAAAAAAGATACTAGGAAGTGGGTAAACCCACCTTGCTTAACCAAAGGAGTTAAGGATAGTATCAAATTGAAAGAAAAAACGTACAATGTGGCAAAGATTATTGGTAAGCCAGAGGATTGGGAAAGTTTTAAAAACCAAAAGAGGACCTAAAAAACAATAGCGGGAGAAGATAAACTTTGAGGGTAAACTAGCAAGTAATATAAAGATGGACAGTAAGAGCTTATTTAAATATATGAAAAGGGAGAGAGACCAAAGTGAACATAAGCACCTTAGAGAATGAGGCTGGGAAATAATAATGGGGAACCAGGAAATGGCAGAGGAGTTGATTAAATACTTTGCATCAGTCTTCATGGTAGAAGACACTAATAGTATTCCAAAAATACTAAATAACCAAGGGCCAAGAGACAGGGAGGAAATAAATACAATAACTGACACGAGAGAAAAAGTATTAGGGCAACTGATGGGGCTGAAGGCCGATAAGTCCCCTGGACTTGATGGGTTGCATCGTAAAATATTAAAAGGAAGTAGCTACGCAGATAGTGGATGCACTGGTAGTAATCTTACAAGAATCCTTAGGTTCTGGAAAAGTCCCAAAGGATTGGAAAACTGCCAATGTAACACCCTAATTCAAAAAGGGAGGGAGACAGAAAACAGGTAACTATAGGCCAGTTAGCTTAACATCCATCATTGGGAAAATGTTAGCGTCTAGTATAAAGGATGTAATAGCAGAGCATTTAGAAATGAATAATGTAATCAAGCAGAGACAGCATAGCTTCATAAAGGGGAAATCATGCCTGACAAATGTATTAGAATTCTTTGAGGTGGTAACTAGTAGGATAGATAAAGGGGAGCCAGTAGGTGTAATATATTTGGATTTCCAAAAGGTGTTCGATAAGGTACTGCACATAAAGCTACTTAATAAGAGCCCATTGTGTTGAGGTAGTATATTAGCATGGATAGAGAATTGGCTAACTAAATAGATGACAGAGTATTGGGATAAGGGGGGCATTTTCCGGATAGCATCTTGTAACTAGTGGAGTGCTGGGGCCACAATTATTTACAATATATATTAATGACTTAGTTGAGGGAAGTGAATGTACTATCATCATGTTTGCAGGTAAGACAAAAATAGGTGGGGAGGCAAGTGGTGAGGATGACAGTCTCCAGAGGGATATAGGTTAAGTGAGTGGGCAAAAACTTGGCAAACGGAACATAATGTGGGAAAATGTGAGGTTATGCACTTTGGCAGGAAGATTAGAGGAGCTGAATATTATTTAAATGGAGAAAGACTGCAGAGAGCTGCGGCACAGAGGGATTTAGGGGTCCTCATGCATGAATCACAAAAAAACTAGCTTAAAAGTTCAGCAAGTAATAGGGAAGGCAAATGGAATGTTGGCCTTTATTTCAAAGGGAATGGAGCATAAAAATAGGGACGTCTTGCTAAAACTATACAAGGCACTAGTTAGACCACACCTAGAATACTGTAAACAGTTTTGGTCCCCTTATCTAAGATATATTGGCATTGGAGGCAGTTGAGAGAAGGTTCACTAGGTTGATCCTGGGAATGGAGGGATTTTCTTATGAGGAGAGGTTGAGTTGGTTGGGCCTGTACTCGTTGGAGTTTAGAAGAATGAGAGGTGACCTTATCGAAACATATTTTAGGGGGCTTGACAGGGTGAATGCTGAGAGGCCATTTCCCCTTGTGGGAGAGTCTAGGTCCAGAGGGCATAATCTCGAGTAAGGGGTTGCCCATTTAAGACAGGGATGAGGATGAATTTCTTCTCTCAGAGGTTGGTGAATTTGTAGAATTCTTTACTGCAGAGGGCTGGGTTGTTAATTATATTCAAGGTTGAGATAGACAGATTTTTAATCAGTAAGGGAATCAAGGGCTACTGGAAAGTGGAGTTGAGGTTAATCAGATCAGCCATGAATTCATTGAATGGCAGAGCAGCCATGATGGGCCGAATGGCCTACTTCTGCTCCTACGTCTTACGGTTATGGTCATTCTTTGGAATTAAATCTTTGTACACTTATTTCCCCTCCATTTTGTTTACTTTTGAAGTTATAAGCCTACATGTTCATAACCTAAACTTACAAGATTCCAGTTAATTCCAGATTGAATTACCAGATCACAATTCTCCTGGGGTTATCATACCAGTGCAGAACTTTCACTTTCTCACCGTCATATTACTCAAAACTTGTGACCTTTCACTGAGTTTTATCTGGAGTCACATTCATAGTCAACACTCCTGATTACCACATACTGCCCTCCCTCAGCTAATGAATCAGTGCTCCTCCATGTTGAACATCACTTTCAGGAAGCACTGAGGGTGGCAAGGGCACAGAGTGTACTCTGGTTGGGGGACTTCAATGTCCGTCACAAAGAATGGCTTGGTAACACCACTACTGGCCAAGTCCAAATGGACATAACTGCTAGACTGGGTCTGCGGCAGAGGAACCAACAAAAGAGAAAAACATACTTGGCCTCATTCTCACCAACCTGCCTGCTGCAAATGCATCTGTCCATGACAGTATCGGTAGGAGTGACAACCTCACAGTCATTATGGAGATGAAGTCCTGCCTTCACATTGAGGATATCCTCCATCATGTTGTGCGGTACTATGCTAAATTGGATAGATTTCAAACAGACCTAGCAACTCCAGACTGGGCATCCATGGACATCAGCACCAGCAGAATTGTACTCAACCATGATCTGTAACCTCACGGCCTGGCATATCACCCACTCTACCATTACCACCAAGCCCGAGGATCGACTGTGATTCAACGAAGAGTGCAGGAGGGCGTGCCACGAGCAGCACCAGGCATAGCTAAAAATGAGTTGTCAACCTGGTGAAGCTACAACACAGGACTACTTGGGTGCCAAACAGCATAAGCAACAAGTGTTGGAGCTAAGAGATTCCACAACCAACGGATCAGACCTAGGTTTTGTGGTCCTGCCACATCCAGTCATGAATGGTGAAGGACGATTAAACAACTCACTGGAGGAGGCTCTACAAGTATTCCCATCCTCAATGATTGAGGAGCTCAGCACAGCAGTGTAAAAGATAAGGCTGAAGCATTCACAACAATTTTCAGCCAGAATTGCTGAGCGGATAATCCATCTCAGCCTCCTCCGGAGGTCCCCAGCATCACAGATGCCAGTCTTCAGCCAACTCGATTCACTCCATGTAATATCAAGAAACGGCTGAAGACACTGGATACTGCAAAGGCTATGGGCTCTGACAATATTTCGGCAATGGTGCTGAAGACTTGCGCTCCAGAACTTGCTGTGTCCCTAGCCAAGCTGTTCCAGTACAGCTACAACACTGGCATCTACCCAGCTATGTGGAAAATTGCCCAAGTATGTCCTGTACCCCAAAAATAGGACAAATCCAACCTGGCCAATTACAGCCCCATCAGTCTACTCTTATCATCAGTAAAGTAATGGGAGAGGTCATCAACAGTGCTATCAAGCAGCACTTGCTTAGCAATAACCTGCTCACTGATGCCCAGTTTGGGTTCTGCCAGGGCCACTCAGCTCCAGACCTAACTACAGCCTTGGTTCAAACATAGACAAAAGAGCTGAACTCCTGAGGTGAGGTGAAAGTGACTGCCCTTGACATCAAGGCAGCATTTGACCGAGTGTGGCATCAAGGAGCCCCAGCAAAACTGGAGTCAATGAGAATCAGGGGGAAAACTCTCCGCTGGTTGGAACCATACCTAGCACAAAGGAAATGGTTGTGGTTGTTGGAGGTCAGTCATTGCAGCTCCAGGACATCACTGCAGAAGTTCATCAGGGTAGTGTTCTAGGCCCAACCATCTTCAGCTGCTTCATCAATGACCCTCCTTCCATAAGGTCAGAAGTGGGGAGGTTCGCTAATGATTGCACAATGTTCAGCACCATTCGTGACTCCACAAATCCTGAGGCAGTCCATATCCAAATGCAGCAAGACCTGGACAATATCCAGGTTTGGGCTGACAAGTGGCAAGTAATATTCACGCCACACAAGTACCAGGCAATGACCATCTCCAACAAGAGAGAATCTGACCATCGCCCCTTGATGTTCAATGGCATTACCATCACTGAATTCCCCACTATCAACATCCTGGGGGTTACCGTTGACCAGGAACAGAACTGGACCAGCCATATATATATATATATATATATACTGTGGCTACAAGAACAGGTCAGAGGCTAGGAAGCGTGTGACGAGTAACTCACCTCCTGATTCTCCAAAGCCTGTCCACCATCTATAAGGTACAAGTCAGGAGTGTGATGGAATACTCCCCACTTGCCTGGAAGAGTGTAGCTCCCATTCAGGAAGCTTGACAACGTCCAGGACAGAGCAGCCTGCTTGATTGGCACCACATCCACAAACATTCACTCCCTCCATCACCGGCGCACAATAGCAATAGTGTGTACCATCTACAAGGTGCACTGCAGGAATTCACCAAGGCTCCTTCAAAATCACCTTCCAAACCCATGACCACTACCACCTAGAAGGACAAGGATAAAAGCAGCAGATAGATAGGTACAACACCACCTGAAAATTCCCCTCCAAGTCACTCATGATCCTGATTTGGAAATATATCATCGTTTCTTCACTGTTGCTGGGTCAAAATCCTGGAACTCCCTTCCTAACAACACTGTTGGTGTATCTACACCACATGGGCTGCAGCTGTTCAAGAAGGCAGCTCGCCACCACCTTCTCAAGGGCAACTAGGGTTGGGCAATAAAAGCTGCCAGTGAAGCCCACATCCCGTGAATTAATACAAAAACTGTTAGACAAATTAGCCGCTGGTGGGAGCTAACAGAAGGGAGACGAATGGCCACGAAATCTTATATTAAGTGATGAATGTTCCAGGAAACATTCACCTCTAACACACCAGACTGCTGAATTTCTTATGCTATAAATGTTAATAGTTACTTTTAGCTAGACAGATACCAATAGTGCATTGCGCATTTTACATCTTAAAAAAAATAATTTCCTTCCACTGTCAGAGAACATGATTTCAATTAAGGAAACAAGGTATAAGACGGCGCCCCTGCTCTGCCTTTACAATTTTAGCAGCGCATACCATTACGCCATCATCAATCCAAATGAAATAATTATTTGAGATAACATTCCAGTTGAATGCCAGAACGAAAAAAATGCACTGCCTGAGAATGTGGTGGGGGCAGATGCTATCGTGGATTTCAAAAGAATATTGAATAATTAATTTAAAAAAGACCTCGCAGGTCTACGGGGAAAGGTATAGGTAGTGGGACTGGCCGAATCTTAAACAGCCAACTTGGACACTGCGGGCCGAAAGGCCTCCAACTGTGTTGTAACCATTCTATGTGGCCAATTAAATGCTAATGCATGTCAAATTTATCAAAAAATGGCTACGTTCAACATTAGCAATTAAAATAATTCAGGGTACAATTCTCGAGCAATTTTGCTCCTTTAACTTGCGTGGAACGGAGTTCAATATTGCAATTCTACATATTGTGCAGAGAACTCCGAAATAACACTGTTCCAAATATACAAACCATCGGGACATGTGATTAAAATTAACAATTGTCTCAAACCACGTTTAAAGCAGTTCCTCAGTTTAACCAGCTTTTATATGTACAAAGTAAAAAAAGCAGAAACAGAGATTATTAAAAGACAACTGAGCACATATTCGTTATAACCATTGAAATATTTAAATTAATAGATACGAAATATAAAATGTTTACAATTAAACAAGAAACCAACTGTGCTCGACACCTGCACTTTATTCTGTCATGAATAACATGTCGAACACCAGTGGGTGTTAACTGTGTTATTCTACCTACATTTAAGGAGATGGCAAGAGCTTAACTTCCAACGGGAATATTTGCGATTTGCCAGCTGCTGAGAGTGGGCCATTTAAAGCAGTCAAAACCCAAACAGTCCTCAATAAAATAATTACTTTCTGAACACAGCAATACACAGAAGCACAGCGCGCCGCCATTTTGAGGCAACCAACAGGCTGTGCGCGTTGCATGCCGGTGTTTGTAGTTCCTCCCGCCTCGCCCTTCCTGTTTTTCAGTCGGATTGCAGAGCTCGCGGGAACTACAACGCTGCTGAATGCGCGCGCACCCCTCCACCCCCACTATCACTCTGCTCTCCTTTAACCTTGCCTCCGCGGTACATAGACTACATCTCCCGACAACCATCGCTTGCGCTCTCCTTTTTAACGGAGTCTGGCGGCCCGAGCACCAGGCACAGCTGGCGCGGTGCACCCTGGAGGTCGTAGTCCTCCTTCCTCGACCTTCCCCCTGTCTCCGAACGTCCGGTAGTGGGGCGACGGACTCCAACTCCCAACCCACCTTGCGTCTGGTAGGCAGCCATGGCGGCAGGCTGTTTTGCGGAATTGCAGGACCCCCCCTCTGGCGGGTAATTGCTCGGCCGCTCGGTTTTCATTGTCTGTGAGGGAAGAGAGAGAGACAGAGAGAAAAAAAAGAAAAAAATTTGAAAAGAAATTAAAATTCGATTCGTTTTTTTTTCCGAAAAAATCTATAAATTTAACCAAAAAAAGAGAACGGGAGCCGATGGAGAGAAACGAACCGAACTCCTGCCAAAACCCCCGGCCCTTTGAGAGAAAAAAAGCAGGCGAGAGACGGTGATGAGGAGATTAAAATCTCACCTCCCCCCTCACAGGCTGGCAGGATTGTTATAGGAGAGCGGCGGAAAAAAAAAACACGCTCCCCGGTGTAACGAGCGGCACCGAGCTCTGGCTTTGCCGTGCGAGTAACCGGGGCTTCGATCTCTCGGCGAAGCCTTTTCCTCCCCAAAGCTCCGCTTTAATTCCCGTCGTGGCCAGCGATGGCTCGGGCTCCGGCGCCCGACTCTCCGGAGATGAGGAAGAAGAGACTGTAGAGACTATATATATATATATATATATATATATAATAATCCTATAAAATAAGGATTGATTTATCCCGAGAGTTCTCTCTCTGATTTTTTTTTGTTGTTTTTTATTTATTTGGGGAGTATTTTTTTTTCTGTGTGAGAGAGAGAGGGATTATTATGGCTAAAACTCCGAGTAAAAGCGGCGGTTTGAGGACTGGCAGGAGTTTCCTGGATGAGCTGCGGCACTTTCACAGGAGTAAAGGGTAAAAAATATAATCAGCAGAAAATAAATACAACTTTTAATCAGCGGCGGGAGGGGGGTTGGACATGAATTAACCGTTTAACAATAAGACGAGGGGAGGGATGAGGTATGTGGTGGTTTTATTCAGCGGCCTTCATAGGCTTTCTCTTGTCACTCGGTAGCGGAACAGCCACCAAAGGCGACAGGGAATGAGGATCATTTTTATTGTGAAGGATGAAATATGTTCACTTAAAAAACTTTTTATATAAATAGCGAGGGGAGTTGCGCAGCAGAGAGGCTTGAGTATTAGCTGCAGTTTCTCGTCTTCTTTCACCACCATGTGCCAGCAGTAATTATTGGCAAGGAAGTATTTTTCTTCAATTTTCGTTTCCACTCTTTTTGAGACAAATACTTGGAATTGCAATTTTTACATTCTATTGCCCAATTGCTGTAATTATCTGCCAGGTTTAAAAGGGGAGAGAGAGGGTTTCTCCATCGCTGTGTGTGGGAAGGAAGTAGAACTTTAAACATTCTTTATCATTTTTATTTCCATTAAAAAAATCTTTTTACTTTTTTCACTTTAAATTTAAGAGCTGGTAAACAACTCAACTTTTTGGGTGACTGGATTTGACACCAGCATTTGACTCGTTTTGAAACTACATCATTCAGTATTTACAACAAAAAATTATATCCCCATGTTTATAACTCATTTTCTGCCCCAAATTTGAGTGGAATTTGCGTTTGTGTTTTAAAGTGCTAGTTCCCTTCTTAATAATTACTTAAAATTACCTTTAAAAATGTGTGTAGCTGAGACTTATTTTTAATATTTTTAGGACATCCTTTAGAAAGATCCCAATAATCGGAGGGAGAGAGTTGGATTTGAGTGCTTTATACAGCAGAGTCACCTCACTCGGGGGATTCGCCAAGGTAATATATTTATGCAATAATAAAAATACTAGATAATGATGCCTTTTATAAATTAAAGGCTATATTTGATGCCCCACCAGTTGAAATGTATCCCGTTTCTTAAAAGTTCTGCGTTCGTTTTCTTTACTGCTGGCACTGACTTTTATTTGTTTTTTTTGGAAAAAAATATTAGTTGGTGTGACTTTTAGTTTTTTTTTAAAAATCGCTTCCATTGTTGACAGAAACTGGAGTCAGCAGCAGTCTCGGACAGCCCTGTGGCTGGAGAAGGAAACTCGCATTTACCTAAATTTTCAGCTTACCAAACTTGTAGATTCCCCAATAATTAGTATTTTTGTATACGGTTATTGAAATGTATGGAAAATAAACCTTAATTTTTGAATAGTTATTTTAAAGACTGATTTCCAATTTGGTTTCTATGAACTGGACGTAATCCGGCTACAATATATATTTTTCAAAAATAAAAAATGTTAAACATTACCTTAAAAGTAGCAGCTGTACCTTTTTGGAAGATTTTTCACATTTTTATTCGAAAGATTATCCGTTTTTGCGAAATTGACAGGCTTGTGCGAGCCCTTAAGGCCTGCCCCGTCTCCCAGTAAAGAGTGAGGGAGCGAGTGAATGAAACTGAAAATTAGCGACTGTGTAACATCAATAATGTGAGCGAGACGTAGGGCAGTGCAGTGAGGATCTTTGAGAGTCTGTAATCCAACCGTCTGTTGCAGTTAAATTGCTCTTAAAGGATATAGATCGCGGGTATTTGTTTAACAAAATTGGTTTGATAGGCTTCATGCCCAGCTAGGCCTTTTGGAGGCCTCAATCAACATACATTGAAATAAGAATCAGCAAAAGGCATTTCGGACTGTTGAAGAGAATTTTCTTCGCATTTTAGAATTTGATTAACAATTTTTAAAGGCTGTATATTAAATATTTAGATCCTTAAAAATTGCATAGCAAAGTGTTGGTCATATATTCGGAAGAAAAAATTCAGTTGTTAAAATAAGCAGAAGGGCCCCCTGATACATTTTCCTTCCCCAACCAAGTACCTGGCATAGAAATATCATAACATTAATATATTTGGCACTGAAATTATCATAGAACAGCATAATCCCCTCCCTAAATCCTTGCATCAAATTTGGTTTTGGGGAAAGAGGGGAATTTTGATTTTTTTTTAAAAGTAAGCTGAGATGAAACTGGGAAATTTAGCATTCACTTGAACAAACTAAAATCTCTTCAGCTTGTAATTTTTCTTGCAATAGTTGTAGTGATTTCTGCACTTTGTACAGTACAGGAAACTATAGCATAACTTCCATGGATGAGGTGATTTTATTTCCTGGAATGGAGGAGAAAAATTTGTTGTGGTATGGAATAGAAAGTTCATGAAAGGTTGTAAGGCTGAAAGAGATTAGAGATATGGAGGGATTTGAATACAAAGTTAATCATTTTAAATTTGAGATATTGTTGAATTAGGAGTTCATGTGGCAAGCACAAGAGTGATGAATGAGCGCAATTTGATACGTCTCAGAATATGGGTAGTAGAAATTTGGATGAGCTTGAGTTTATGGAGGATTGAAGATGGTATGCTGGCTAGGAGAGCATTCAGATGGTTGAGTCTAGAGATCATGAACAACAACTTGCAAGAGGAAAGAGAGGTAGCTGATTTTAGGGAGGGAATTCCGGAGCTTGGCAGTTTAAGACAAGGGCAGCAAATAAAAGTATGGGTGAAGGTTTTAGCAGCAGATGGACTGAGGTAGAGGAGACTGATAACATTACAAGGCAGACAGGTTTTGTGATTGAAAGAATGTGGGGTCGGAAACTGAACTTGGTTATGTAGGATGCCAAAATTGCAAACAATTTAGTTCAGCCTGAGACCATTGCCAAGGATAGAATCTGGGGCGAAAAAGTGGAATCTGTAGAGGTCCAAAGTCAATGGCTTTCATCTTTCTGATATGTAATTGGAGGAAATTTCAGCTCATCCAGGTAGGATGACAGCATAAGAAGGTGGTAGGGTGTAGAGGTAGAGCTTGGTGTCGTCATCCTGACATTGTCTTGGGGAAATATCCCTGAGGTGCGTGTTGTAGGCCTAGGCTAGATCCTTGGGAGACTTCAGAGGTAACGATGCCAAAAGCATTAACCATATCATTGCAGCTACACACAGTGCAACTAACTTATTCAGATTGAAGGAAAAAAAGGCCCTCTATGTTCCCAAGTACTGTATTGTAAGGAAGTCATATTTAACTTTTGTTTTTAGTGAGTGTATAATGTGTTAATTTAGTTGGGCGTATATGACTTAATGCAGTATTCAAAGAAAATTTTTGATTATTGCTGAAAAAAGAGACATATCCAAGCTTTTCATCTTGCACTCATTTGGACACTTGCAGGAATACCAATGTAAGGGGGAAAACAATTTATACTGTATGTGAGGAGAGTGCTGATTGGTTGGCACTCTGTTCGCTTATAGTATAAATTGTTGTTTTTTCCCCTTATTTTGATATTTTTGCGAGTGTCCTGATGAGTTCAAAATGAAAAGCTTAGACGTCTCTTCGTTTCAGCAACAATCGAGTTCTGCACTACCAAATGAAAATTCTTGATCTTGTTTGTGCTATTTTTATAGGCAAGGCCATTGTTTAATAACTGGAATACGATTTGAAGGCATGAATTTGTGTTGCCATCTGGAGCTTTCTATTAGGCAATGAACTAGGTTGATCAATGAGCCACCCCAATGTATACTACTTGTGTATTTTCTGGAAGCTTTTTTCTGCGAGAAATTCTTTCCTTTATCCTATGGTGCCTCTTTTGGCTATTTTTGATGCATTCATCATTTTAATCTGCTGCATGTCAGATACATAAATGAAAAATGTGAGATTGATACAACATTTTGTGGTGAGAATACAGAATTGGTGGAAGTTCATATTTTTATTGATATGAGGGTAGGAAGGGCAAGGGGCCACAACTGGGTAGAAGGACTGTGTTAACTATATTACAGTGGGGCCCTGTTGGGTTGGCTATCGTTGACTTGTTTTGCAATTTAAGAGGGAAAAAATACCCTTCCTTGGGCAGTTTTCCAAATGCCTTTGTTCACATTCCCAGTTTAAATTTCTGATTGCACATAGCAAACCTCCAAGCTCACACTTGCAACTTCTGTACTTTTGGGAACATTTGAAAATATGATTCTCCCTTCCTTTAATTTCCTGAACATGCTGACTGGCTCTCCGTTGCGGTTCCTTGGGCATTTGCAGCCCTTAGTTAATTTGTCCGAGCAGCTATACATGAGCCTGGGTTGGGACTGTATGAGGAATGGAACTGTATCTAAATCTGCTCACACTTGATGTCTGCAAAGTCATACTTCCCAACTGATATAATTGTGCAGTAATCAGGTGTGGTACATTGGATTTTTGTTCGCTATTCTATCAAGGGCCATTGTGACCCACTGTTGTGTCCTCACTATTGTCCAAGCTGATATCAGCTAAATTAGCACAAAATGTGAGTGTGATCTGTAATGCTCACTATTCTCCCAGGCAATGAATTTACCAGTCAAGCCTTTGGGCAAGACAAGCCTTTGAGATTTATTTACCTGTTGTTTTGAGGAGGTAATATTCCGGGTAGATCATTCAAAGCCCTTTGGTGTTGTGTACTTAAACTTCCAAAAAGCCTTTGACACGGTTCTGCACCATAGGCTACTAGAGATTCAAGCGACTTCTTATCCTGAGTGATTTTAACTTCCATCTCAACTCAACAGGCTCTTTGTTCTCTGAGTTCACAGCCCTCCTATCCTCCCTTAATCTCTCCATGGCTACCCTTTTGACCTTTATTATCTCATATGGCTTTGCTACTGCCATTGTGCCAATCACAGATAAGGCCATCTTCGAGTTTTGTTCTTGTATCAATTTCTACTGGCATTCTGCTTCCGGGGGGGCCCCACCCAACCTTCCCCAAATCTATAACAAATACAGAAAACGCTGGAAAAACACTGCAGGTTTGATAGCATCTGTGGAGAGAGAAATAGAGTTAATGTTTCAAGTTTGTATGACCCTTTTTCGGAGCTAAAGAAGGGTCATAGAGAATCGAAACGTTAACTCTGTTTTTCTCTCCACAGATGCTGTCAGATATGCTGAGTTTTTCCAGCGTTTTCTATTTTTGTTTCAGATTTCTAGCATCTGCAGTATTTTACTTTTACATCCCAAATCTATTTCTGTCCCTCCCCTCCTCCAACCAAAAGTAACTAGCCTGCAAGAAATTACAAGTGCACTTCAGATCGGTAGCTGCAGAAATAAATCTTATCAGTCATACCGTCATCTCCACATTTGATGCCCTTGTCCTCATTAAAAACATTACTGTCTCTCTCACCCTGGCCCCTTAAGTCCAAGAAATAGAGACTTAAATATATAGGACAGACAACTGTTTAGCCAGTCATTGCAGAATTTGACTATACCACATAAATCATGATTGGATCCTTTACCAAAACTGCTCACTATTCTAGAAGCTTTCTGGAATGCAAAGATAATCCTGGCTTCTCCGCCACAAATGGCCACCTTAAACCCCTGTCTGCTGCTTTCTGCACCGATATTGCCAAGAAGTGCAAGGAGCTCGTGGACTTTTTTGTCACTTAAGATCGAGGCCAGCTCTTCAGCCATTTCCCTCCCTTCTCTGAGCTCACCAGACCAAACGTTCTCTAAGGCTCTCGTCACCATATCTCTAAACCCAAGTTTCTCTAGTTTCTCTCCTATCTCCCACTGAGCTCATCTTGTTCATAAGTTCCACCTCCTGCCCCCTCTGCTCTATACCCACTAAAATGCTGACTACCCATCTTCTCCTCTTGATCCCCATGTCAGCAGATATTGTTAATGGTTCTCTCTTCAGGAGCTGCTCTTCTATCCTTCAAATCTGCTGTCATCACCCCTCTCTCAAAAATGACAATCCTTGACCTTTCTGTTCTTGTAAACTACAACCCTCACCTCTAACTTCCCATTCATTTCCAAAGTCCTAAACAAGCTGCTGCATTCCATATTTGTGCCCACCTTTCTAGAAACTCCAAGTTTGAACCTTGCCGGTTGGGTTTCTGCCACTGAACTGAAATAGCTCTTATCAAAGTCACAAATGACAATCCATTGTGACTGATCATGATAAGCTGTTCCCCTCCTTGTTGACTTGTCTTTAACTTTAGTGTACTTGACCAAATCATTCTCCAGTGTCTGTCCTCCATGGTCCAGCTGAGAGGGATTGCATTCTTATCTATCCAGTCATCGTCAGAGGCTTGCGTGCAATGTCTTCTGCTCCTGTTCCCCAATCGTTACCTCTGGAGACCCCAAAGACCCATTCTTTGCCCTCCACTTTATTTCTTATTTATAACCTGTCCTTCAGCAACATCATCCAGTAACGCAATGTCGGGTTTCACATGTATGCTGGTGACACCCAACTATCTCATCACTACCTCTCTTGAGCTTTCCACTGTTTCTAATTTGTTAGCATTCGTGTCCGATGTTCTGTATCAGAGTGGAAATTTCTTCCAATGATGTATTGAGAAGACAAAAGCCATTGCCCTGGCCTCCTCCCACTGACTCCATCTCTCCTCTTGACAACTGTCTGAGACTGAACCAGACCAGTTGCAACTTTGTTATCATGTTTGACCCTAAGATGAGGTTCTGACGACATATCTGCATCATCAATGCAACTGCCTACTTCCATAAGATTGCCCAACTCCACACCGCCTCAGTGCCCCTGCTGAAACCCTTATCCATGTCTTCATTATCTGTAACTTTGACTATTCCAACACTCCTGGCTGGCCTCCCATCTTTCACCCAATGCAAACTTGAGCTTATCCAAAACTCTGCTGTTCATATGCTTGGTATATAACAAGCTCTGTTCACTCATTGCCCCTATGCTTGCTCTCTTAAATTGGCTCATGATCTGGCAACCCACTCACTTACTTTTCCAGAACCACTTCATCCAATTCAGGGTCGCAGGGAGTCGAAGCCTATCCTGACAGACAATGGGCGCTAGGTGGTATACAACCAGGACGGATGCCAGCCCATTACAGGGCTCACCCACACACTGGGGGGCAATTTATAGTAGCCAATCCACCTAACCAGCACATCTTTGGACGGTGAGAGGAAACTGGAGCAGCCAGAGGAAACCCATGCAGACACTGGGAGAATGTGTAAACACCACACAAACACACACATAGGGTCAGGATCAAACCTGGGTCCCTGGAGCTGTGGGGCAGCAGCACTAACCACTGCACCACCATCCTGCCCTGATTTGGCAACCCCTCAATTTTAAAATTCTCATTCTTATTTTCACATTGTTTCTTTGCTTCACCCCTTTCTACCTCTGTAACCTTCTCCAGCTTTTAAAACCCTCTCAGATCTCAGTGCTCTGCCCTCTTGCACATCACCGATTTTAATGATTCCGTTAGCAGTCTTACTTTCAGCTGCCTAGGCCCGTCCCTTAACCTTCTGACTCTTTACCCCTCTACTTGTTCTAAGATTCTTAAAATATACTTCTTGACCAAACTTTTGGTCATTTATCCTGATAATTCTTTATGTGGCTTAGTGTCAGATTTTGTTTGATAATGCTCCTGTGAAGCACTTGGGGATGTTTAACTATGTTCAAGCAGCTATATAAAATGCAAGTTGTTGTTGATGAGAAATTGACAGTGTTGAAAGCGGTGACAGAAGAGTTTTACCAGCATGAGGGAAGTCCTGAGCGGGGTAACCCAGGAATTGACATTGTTGTTCCTATTTTTAATTCACATCAATGACTTAGATTCAGAAACTAAAAATTAGTCACATGTGATGATGCCAAACTAGGAGAAACAGCTCAAGAAATATAAATGATTTGGGCAAAATGTGTAAGTGGACAGAACAACGGCAGGTGACAATTAATATGGATAAGTATAAAATACAGTACAGAGGGAAAATATAGAACAATGCTGCAACTACTTAGAATGATATAAAATCTAGAGTTCCAGGTAGACTTGATGCTTCTCTGTAGTGACTGGACAGGTTTTGCAATCAAAAAATCAAGTAAAAGGATACAATAAATATTCAAAGCAGTCAAGCTGAAGCCACACAGTACCCTGCTCAAATCAAACCTTGAATTCTGTGTCGAGTCTGGTCATTAACCACTGGTGAAGGTGTCAAGTACCCATAAGGTTGTTGTTGAATGTTAGATGTGTGAGAAAAGATTGGAGAAACTGGAGCTTTTGAGCATTAGAAGAAAGTGAGTCAATACGGCTCCGTATCAGATATTTATGGTAGTAAACAATAGGGGAGAGTTAGATTTGGAATATTATCTCGAGATAAATTATGATAGCTGAGCAATATAGCTCCAGTTCAAACTAGTTAAAGGCATATTTAGAATTGATGTCAGCAAGTTAATCTTTACAGAAACAATTATAACATCTGAAATAAACTTCCAGGTGCAGAAGTGGAGGCACAACCCTGGAATTATTAAAGAAAGAGTTTGGTACTGCATTGGGGTGGGACTATACAATTTTCCTGGATAGATGACCACATTGGATTAAATGACCTTTCTCAAATAACTTGAGCTTGCAAAGGTATACCTCAGGTCAGAATTATAGAAGGTGCAGAGATATGTGAAAGAGCAGTTTTGAGATGGATAGCATGCTATAAGTAAGGTAAACACAAAGTATTACTTCCAGGTTAAGGCAAAAAAGTATGGCAAAACAAAGATATGCATTCAACTTAATGATAAGTAAATTAAAATGGATATCAGAAGAAACTTGTTTATTCAAAGAGTAAACGTTTGAAATCTGAGGAGGCAAAAACATTGGGGACACTGAAATCCAGCAGGATTGGTTGGAGTTTCTGAAAGGTGGAGTTTCAGTGGGCAAGTTGGCTATTTATTATCTTTGACTTGCCTTTATGTAGTTGTTAGCAATTTCTTATGGGACTTCTCACAATAAGTCAGAGAGTACATCCTTTATACAACAGTAACATACCATGTATGATGTATTCTAAAATGTCTGTCTATACCGTAGCACATCCCTGTAAAGTTTCAGTGTGTCATTGTGTTCTAGCTTTCTGGATCAATTAGAGGCTAATTGTTGTCGGTTAGAATCTCGAGTCAGTTAGAGGTCAGACTGGCTTTAATACTTTTTAAATGTTTTCTGAAAGTTAGGTATTTTCCATTTGTGCATTGCAAATCTTTTCTGGGTACTTTTACTTTTGCCATGACATAAATTTACAAGTGATACTACAAGTGTAACAAACTCATCTTGTATACTGGCAAACTATGGTCAGTAAAAACAGAAGGGAGTTGATAAGAGGTAGTAAAAGACATTGGGAAGCATATGAAGCATGGGGCTACAGTAGAGTTAATTTGCATGTGTCTTTGTTGTTTAGGGTTTGGCGATGCTGGTGTTGGACCTATTAATTTTATAAGGACAGGTGGCAGGAGGTGTGGAGCAAGCAGCTTCTTTGTTAAAGAAAGGCAATTGCAATGGAGACCAAGTGGGAATTTGGGAAGCATTGCACATCTTTGCCGTCTCTTCATAGAATCATAGAAAATTTACAAGACAGAAGGAGGTCATCCAGCCCATCGTGTCCATGCGAGTCGATGACCCAACCTAATACCACCTTCCTGCACTTGGTTTGTAGCCCTGCAGTTACAGCTTTCCAGGTAGACACACAAGTATGTTTTAAATGTGGTGAGAATTTCTGCCTCCACCACCTTTCAGGCAGCAAGTCCCAGGTCCATACTATTTTCGGTGTAAAAAAGTTTCTTCATCTCCCCTCTAATCCTTCTACAGATTTCTTTGAATTTATGCCCTTGGTTTTTGACCCCTCTGTTAAGGGAAATATATATTCTACTTAGTCCCTTCATAATTTTATGCACTTTGGTTAAGTCACTCCTCAGCGCCTCTGTTCCAAGGAAAACAAGCCCTATTCAATCTTTCCTCAAAGCTAACATTTTAGTCTTGTCAATATCCTCATAAATTTCCTTGGCATCCTCTCCAGTGCAATCACATCTTTCCTGTAATGTGGTGACCAGACTGTATCTGGTACACAAGCTATGGTCTAACTAGTTGTATACAGTTCTGGCATAACCTCTGTGCTGTTATATTTTATCCCCCTGTTAATAAAGGAAAGCATACCATATGCTGCCTTAATCTACTTAGCAACCTAACCTAACTTTAAGGATCTGTGGACATGCACTCCTAAGATTCCTCTTATCCTCCATACATCTCTGTATCCTCT